>NC_092149.1:73106942-73419442 GCF_045791955.1 Oncorhynchus clarkii lewisi
ACCTGGCTCGTGGGAGGTGACAAAGAGCTCTTATAGTACCAGGACACATATAATAATAATCAATACTTTTGCTCTTTATTTAGCCATCTTACAAATAAATCCTTATTTGTTCATCAAAAATGGTGAATAACTCACAACAGGTTAATGAGAAGGGTGTGTTTGAAAGGATGCACATAACTCTGTAATGTAGGGTTGTATTGGAGAGAGTCTTAAATCATTTTCCACACAGTCTGTGCCTGTATTTAGTTTTCATGCTAGCGAGGGCCGAAAATCCACTCTCATATAGGTACTGTACGTGGTTGCAAAGGGCATCAGTGTCTTAACAGTAAGATTTTCCAAGGCAGGATACTCTGAGTGCAGCCCTATCCAGTAATCTGTCAGTGGCTTCTGATGAAATTACATTTTCACAGAACCGCTTGTTGCAATTTTGACGAGGCTCTCTTGTTCAGATATCGGTAAGTGGACTGGAGGCAGGGCACAAAGGGAATAATGAATCCAGTTGTTTGTGCCGTCCGTTTCGGGAAAGACCTGCATAATTGCGCACCCAGGTCACCCAGGTGCTTCGCTATATCACATTTGACATTGTCTGTAAGCTTGAGTTCATTTGCAGACAAAGAAATCATACAGGGATGGAAAGACCTGTGCGTTCTCCTGGTTAATGCAGACACAGAAGAGCTCCAACCTCCATTTTGTCCGCACATTGAATATAATTGCAGAGAGTCCATGTAATCCTAGATTCAGATAATTTAATTTGTACATTTTTTATTTAACCTTTATTTATCCAGGTAGGCTAGTTGAGAACAAGTTCTCATTTACAACTGGGACCTGGCCAAAGTTAAGCAAAGCAGTGCAACACAAACAACAACACAGAGTTACACATGGAATAAACAAACATACAGTCAATAATACAATAGAAAAAGTCTACATACAGTGTGTGCAAATGAGTTAGGATAACAGAGGGTAGGCATTAAATAGGCCATAGTGGCAAAATAAGTACAAATAGCAATTAAACACTGGAGTGATAGATGTGCAGAAGATGAGTGTACAAGTAGAGATACTGGGGTGCAAAGAAGCAAAATAAATAAAACAGAACAGTATGGGGATGAGGTAGTTGAATGGGCTAATTACAGGTGGGCTATGTACAGGTGCAGTGATCTATGAGTTGCTCTGACAGCTGGTGCTCAAAGCTAGTGAGGGAGATATGAGTCTCCAGCTTCAGTGATTTTTGCAGTATGTTCCAGTCATTGGCAGCAGAGAACTGGAAGGCAGCAGAAGGAGGAAATGGCTTTGGGGGTGACCAGTGAAATATACCTGCTGGAGCGCGTGCTACGGGTGGGTGCTGCTATGGTGACCAGTGAGCTGAGATAAGGCGGGGCTTTACCTAGCAAAGACTTATAGATGACCTGGAGCCAGTGGGTTTGGCGACGAATAAGAAGCGAGGGCCAGCCAACGAGAGCATACAGGTCGCAATGGTGGGTAGTATATTGGTGACAAAACGGATGGCACTGTGATAGACTGCACCCAATTTGCTGAGTAGAGTGTTTGAGGCTATTTTGTAAGTGACATCACTGAAGTCAAGGATTGGATAGTCAGTTTAGGATAGTCAGTTTTGCGAGTGTATGTTTGGCAGCATGAGGGAAGGATGCTCTGTTGCGAAATAGAAAGCTGATACTAGATGTAATTTTGAATTGGAGATGCTCAATGTGAGTCTGGAAGGAGAGTTAACAGTCTAACCAGATACCTAGGTATTTGTGGTTGTCCACATATTCTAAGTCAGAATCGTCCAGAGTAGTGATGCTGGGCGGGCGGGCAGGTGTGGGCAGCGATCGGTTGAAGAGCATGCATTTAGTTTTATTTGCATTTCAGAGCATTTGGAGGCCACGGAAAGAGAGTTGCATGGCATTGAAGCTCGTCTGGAAGTTAGTTAACACAGTGTCTAAAGAGGGGCCAGATGTACTCAGAATGGTGTCTGCGTAGAGGTGGATCAGAGAGTCACCAGCAGCAAGAGCGACATCATTGATGTATACAGAGAAAAGATTCGGCCCGACGACTGAACCCTGTGGCACCCCACAGAGACTGCCACAGGTCCGGACAACAGGCCCTCCGATTTGACACACTGAACTCTGTCTGAGAAGTAGTTGGTGAACCAGGCGAGGCAGTCATTTGAGAAACCAAGGCTGTTGAGTCTGCCGATAAGAATGTGTTGATTGACAGAGTGTTGATTGACAGAGTCAATCCAATCCTGATTGACAGAGTCAAGCCTTGGCCAGGTTGATGAATACAGCTGCACAGTATTATCTCTTATAGATGTAGGTTATGATATCGTTTAGGACCTTGAGCGTGGCTCATGAAGTGCACCCATGACCAGCTCCGAAACCAGATTGCATAGCGGAAAAGGTATGGTGGGATTCGAAATGGTCGGTGATCTGTTTTTAACTTGGCTTTCGAAGACCTTAGAAAGGCAGGGTAGGATAGATATTGATCTGTAGCAGTTTGGGTCAAGAGTGTCTCCTCCTTTGAAGAGGGGGATGACCGCGTCAGCTTTCCATTCTTTGGGGATCTCAGACGATACGAAAGAGAGGTTGAACAGGCTAGTAATAGGGTTTGCAACAATTTCTGATGATAATTTCAAAGAGGTTCCAGATAGTCTTGCCCAGCTGATTTGTAGGGGTCCAGATTTTGTAGCTCTTTCAGAACATCAGCTATCTGGATTTGGGTGAAGGAGAAATGGGGGAGGATTGGGCAAGTTGTTGTGTGGTGTGCAGGGCTGTTAACCGGGGTAGGGGTAGCCAGATGGAAAGCATGGCCAGCTATAGAAAAATGCTTATTGAAATTCTGAATTATTGTGGATTTATCGGTGGTGACAGTGTTTCCTAGCCTCAGTGCAGTGGTTAGCTGGAAGGAGGTGCTCTTATTCTCCATGGACTTTACAGTGTCCCAGAATTTTTGGAGTTTGTGCTACAGGATGAAAATTTATTTTTGAAAAAGATAGACTTTGCTTTCCTAACTGCCTGTGTATATTGGTTCCTAACTTCCCTGTAAAGTTGCATATCGCGGGGGCTATTTGATGCTAATGCAGAACGTCACAGGATGTTTTTGTGCTGGTCAAGGGCAGTCAGGTCTGGAGTGAACCAAGGGCTATATCTGTTCCTGGTTCTACATTTTTTAAGCGGGGCATGCTTATTTAAGATGGTGAGAAAAGCACTTTTAAAGAATAACCAGGCATCCTCTACTGACGGGATGAGGTCAATGTCCTTCCAGTATACCCAGGCCAGGTCGATTAGAAAGGCCTGCTCTCTGAAATGTTTTAGGGAGCGTTTGACAGTGATCAGGGGTGGTCGTTTGACCGCAGACCCATTACAGACGCAGGCAATGAGGTAGTGATCGCTGAGATCCTGGTTGAAGACAACAGAGGTATATTTGGAGGGCAGGTTGGTTAGGATAATATCTATGAGGGTTCCCATGTTTACGGATTTGGGGTTTACCTGGTAGGTTCATTGATAATTGAGAGATTGAGGGCATCAAGCTTAGATTGTAGGATGGCTGGGGTGTGAAGCATGTCCCAGTTTAGGTCAACTAACAGCACGAGCTCTGAAGAAAGATTGGGGGGCAATCAGTTCACATATGGTGTCCAGGGCACAGCTGGGGGCATAAGGTGGTCTAAAGCAAGTGGCAGAGGTGAGAAACTTGTTTGTGGAAAGGTGGATTTTTAAAAGTAGGAGCTCAAATTTTGGGGGCACAGTTCTGGATAGTAAGACAGAACTCTGCAGGCTATATCTGCAGTAGATAGCAACTCCGCCCCCTTTGGCAGTTCTATCTTGTTGGATGTTATAAATGTTATAAATGTTATAGTTAGGGATTGAAATTTCAGGGGTTTTGGTGGTCTTCCTGAGCCAGGATTCAGACACAGCTAGGACATCAGGGTTGGCAGAGTGTGCTAAGGCAGTGAATAAAACAAACTTAGGGAGGAAGCTTCTAATGTTAACATGCATGAAACCAAGGCTTTTACGGTTACAGAAGTCAACAAATGAGAGCGCCTGGGGAATGGGAGTGGAGCTAGTCATTGCAGGGCCTGGATTAACCTCTACATCACCAGAGGAACAGAGGTGGAGGAGGAGTAGGATAAGGGTACGGCTAAAGGCTATAAGAACTGTTCATATAGTACTTTCGGAACATAGAGTAAAAGGAGCAGGTTCAATGCATAATGTACAGATTCAAGGCATAATGTACAGACAAAGGTATGGTAGGATGTGAATACAGTGGAGGTAAACCTATGCACTGAGTGACAATTAGAGAGATATTGTCTCTCGAAACATCATTTAAACCAGGTGAGGTCACTGCATGTGTGGGAAGTGGAATTTAAGGGTTAACTAAGGTGTATTGAGCAGGGCTAGAGACCTCTGCAGTGAAATAAGGCAATAATTACTATCCAAAACAATAATTGACAAGGCATATTGACATTAGGGAGAGGCATGCGTAGCCGAGTAATCATAGGGGTCCAGTGAGTGGCTCGGGCCGGAGACATGGCGATTCACGCAGCTAGCGGGCCGGAGCTAGCAAGGTAGCAGAAGGGCCTTAGAGGGACGTTGCGATGGAAGAGTCTGTTGTAGCCCCCTCATGCTTGTTGTGTCTGCAGACCAGTTGTCGTAGATCAGTAGGGCTTCGTGTGGTAAAAGGGGTCTAGGCCAATTGGCAGAATAGGTATGGTGGCCAAAGAATTTGTCCGATGGGTCTCTTAAGCTAACAGTCCGATATGCTCTAGACAGCTAGCGGGCCACGGAGAGCAGGCTAGCAGATGGGCATTCAGGGGACGTTAAACCCCCTTGGGTGAAATACGTCGGTAGTCCAGTGGTGAAGGGTCGACGGGGGTCTCGGCCAATTGGAAAAATAGGTATTGTAGCCCAATGAGTGGCTGATGGACCTCTTCGGCTAGCCCGGAGATGGGCCTAGCAAGGCATGCTCCAGGCAAATTGGTTCTTGCTTCGGGACAGAGACATTAGCCAGGAGTGGCAACTCGGATAACAGCTAGCTAGCTGCGATGATCCAGGTGAAAAGGTTCAGAGCTTTGGAATTCAGAGATTTGGAGAAGAAAAATAAATCAGATTTGCTCTTTGAGTCGCGCTGTGCAGACTGGCGAGAGTTGTCCCGGTTAATGGTAGCTGATGACCGCTAGCAGTTGCTAGCTGGCTACTAGCTAGTAGCTAGTTTGCTGGCTAGCTTCCGTTGAGGCTTCCGGTTCAGAGGTAAAGAAATAGCAGACCCATACCACATTGGGTGAGGCGGTTTGCAGGAGAGTATGTTGTAGTTGAAAAAAAAATATGTGAATAAAAAAAAGATATATACATGGGACACAACAAGACGTTCAGGCAGGAAAAAACATCAACCAGATAGGCCAGTCGTGGGAGAAACTCATCATCATGCAAGCAGTCAGACAAGTGAAGATTACGGTCAGTAAAGAAAACTTTAAGCTCATCTCGCAATTCAAAAAACATGTCAATACTTTACCCCATGATAACCAGCGCCTTTCTTTATGTCGCTGCCCATATCATTGCATAATGCAGAAAATACACAAGATTTCAGGGGCCTTGCTTTAAAAAAGTTAACCATTTTCACTGCAGTGTCCAAAACATCTTTCAAGCTGTCAGGCATTTCCTTGGCAGCAAGAGCCTCTCGGTGGATGCTGCAGTGTACCCAAGTAGTGTTGGGAGCAAATGCTTGCACTCGCGTTTCCACTCCACTGTGTCTCCCTGTCATGGCTTTTGCGCCATCAGGACAGATACCAACACATCTTGACCACCAAAATATCCTCTCCTATTGTCCTGGTTTACAGTGGTTTGCAGAAAAGGATGTCTTCCTTAATAGACCCCCCATAAACATAACGGACATACACCAGGAGCTGTGCCAGGCCCACCACATCTGTTGACTCATCCAGCTGTAACGCATAGAATTAACTGGCTTGAATACGAAGCAGTAATTGTTTCAAAACATCTCCTGCCATGTCACTGATGCGTCGTGAAACAGTGTTGTTTGATGAAGGCATTGTCTGTATAGTTTTTTGGCCTTTTCCCCCCAGCATTGTCCCAGCCATATCAGCGGCAACAGGAATAATTAAGTCCCCCACAATAGTATGGGGCTTGCCTGTCCTAGCCACTCGGTAGCTCACCATATAAGACGCTTCTAGCCCCTTCTTATTAATGGTATCTGTTGCTTTTATACATGTCTTACTACTCAAAAGTCCTCTAAATTCTCACTCAAAAAACTAATGTGGCTTATTTTTCAAATTGGCATGTTTTGTTTCTAAATGTCTGCACAAGAGTGAAGGTTTCATTGGGAGTTTCATTGTGAGAGTACTTTTGCACATACAACAAACTGTGGCTGAGGAAAGGCACTACTCCCAATATAAGTAAAACCCAGATCAATGTAGTTCTCATCATATTCGCACCTTTTCGATGGACCAACGTCCCTGTCTGTTGTTTGGTGCTTTCCCGGCTAATGGGGCAGTAGCTCTTCGGCTGCATCAGATTCAGAACTGTCAGTGTCCATGTTAAATCAAATTTATTTATATAGCCCTTCGTACATCAGCTGATATCTCAAAGTGCTGTACAGAAACCCAGCCTAAAACCCCAAACAGCAAGCAATGCAGGTGTAGAAGCACGGTGGCTAGGAAAAACTCCCTAGAAAGGCCGAAATCAAGAAAGGAACCAGGCTATGAGGGGTGGCCAGTCCTCTTCTGGCTGTGTCAGGTGGAGATTATAACAGAACATGGCCAAGATGTTCAAATGTTCATAAATGACCAGCATGGTCAACTAATAATAATCACAGTAGTTGTCGAGGGTGCAGCAAGTCAGCACCTCAGGAGTAAATGTCAGTTGGCTTTTCATAGCCAATCATTAAGAGTATCTCTACCACTCCTGCTTTCTCTAGAGAGTTGAAAACATCAGGTCTGGGACAGGTAGCTCGTTCAAATGTTGAATCCTGAACAGGTCAGGATTCCATAGGCAGAACAGTTGAAACTGGAGCAGCAGCAGGGCCAGGTGGACTGGGGACAGCAAGGAGTCATCATGCCAGGTAGTCCTGAGGCATGGTCCTAGGGCTCAGGTCCTCCGAGAGAGAGAAAGAAAGAGAGAAAGAGAGAATTAGAGAGAGCATACTTAAATTCACACAGGACACCGGATAAGACGGGAGAAGTACTCCAGACATAACAAACTGACCCTAGCCCCCGACACATAAACTACTGCAGGGTAAATACTGAAGGCTGAGAGAGGAGGTGTCAGGAGACACTGTGGCCCCATCCGATGATACCCCCGGACAGGGCCAAACAGGAAGGATATAACCCCACCCACTTTGCCAAAGCACAGCTTCCACACCACTAGAGGGATATCTTCAACCACCAACTTACCATCCCGAGACAAGGCCCAGTATAGCCCACAAAGATCTCCGCCACGGCACAACCCAAGTGGGGACAGGAAGATCACGTCAGTGACTCAACCCACTCAAGTGACGCACCCCTCCTAGGGACGGCATGAAAGAGCACCAGTAAGCCAGTGACTCAGCCCCTGTAATAGGGTTAGAGGCAGAGAAAGAGGGGAACCGACTAGGCATAGACAGCAAAGGAAGTTCGTTGCTCCAGAGCCTTTCGGTTCACCTTCACACTCCTGGGCCAGACTACACTCAATCATATGACCCACTGAAGAGATGAGTCTTCAGTAAAGACTTAAAGGTTGAGACCGAGTCTGCGTCTCTCACATGGGTAGGCAGACCATTCCATAAAAATGGAGCTCTATAGGTGAAAGCCCTGCCTGCAGCTGTTTGCTTAGAAATTCTAGGGACAATTAGGAGGCCTGCATCTTGTGACCGTAACATACGTGGAGGTATGTACGGCATGACCAAATCAGAAAGATAGGTAGGAGCAAGCCCATGTAATGCTTTGTAGGTTAGCAGTACAACCTTGAAATCAGCCCTTGCCTTAACAGGAAGCCAGTTTAGGGAGGCTAGCACTGGAGTAATATGATAAAAAATGTTGGTTCTAGTCATGATTCTAGCAGCCGTATTTAGCACTAACTGAAGTTTATTTAGTGCTTTATCCGGGTAGCCGGAAAGTAGAGCATTACAGTAGTCTAACCTAGAAGTACATAAAGCATGGATACATTTTTCTGCATCATTTTTGGACAGAAAGTTTCTGATTTTTGCAATGTTACGTAGATGGAAAAAAGCTGTCCTTGAAACAGTCTTGATATGTTCGTCAAAAGAGAGATCAGGATCCAGAGTAACGCCGAGGTCCTTCACAGTTTTATGTGTTAACTGGGCTATCAACAAATGTAGAATTACTGATGCTAGCATTAGACGTGCTCATGGAAACATGGAAGCAGACAACTTCTATCGTCTTCTGGTGCAGATGTAGTATTGCTGGTAGTAGCTCCCAAGAGGCGCAGCAGGCTGAGACACTGCATCTCAGTGCTACAAGCGTCACTACAGACACACTGGTTCGAATCCAGACTTTATCACAATTGGTCCAGCGTCATCCGAGTTTGGCCTGTGTAGGCTGTCATTGTGAATTTGTTCTTAACCGACTTGTCTAGTTAAATAAAGCAGCAGTACTACCAGTAGAGCTGGTATGTGTCTCTACAGAGGCAGGCCTTACTTTTTTAACCATTTATCCATTTTCGAACTAACGGAATGAGCAGCAAATATATTTGGCTACAAATATTTGAAATTCCTACAAGAGAGTAATGGTTAATGTGTTTGAATGTTAATTATTTGACTAGGCTACCTACACTTGACATTGTGTTGTTATTTTGCTGAACACTAGATGGTTGAATTTTGGGGGAGTTCAGTGAAACGAGGCTACTCAGTCGAGAAAGAAACATCATCCAAATGTATAGCCCTGTTGAAAATCTAAATGGACTGCTGGAAAATGTGAATCACATTTTTATTTTTATTTGGCGTACCCTGGAGGCATTGCGCGTACCCCAGTTTGGGAGTACGCACATGTAGCCAAGCTGGCTGACCAGGTGAAAAACCTGTAGATATGTCCTTGAGCATGGCACCTAACCCTAATTTGCTCCAGGTGCTGACCCTGTAGGTAGGCCGTCATTGTAAATAACAATTTGTTCTTAACTGATTTGCCTAGTTAAATGAAGGTAAAAAAATGGTAGTTTGTGCATGTCAATATTGTCTCAAGAAGGCAAAATGTACTGCCACAGATCATTGCAGATAAAGTTAAGAATTACATCTACAGTACAGACCTGCACCATGATAACGATAACTTTGCAGCTTGTAAAAGTACATATTTCTGTGTTTTTGGAGCCTTTGTTACTATTTCCATATCAGGAAGACAAGTTACTTAAAAAAAAGAACAAGTGTCTTCACCCTTCTATAACATGTAAACTTACAGTGGGGCAAAAAAGTATTTAGTCAGCCACCAATTGTGCAAGTTCTCCCAATTAAAAAGATGAGAGAGGCCTGTAATTTTCATCATAGGTACACTTCAACTATGACAGACAAAATCTACATTGTAGATTTTTAATGAATTTATTTGCAAATTATGGTGGAAAATAAGTATTTGGTCACCTACAAACAAGCAAGATTTCTGGCTCTCACAGACCTGTAACTTCTTCTTTAAGAGGCTCCTCTGTCCTCTACTCGTTATCTGTATTAATGGCACCTGTTTGAACGTGTTATTAGTATAAAAGACACCAGTGCCATAAAAGTACAGGAGCAGCAGCAACAGACATAGAATGACAACGTGTAGAAAACAACAGGCAGCAGATGTCTCTGTGAGGAGAGAGGGAATACAGTTATTATAAGCAATCAGTTAAGCAACATTGTGTGTGTGTGTGGGGGGGGTGGGTGAGATTATATCTCTGAGTATGTGTGTGTGTGTGTGTGTGTGTGTATGTGTGTGTGTGTGTGTGTGTGTGTGTGTGTGTGTGTGTGTGTGTGTGTGTGTCAGGTGCACCTCACTAGAGGCTGGATTTATGAGAGACAGACAGACAGAGAGAGAGACCCAAACTAGCATGCTATTTGGCCTTAAACAGAGAATACACAGTGTCAGAATACCTAACCACTGTGACTGACCCACAATGAAGGACATCTTTGACTATGTACAGACTCAGTGAGCATGTCCTTGCTATTGAGAAAGGCTGCCGTAGGCATGACGTGGAAACTGAGCTGCACTTCCTAACTTCCTGCCAAATGTATGACCATACCTCTGATTAGACAGACCCACAAAGTTTTTGCAAACAAATCCAATTTGGATAAACTCCCATATGTATTTGGTGAAATACCACAGTGTGCAATCACAGCAGTAAGAGAACCAGTGAAGAACAATCACCAATGTAAATACAACCTATATTTTTTATGTTTCTCTATTTTCCTTTTTGTATTTGAACTATTAGCACATCATTATAACACCCGATATAGACATATGACATTTGAAATGTCTTCATTCTAGCACATCATTATAACACCCTAAAGAAGAAGAAATGGAGGGTTATGGATGACCAAGTTTGATGTCTTCATTCTTTTGAGTCGTTAAATTAGGTTACCTCTATCTGTCAAAAGAGTTGAAGTGAAGATTACATATCCATCTGTCCAAATATGTACAACAACAAAAAAGACAACTTTCCAGGGGTTGTACTTACTTTTTCACATGACTGTACCTCATGAATAGACAATAGCTCAAAATATATATATATATGTTTTATAATATACTGTTCAAAAGTTTGGGGTCACTTAGAAATGTCCTTGTCTTTGAAAGAAAAGCCATTTTTTTGTCCATTAAAATAACATCAAATTGATCAGAAATACAGTGTAGACATTATTAATGTTGTAAATGATTATTGTAGCTGGAAACAGCAGTTTATTTTATGGAATATCTACATAGGCGTACAGAGGCCCATTATCAGCAACCATCACTCCTGTGTTCCAATGGCACGTTGTGTTAGCTTATCCAAGTTTATCATTTTAAAAGGCTAATTGATCATTAGAAAACCCTTTTGCAATTATGTTAGCACAGCTGAAAACTTTGCTGATTATAGGTGAGTACATGATCCAGTCCAAAAACATGTGAGAATGCCAACCAACTATTAATCAACTGTTTACTATCATTCACACCTGTGTCAAGGATTAGAATCTAATTTTCAGTTTTGAAATATCCAATTCTAACATTTAATCCAATCCAATTGCCAAAATTATTTTATTAGGCAAGTAAGTTAAGAACAAATTCTAATTTTCTATGACAGCCTAGGAACAGTGGGTTAACTGCCTTGTTCTGGGGCAGAACGACAGATTTTTACCTTGTCAGCTCAGGGATTCAATCTTGCAACCTTTTGGTTTCTAGTCCAACGCTCTAACCGCTAGGCTACCTGCCACCCTGATCTGATTAGAAAAGTTTTGAAAAACTTGGTCCCGTTGATTACTACCATTCACGCCTGTGTCTCACTCTAGATAACTGATGTCTGAAACCAGACATACGCTGAGAAGGTCGACAGCTAAATGTTTGTGTTAGTTTATTCCCTTGCCTGCTGAAAAAAACAAAAGAGGAAGTTTTGTATATTCTGCGTGCAAACCACCTTCATTCGTTGTATATTGGTTTAATACACCAACATTTTGAGTTTGAGTGCTGCTTTTTTGGCTGGTGTAGCATCATTGGTTAGAAAGTAAGTAAAGAACATTTGTATTAATCTGTATCCATCCCCTTATAGCAATGTATTGGGGTATTCCCTTATGGAGTCATATGATGTTTTTAAAATGCTATGTTCTCATTGCAATGTGACATTATGTTGAATAGACACTATGTTGAGTGTACAAAACATTAAGAACACCTTCCTAATACTGAATTGCACTTGGGCTATGGACTCTAAAAGGTGTGGAAAGCGTTCCACAGGGATGCTGGCCCATGTTGACTCCAATGCTTCCCAAATTTGTGTCAAGGTGGCTGGATGCCCTTTGGGTGGTGGACCATTCTTGAAACACACGAGAAACTGTTGTGAAAAACCCAACAGCGATGCAGTTCTTGACACACTCAAGGTGCGCCTGGCACCTACTACCATACCCTGTTCAAAGGCACTTAAATCTTTTGTCTTGCCCATTCACCCTATGAATGGAACACATACACAATCCATGTCTCAATTGTTTAAAGGGTAAAAATCCTTCTTCATATTTAACAAGTCACATCAATAAGGGATCATAGTTTTCACCTGGTCAGTCTATGGAAGGAGCAGGTGTTCATAGTGTTTTGTACACTCAGTGTATATCAATCAAGTATACTTACAGTAGAGTAACTTCTCAAACACAACTCTAAGGGCAGCGTGAGCCACCGTCTCCTCCTCTGACAGCTCCCTAGAGGTGGTGAGGACCTGGGCTTCTTCTTTTTCCCCAGAAGCAGTATGGGGACAGATCCTACTTCCTTTAGACTATAACTGAAACTGAAACCACAAAGTATGTTACGGTCCTTATTTCTGTACAATGTCAAAGGAAAGTCATACAAGTCTCTTTGCACATTCTAAGGGTTACATTTTTTGAAACTAGGCAAGATAGCCTACACCAGCCAAACTCAGACAACATTGGGCTAGTTGTGCACCGCCCAATCACAGCCATTTGTGATACAGTCTGGATTTGAACCAGGTTGTCCTTAGTGACACCACTAGCACTGAGATGCAGTGTCTTAGACCACTGCCTCACTTGGGAGCCCCAATAAAAATATATTGTCTTAAAAAAGATTTCCAGTCTGCCTCAACAAACAAAATATACTTGTGACGACAATATTTTCACTCACATGGACGTATACATTAACCACAGTCTTTGACGAATTCAGTGTCAGTCCTGGACACCCTTGTTCAATTTTTCCCCTATTTTTTCCAGACTGTGTTTTTTCTTTCTTTGTAGGGCTGTGGGGCCCCACAGATCTTACATTCTTTAGCCCTCACCACAAGGTTTTGGGCACAGTTTGGACACATTTTTTTGTAGATCCTGACCTTTCTGAAATTGAGGACAATGTGCATCTTTATAATGTCAATATGAACACAAAATCATATGCTCATGGTTTAATATCATAATAATTCCAGAATGAGGTAGTAAATAGAGGGTTATTTAAGATATTAAATTGTCCACATTAGGATCAAGATCAATAAATTGATTAAGAAAGCTAATTCAGTTATTGGAGTTAGTTATTGGCCTGACTCCAGACTCTCTAGAGGTCATGACAGAGCAGAGAACCAGACAGAAATTGGATATCTGTATAGTTCTTCCAATGGCCCTAGGAGTACTTTTAACAACTGACTTGTAATGCCGAAGTGCTCAACAGAAATTTTTAGGAGGTCCGTTTTATCTAATGCAATAGTTTTTAAAGTATTATTTCTATGGCCGTACTTGAGGGGTAGCCTACTTAGACTGGGTTGCTCCATGATTGTAAAAGGTTGTAGGCCTATATTTAATTGTATAGTTGCTATCTATTGATAGTAAGATATGAATATTAGGCTCCCACTTCTGCCCTACACATGTTAAATGCAGGAACTTAAAATGTACTTTACTGCAAAATCGGACTTTATTTTTCTGTCTAGACAGACTGCAATTTCTGGTAATCCGTGATATATTCTGATCAACTGGCTTGTTCTTGTGGCAGGAAACCATTACAGCAGATCAAATATGTTTTAGCAAATTTATAAAGGCATTTTGCCTCTGTAGGGCAGTCTTGCCAAAGTAGTATAGTTTTATTGGTTGCACTATTGCCGGGTCAAATCCCTGGTGTCCCTGTAGACTTTGACAATAAGCCTTCCCAGTCTAGTCCACTGATGCTGCCTACTGATGCTGTCCGAGTGCACAAACTTAGGCTACAACAGTCATGCTCTGTTTAACCTAATTGTCAATATTGACAGTGAGCTATGTGACAATAAATATTCTAAACTCTCAGAAAGAAAGCATTTTATCTGATCTTAAACGGTTTGATCTGGAACCTTTTTTTTATTTAGAGGGTTGCGCTACATGCACAAATGGTGCCCCAAAGCACTCTTATTTTTCTGAGTGTTCTGTGAATAACATCTCAATATTGTCATGTATTGTCATGTTGTGTCCTGTTCCTGTTCTTACTCTTCACCCTGTCTCCCTCTGCTGGTCGTATTAGGTTACCTTTTCTTCCCCTCTTTCCCCCAGCTGTTCCTTGTCTTCTCTAACTACCTCGTTCACCCCTTTTCCCACCTGTTCCCTTTTTCCCTCTGATTAGGTCTCTATATCTCTCTCTGTTTCTGCTTCTGTCTTTGTCGGATTCTCGTTTGTGTTACTCATGCCTGAACCAGACTATCGTCGTGTTTGCTGCAACCTTGTCCTGTCCTGTCGGAATCTGCCTGTTCATCTAACCTTGTCCTGTCCTGTCGGAATCTGCCTGTCCATCTGAGCCTACGTGTGTTTCGTCATTAAAGAAACTCTGTTTTGTTAATTCGCTTTTGGGTCCTCATTCACGCACCTGACAGAAGAATCCGACCAAGAATGGACCCAGCGACTTCGGATCCTCTCCACTCAGCCGTCGAGATCCAGGGAGCGATGCTAGGCAGACACGAGCAGGAATTGTCTGCTGCTCGACATGCCGTTGAGACCCTGGCCACCCAAGTCTCCAACCTCACAGAACAGGTTCACCATCTCCGCCTCGATCCACCGGCCACTTCCAGGGCTTTCGAATCTCCGGAGCCCAGAATCAATAACCCGCCGTGTTACTCTGGGGAGCCCACTGAATGCCGCTCGTTCCTCACCCAGTGTGATATTGTGTTTTCTCTCCAGCCCAACACTTACTCCAGGAGCACTGCTCGTATCGCCTACGTCATATCTCTCCTTACTGGACGGGCTCGTGAGTGGGGCACGGCAATCTGGGAGGCAAGGGCTGAGTGTACTAACCAGTATCAGGACTTTAAGGAGGAGATGATACGGGTTTTTGATCGATCTGTTTTTGGGGAGGAGGCTTCCAGGGTCCTGTCTTCCCTATGTCAAGGTAATTGATCCATAACAGACTACTCTATTGAGTTTCGCACTCTTGCTGCCTCCAGTGGCTGGAACGAGCCGGCTTTGCTCGCTCGTTTTCTGGAGGGTCTCCGCGCAGTGGTAAAGGATGAGATTCTCTCCCGGGAGGTTCCTTCCAGCGTGGATTCCTTGATTGAACTCGCTATTCGCATTGAGCGACGGGTTGATCTTCGTCACCGAGCTCGTGGAAAGGAGCTCGCGTTCTCCGTTGTCCCCCTCTCCGCATCACTACCATCTTCCTCTGCCGGCTCGGGTGCTGAGCCTATGCAGCTGGGAGGTATCCGCATCTCGACTAAAGAGAGGGAACGGAGAATCACCAACCGCCTCTGTCTCTATTGCGGTTCCGCTGGTCATTTTGTCACTTCATGTCCAGTAAAAGCCAGAGCTCATCAGTAAGCGGAGGGCTACTGGTGAGCGCTACTACTCCTGTCTCTCCTTCAAGATCCTGCACTACCTTGTCGGTCCATCTACGCTGGAACGGTTCGTCAGCTTCCTGCAGTGCCTTGATAGACTCTGGGGCGGAGGGCTGTTTTATGGACGAGACCTGGGCTCGGGAACATGACATTCCTCTCAGACAGTTAAGGGAGCCCACGGCCTTGTTCGCCTTGGATGGTAGTCCTCTCCCCAGGATTCAGCGTGAGACGCTACCTTTAACCCTCACTGTCTCTGGTAATCATAGCGAAACCATTTCTTTTTTAATTTTTCGTTCACCTTTTACACCTGTTGTTTTGGGCCATCCCTGGCTAGTTTGTCATAATCCTTCTATTAATTGGTCTAGTAATTCTATCCTCTCCTGGAACGTCTCTTGTCATGTGAAATGTTTAATGTCTGCTATCCCTCCTGTTTCCTCTGTCTCTTCTTCACAGGAGGAGCCTGGTGATTTGACAGGGGTGCCGGAGGAATATCACGATCTGCGCACGGTGTTCAGTCGGTCCAGGGCCACCTCTCTTCCTCCACACCGGTCGTATGATTGTAGTATTGATCTCCTTCCGGGAACCACTCCCCCCCGGGGTAGACTATACTCTCTGTCGGCTCCCGAACGTAAGGCTCTCGAAGATTATTTGTCTGTAGCTCTTGCCGCCGGTACCATAGTCCCCTCCTCCTCTCCCGCCGGAGCGGGGTTTTTTTTTGTTAAGAAGAAGGACGGGTCCCTGCGCCCCTGCATAGATTATCGAGGGCTGAATGACATAACAGTGAAGAATCGTTATCCGCTTCCTCTTATGTCTTCAGCCTTCGAGATCCTGCAGGGAGCCAGGTTTTTCACTAAGTTGGACCTTCGTAACGCTTACCATCTCGTGCGCATCAGGGAGGGGGACGAGTGGAAGACGGCGTTTAACACTCCGTTAGGGCACTTTGAATACCGGGTTCTTCCTTTCGGCCTCGCTAACGCTCCAGCTGTCTTTCAGGCATTAGTCAATGATGTCCTGAGAGACATGCTGAACATCTTTGTTTTCGTTTACCTTGACGATATCCTGATTTTTTTCACAGTCACTCCAGATTCATGTTCAGCACGTTCGACGTGTCCTCCAGCGCCTTTTAGAGAATTGTCTTTTTGTGAAGGCTGAGAAGTGCACTTTTCATGCCTCCTCCGTCACATTTCTCGGTTCTGTTATTTCCGCTGAAGGCATTAAGATGGATCCCGCTAAGGTCCAAGCTGTCATTGATTGGCCCGTCCCTAAGTCACGCGTCGAGCTGCAGCGCTTTCTCGGCTTCGCGAACTTCTATCGTCGTTTCATCCGTAATTTCGGTCAGGTGGCAGCTCCTCTCACAGCCCTTACTTCTGTCAAGACGTGCTTTAAGTGGTCCGTTTCCGCCCAGGGAGCTTTTGATCTCCTCAAGAATCGTTTTACATCCGCACCTATCCTTGTTACACCTGACGTCTCTAGACAGTTCGTTGTCGAGGTTGACGCGTCAGAAAGCCATTCTTTCTCAGCGCTCCCTCTCTGACGACAAGGTCCACCCTTGCGCGTATTTTTCTCATCGCCTGTCGCCGTCGGAACGTAACTATGATGTGGGAAACCGCGAACTGCTCGCCATCCGCTTAGCCCTAGGCGAATGGCGACAGTGGTTGGAGGGGGCGACCGTTCCTTTTGTCGTTTGGACTGACCATAGGAACCTTGAGTACATCCGTTCTGCCAAACGACTTAATGCGCGTCAGGCGCGCTGGGCGCTGTTTTTCGCTCGTTTCGAGTTCGTGATTTCTTATCGTCCGGGCTCTAAGAACACCAAGCCTGATGCTTTATCTCGTCTCTTCAGTTCTTCAGTAGCCTCCACTGACCCCGAGGGGATTCTCCCTGAGGGGCGTGTTGTCGGGTTGACTGTCTGGGGAATTGAGAGGCAGGTAAAGCAAGCACTCACTCACACTCCGTCGCCGCGCGCTTGTCCTAGGAACCTTCTTTTCGTTCCCGTTCCTACTCGTCTGGCCGTTCTTCAGTGGGCTCACTCTGCCAAGTTAGCCGGCCACCCTGGCGTTCAGGGTACGCTTGCTTCCATTCGCCAGCGTTTTTGGTGGCCCACCCGGGAGCATGACACGCGTCGTTTTGTGGCTGCTTGTTCGGTCTGCGCGCAGACTAAGTCCGGTAACTCCCCTCCTGCCGGCCGTCTCAGGCCGCTTCCCATTCCCTCTCGACCGTGGTCTCACATCGCCTTAGATTTTGTCACCGGACTGCCTTCGTCAGCGGGGAAGACTGTTATTCTTACGGTTGTCGATAGGTTCTCTAAGGCGGCTCATTTTATTCCCCTTGCTAAGCTTCCTTCTGCTAAAGAGACGGCACAAATCATCATCGAGAATGTTTTCAGAATTCATGGCCTTCCGTCAGACGTCGTTTCGGACAGAGGTCCGCAATTCACGTCTCAATTTTGGAGGGAGTTTTGCCGTTTGATTGGGGCTTCCGTCAGTCTCTCTTCCGGCTTTCACCCCCAGTCTAACGGTCAAGCAGAACGGGCCAATCAGACTATTGGTCGCATCTTACGCAGTCTTTCTTTTCGCAACCCTGCGTCTTGGTCAGAACAGCTCCCCTGGGCAGAATACGCCCACAACTCGCTTCCTTCGTCTGCGACCGGGCTATCTCCTTTTCAGAGTAGCCTCGGGTACCAGCCTCCGCTGTTCTCATCTCAGTTCGCCGAGTCCAGCGTCCCCTCCGCTCAGGCTTTTGTCCAACGTTGCGAGCGCACCTGGAAGAGGGTCAGGTCTGCACTTTGCCGTTATAGGGCGCAGACTGTGAGAGCTGCTAATAAGCGTAGAACTAAGAGTCCTAGATATTGTCGCGGTCAGAGAGTTTGGCTCTCCACTCAGAACCTTCCCCTTAAGACAGCTTCTCGCAAATTGACCCCACGGTTCATTGGTCCGTTCCGTATTTCTCAGATCATTAATCCTGTCGCAGTGCGACTTCTTCTTCCGCGATATCTTCGTCGCGTCCACCCGGTCTTCCATGTCTCCTGTGTTAAGCCCGTTCTTCGCGCCCCCGCTCGTCTTCCCCCCCCCCCCCCCCCCCATCCTTGTCGAGGGCGCACCTATCTACAGGGTCCGTAAGATTTTGGACATGCGTCCTCGGGGCCGTGGTCACCAGTACCTAGTGGATTGGGAGGGGTACGGTCCTGAGGAAAGGAGTTGGGTTCCCTCTCGGGACGTGCTGGACCGTTCGCTGATCGATGATTTCCTCCGTTGCCGCCAGGTTTCCTCCTCGAGTGCGCTCGGTGAGTGGGGGGGTACTGTCATGTATTGTCATGTTGTGTCCTGTTCCTGTTCTTACTCTTCACCCTGTCTCCCTCTGCTGGTCGTATTAGGTTACCTTTTCTTCCCCTCTTTCCCCCAGCTGTTCCTTGTCTCTAACTACCTCGTTCACCCCTTTTCCCACCTGTTCCCTTTTTCCCTCTGATTAGGTCTCTATATCTCTCTCTGTTTCTGCTTCTGTCTTTGTCGGATTCTCGTTTGTGTTACTCATGCCTGAACCAGACTATCGTCGTGTTTGCTGCAACCTTGTCCTGTCCTGTCGGAATCTGCCTGTTCATCTAACCTTGTCCTGTCCTGTCGGAATCTGCCTGTCCATCTGAGCCTACGTGTGTTTCGTCATTAAAGAAACTCTGTTATGTTAATTCGCTTTTGGGTCCTCATTCACGCACCTGACAAATATACTGTCAACAATGTTTCATTGAGCATCTACTAAGGCTCAAAGGATTTTCTTATTTTTTCTCTATGATATATTTTAATGGTTGTACAGACAGGATATACCAGTTTATTTTCCATTGGAGACAGACGGGCCAATAAATGAACTAGCTACACTATCACAGATCTAATTCAAATGCAAAATACAATTGTTTCTTCTATTATTATATATTATATGCATAGTAATTGTTTTTTCTTAAGTTTGGTGCACCATCATTAAATTTGCCAATGACACAACAGTGGTAGGCCTGATCGCCAACAACAATGAGACAGCCTATAGGGAGGAGGTCAGAGACCTGGCCGTGTGGTGCCAGGATAACAACCTCTCCCTCAACGTGATCAAGACAAATGAGATAATTGAGGACAACAGGAAAAAGAGAACCGAGGACGCCCCCTTTCTCATCTACGGGGCTGCAGTGGAGAAGGTTGAGAGCTTCAAGTTCCTTGGCGTCCACATCACCAACAAGCTAACATGGTCCAAGCACACCAAGACAGTCATGAAGAGGGCACAACAAAACCTATTCCCCCTCAGGAGAATGAAAAGATTTAGCATAGGTCCTCAGATCCTCAAAAGGTTCTACAGCTGCACCATCGACTGGTTGCATCACTGCCTGGTATGGCAACTGCTCAGCCTCCGACCGCAAGGGACTACAGAGTGTAGTGCGAACGGCCCAGTACATCACTGGGGCCAAGCTTCCTGCCATCCAGGACTATACCAGGCGGTGTCAGAGGAAGGCCCTACATATTGTCAAAGACTCCAGCCACCCTAGTCATAGACTGTTCTCTCCACTAGCGCACGTCAAGCGGTACCGGAGCGACAAGTCTATGTCCAAGAGCCTTCTAAATAGTTTCTACCCCCAAGCCATAAGACTCCTGAGCATCTAGTCAAATGGCTACCCAGACTATTTGCGTTGCCCCCCTCCCCCCTCTACACCACTGCCACCCTCTGTTGTCATCTATGCATCTATGTCACATTAACTCTACCTACATGTACATACTACCTCAACTAACCGGTGCCCCCACACATTGACACTGTACCAGCACCCCTCTGTATATATTGTCATTATTTACTGCTGCTCTTTAATCACTTGTTACTTTTATCTCTTATTCTTATCTGTATTTTTTTTAAACTGCACTGTTGGTTAGGGGCTCGTAAGTAAGCATTTCACTGTAAGGTCTACACCTGTTGTATCAGGCGCATATGACTAATACAATTGTATTTTATTTGAATACAACATAAATTGATTAATTATATGGTCAGTTAATGTACTACGGAATCATGGGAGATAGAGTTTCACAGTCCGTCACTCACAGCGAGCCACTTAAATCATGAGTCTGAAATAAATAAATTGCTAAAAAGTAGTTCCATGTGCTTACACAATTGATATTATGTATTGTCTTTTTACATAAATGATAACAACAGTAGATTTTAAAAAGGCGTAATTTTACACGCTCCGGGAACCAAAAAGCTAACGTGTTACAACAACAACAATGTTGGCCAGAACAAATAAAGATCACTTCCAGTAATATACAAGATGATGAAGCAATACACATAACGGATTCAAATGCAATAATAGTCTAGAATTATATGGGCCGAAATACAGAAACTACTAGATTATTGGTCATTTCTTATCCGATAATTTACCTCGCTTTCACTTTAAAATAGCCAGCTAGCTACGTCCAAATAAGCAGTTATATTTATTTGTACTAATAGCACAAACTCAGAGAGCATCGAGTTAAGGATTCAGAAGGGGCGTGGCATTGATGAAGTTTGATGCCTTGAGAGTTTTGCTATTAGTACATAAAAACATTGTGCTAATTTGTACAAATAGTACATAATAAATGAGAGACTGGATGACACCAATCTAGCCAAATTGCACACGCTGACTTTCCTTCCGACTGCAAGCAATGAGATTTAAAACAATCCACAGCTTTTTTTTAAAGAAGCTAATGATCCGGTGGCCAAAACATGCTTTTGTAGACTGTTTTGTACTATTTTATTTATTTCTGTATAGACAGGAGGAAGCTAATTAGGCTAATTATAGCTAAACAGTAATTCAATATACTGTAGGGAAAGCTTAGCTTCCCCTAACCTTACTGTTATAAATGGAACACACACTATTCGAGTGCAGGCTACGGATTACATGTTTTTTTTGTGTGGGACATTCTAAATAAACAATTATTCCACACTTATATTAGTAGGCTATGTGTAAAGACCACGTTAAATTAAGAAGAGTGATTGGTGATAATTGTATCAAGTGCTTGTCAAATTGTGAATAAGAGAAACAGAGCAGAAGAAACACAGCAGAGCTTAGGCCTTTCAAGCTACTTTTTTCAAATCATCATTAGAGTCGCATCACGCTGCCTTAGAATGTATTACCAATCTAAACATATAGCCTAATGTTTGTACCATAAGTAAAGTTGCATAAATAACATAAATTACGCAGATACTGTAGGAGGACCTGTTTCTTGGTTAATTGCTCAACACAGATTAGCCGCATGTACGCACTCCCCCAGAAATCATGTGGGGATAATTTCCTTTATATTTTATGTTGAATTCTATTCTTCATATTTTAAAATAATATAAAATAATACCACGGACTTCTAAACAAATCTTGTCTGCTAAATGAACTAGTGTAGCCCACAGTCATACATACATATAGCCAGATCAGGGCGTAACATAAGGACAACTCAGAATATGCTATTCTGTTCTTCTGAAATAGGCTACGTTTTCTTCATATCATGTTTCTTAATACCTGTCGAAATTAAATCATGGATGTATTGTGATAGTGTGGGCTATATTAAATGGATTTATTATACTTAGGTCTGCATCAGTGGCTTGTAGGATATGCGTGGGAGCCAGGAGACGCTAAACATGTTTATTTTAATTAACGGTCAATTACAGTGAGGCCAGCAGTTATTTGCATGACAATCATGGGCTGACAAAATTTCACCACCTGACTCTGTTCCATGGATATGGGGGGATTCCTCTCTGGGATGTGTTAACAGTGACAGAGGTGTGATACTGAGAGGCTGAGAAAGTATTATCAAAATATCACTAGAAAAATACAGTACATCAGACACTGTAATAACAACAACAACGAAAATCTGTTTACTGTTTACATCCTCCACCCTCTACATCAGATGTAGAACACTGCCTCTGCGAAGCTTGATTGCTATCCTATTACACTGGAAAGTACCAAGGCATGATCCTTTTGGGAGTGGCTGAAATTGGAGTGCTTCAACCCAACCCACAGAGCTTTATGGCTGTGAAGTATTCCTCTGTGTAATTCCTCAGTTCAGTCATTTTATTTAAACACAATGACAACTCAGAATATGCTATTCTGTTCTTCTGAAATAGGCTACCTTTTCTTCATACCATGTTTCTTTAGACCTGGCTCTGTTCAATGGAGATGTTTCCCTCTCTGGGAAGTGCAACCAGTGACAAAGGCGTGATACTGAGAGGCTGAGGAATGTTTTACCAAATATCACAAGAAAAACATCAGACATTGTAATAATAAACAAAGAAGTTACTGTTTGCATCCTCTGCCCTCTACATCAGATGTAGAACACTGCCTCTGCCCAGACTCCTAACATGATTACTATGCAGTTACACTGAGAACAGACAATGTAACTATAGACTAGTGGCCGAGAGGCTGTCACTGGAAAGTACCCAGGCATGATCCCTATGGGAACTGCTGAAATTGGAGTTCTTCAACCCACACGTCTTTATTGTCACGTCTGCTCCCACTCTTCTCCCCCCTTGGCGCTTGAGGACGCCAGGTTGCCCTGCATCACGTACTCCTGCCATCCATTACGCACACCTGCCTTCCCTCATCACGCGCATCAGTGATATTGGACTCACCTGGACTCACTCATCACCTGTTCATTTCCTCCCCTATATTTGTCAGTTCCCTGCTCTGTTCCCCACTGCTGCATACATTTTTTTGTCTGCATTATTACTTTGCTGACGCTGTTCCTGTCTCCTTCCATGTCCGTTATTTATTAAATGTTTGACTCCCCGTACCTGCTTCATCTCTCCAGCGTCATTCCATTTGAAATGTATGTCTGTGAAGTGTTCAGCCGTTTCATTCCTCAGTTCAGCAATTGTTTTCAACACGAAGGAGAAAGAATGCAAGAGCAGTTGCACTACTGGAAAAAATAGATAACAGCTGATGTTTATTACAGGGTTGGGGAGTAACTGGGGCTGCACATTTCAGTACATTTTTTGGCTGACTAACCAACCCCAACCCCAACCCCAACTAGCATCACCACCCTGGATGGTTCCAACATAGAATATGTGGACAACTATAAATACATAGGTGTCTGGCTAGACTGCAAACTCTCCTTCCAGACTCATATTAAACATCTCCAATCAAAAATCAAATCTAGAATCGGCTTTCTATTTCGCAACAAAGCCTCCTTCACTCACGCCCTCAAACTTCCCTAGTAAAACTAACTATCCTACCAATCTTCGACTTTGGCGATGTCATCTACAAAATAGCTTCCAACACTCTACTCAGCAAACTGGATGCAATCTGTCACAGTGCCATCCTTTTAGTTACCAAATCACCTTATATCACCCACCACTGTGACCTGTATGCTCTAGTCGGCTGGCCCTCGCTACATATTCGTCGCCAGACCTACTGGCTCCAGGTCATCTATAAGTCTATGCTAGGTAAAGCTCAGCCTTATCTCAGTTCACTGGTCACAATAACAACACCCACCCGTAGCACATGTTCCAGCAGGTATATCTCACTGATCATCCCCAAAGCTAACACCTCATTTGGCCGCCTTTCCTTCCAGCTCTCTGCTGCCAATGACTGGAACGAATTGCAAAGTGGGGAGTGGTAGTCCAAAGGTGTTTTGGTACTTTCCTTATGCACTACAACATTTTACTATACCTCAGCTCAATATAGTCTACCAGTCTAGCTGCCTATCCTGCCCTCTATCCACCATTCATAGTGGCAATAGTGGTAGGTGGATAATTTGTCCAGATCTGCAACCTAAACTAGCAATCATACCACACAAAGCATTCAAAACGACATCAATTCTCAAAATGAATCCACAAGAACAAATACGATTAGCTGATAGGAAGTGGGGAGGCCAGGTCAAAAAGCTCCCGTGTTGATCTTGTTTAGGTACAATACAATTATAGACTAGACTACCCTACAACACCACAATGAAATGAATAATTGCATTATTGTTTTCAAGTGAGTTCAAAATTCTACTCCGAGCTGCAGTGAAAATGTTATTTGAATAATAGCGCAAAAGCCCTGTGACTTGAAGGTTTCATTCCATTAGGATCAGTTCTGGGTCTAAAAGGGCACAGTAGCAGTGCGGTCTGGCTTTATTTCAAATCTAATACAGAATGTGCTGTTTTATGTAGATCATCATTCTCCCAAGTCTCCCTATAATGTGGCCAAATATGCTCCCGGCTTTCCCAGTTATTCAGGAGTTTAACACGCGTTCTACCTCCTCTCCAATCCAAGCGGCTATTCCTCATGCACCTAGGACCTAACGCTTCAGTATAGTCTTCATATTTATCATTTAACAAATATATTACCTTTCATATGTGGCATTAAAACAACCAGTCACAATGTTTAAATCTGATTAGGCTACTTCAAAAGTCTCCTGTAGGCTTGCATACGTTCAACCACATTAACCAGGTTTCCAATCAACATTTTTATGCGAGTAAAGCATTTTTTTGTGACAAAACCATCTGTAGGCCTTGAGTAAAAGATGCGATGGAAATGTCACTTTTCTTTTCTTGGTAAATGGGATTTTAACTGCAAGTTATTTTTATTTACGCACAGACTTTTATCCGCAACAAGTCAATTTGATGCAAACGTAACTGATGGGAAAATGCACCATTGCTTTCTTTAGTAGGTAAAGGAGGTGTTTTTTTCCAACTTGACGGTGATCTAACATAATCATATGTTGTGCTTTAGCTGTAAAGCATTTTTTAAATTGGACATGGCGGGTAGATTAACGAGATGTTTATCTTTCATTTGCTGTATTGGACTTGTTAATGTGTGAAAGTGACATATTTCAATTTTTTTTTGTTGAATTCCGCCTTTTCAGCGGAATGTTGTTGAGGTGTTCCGCTAGCTAGAAAGGTTAACCCTGATGTATCGCCATCAGACGTTGGCATCAGTCCAATAGCACAGTGCACAGCTGAAGCACTAGTAAGAAATGGTTGATCTGAAGGAACAGTTGGAGAGAACCGGGAAACTATTGACAAAAGCAGATGAGGAAAACATTCTGTTAACCAATGAATTGCGGTCGAAAACTGAACAATTTAAAGTAATTGCAAAAACTTATGACGATGAACGAGTACAAACTCTTCAACAAAATCGTCTTCTACAGGAACAACTCGATTTAGCCAAACTAAAAACGACGAAGTCCACACTAAACTAGCTAAATCTGACAAGTTATCTACAAATAGGAGCGTGCAAAGTGACAACATGCATGTAGTTGTGTTGAACGTTACTCAAAGTAACAATCTACTCAACATGCTGCAAACCAAAGACGATCAGTTAATGAACACAATGACCAAGTTGGATGACAAATCAGCAGAACTCACTGAATTCGCTGACCAATTAAATGATGAGAGATCTCAGGTGGTGTAGATGGAAATGTTGATTTCTGTCCGAGAAGAGGAAATTTCATCACCAAACCTCTCGCTCCGGACTCGTGTCAGATAGAGTTGAAGTTGGAAGTTTACATACACTTAGGTTGGAGTCATTAAAACAGTTTTTTCACTTTTCACCAAAAGCTAGTTCTCCAGGAGGCGCTGGAGGACCTGTAGGATATGAGGCGGGAGAAGAGGAGGATGTCGTTGAGGTAGACGAACATGAACAGGTTCAACATGTCACGGAGAACATCGTTAACTGGGCCTGGAACACAGCTGAAGCGTTGGTCAGACCAAATGGTCAGACCAATAACCAGATATTCCTTGTGTCCGCTGGCCATGTTGAAGGCTGTCTTCTACTCGTCCCCTTCCCGTATCCACACCAGATGGTAGGCGTTCCACAGGTACAACTTGGAGAAAATGGTGGCCCCCTGGAGCGGCTCGAAGGCTGAGGCGATGAGTGGTAGCGGGAAGCCTCAATGATGTCATTGAGGCCCCGGTCGTCGATGCACCGGCGCAGGGTTTTGTCCCTCCTCTACATAGAAGAACACTGCGCTGGCAGTGGAGGAAGAAGGACGGATACACCCTGCAGCCAGACAGTCCTCTATGAAAGTCTCCATAGACTTGGTTTCCGGACACGACAGCGTGTACAGTTGTCCCCGGGGTGGTGTGATAACCGGGATAAGATTGATCCCGCAGTCATAGGGTCGATGCGTTGGAAACGAAGTGGCCCTGGCCTTACTGAAAACCTCCCGGAGGTTCTGCTACTCCGCGGGAATGGAGGAGAAGTCCAAGGATACTTCCGAGCCCACAGGAAGGCATCCCGGGGCAGTCTGCACGACTTCAGGCAATGGGTGTGGCAGAACGGGCTCCAGTCAATGATAGCACCAGCAGTCCAGTCGATGAGGGGATTGTGTAGCTGGAGCCAACAGAATCCCAATACCACAGGAACCTGAGGAGACTTAATCAGCATGAACGGTATAGCCTCGCTGTGGTTCCCTGACACTCACAGGTTGACGGGAGTGTTATTGTGGGTGACTCTGCCAATAGAGCGTCATTCCAGCACTCTATCATCTATGGGAATGGAGAGGGGCTGAGTGGGGATGTCCAGTTCTGACACAAGGGTAGTGTCCATAAAACTCTCATTGGCCCCAGAGTCGATGAGTACCCGGAGAGATTTTGACTGGTTCCCCCACAGCAGGATGGAATGGAGAGGGGTGCGAGTAAGGGGAGACGGAAAGTTCTCCCTATGGGCCACCAGAGCATTCTCTTTTAGTGGACAGGTAGACACTTAATCACCAATAGTCCTGCAATACAGCCAACTCTTTGTGTTAAGCCTGCGTAAACGTTCATCAGGAGACAACCTAGCTCTGCCTAGTTGCATCGGCTCGGGAAGAGGCGAATCGGCAGACTTCGGAGACACTCGGGTAGCCTCAGATTCTCTTGGACACGTAGACGTCAGGGACTTCTGGGATGCCTCGGTGGCGAAGTGGAATCCTTGGCCATGCAAGGGGGTATGGAATTGGACTTCCTCTCCTTCCTATGTTCCCGTATCCGCCCATCAATCAGGATGGTCAAGGTGATGAGCTCGTCCTTAACTTCCTCCGATAACCGTGCAGGAACGTGTCAAACAGGGATTCCGGGTTCCAGGTCTGCCACACTGCGGGAGTGGAGTAACTTCCGGGCAACCTCTCTACCGGACAACGGAGCATTGTAAACATTCTTCACCTCTGCCACAAACTCCTCCAAACTGAAGCACATGGTAGACTGTTGTTTCCACAGTGTCCTAGCCCTGCCGAAAGCCCTCCCGGAAATCAGCGTGATGAGGTACGCTAACTTTGAGCGGTCCGAGGGGAAGGAGGAGGGCTGCAGCTCGAAGATGAGAGAAACGCCTAACAGTTTTCGGACCCTCTCACGAAGCATTCAGGGTCAGGTAAACAGAGTTCTCGGAAAGCCGGGGTGGCAGGGAGAGACGAGCTGCTGACAGCCGGGTTACTGAGGAGCTGTGGTCATGGTAGACTGCCTAGTCGACAACCCGCAGAATTGCTCCAGCAAAGTATTCAACCTACAGTCATGGCATTCTGCCAGAGTCTGGAAAACTTCCATGACACCAAAAAGCAACTCCTCGTGCCTCCCAATGGTGGCTCCTTGGGAGCAGACAGTGTTGCGGAGCTGGTCAGAGTTTGCTGGGTCTATCATGGCCAGTTCATACTATTACGGCTCAGGAAAAGACCCAGATGCAGACAGTTCAGGCAGCTTCATTAAATAGTACCTGCAAAACTCCAGTCTCAACGTCAACAGTGAAGAGGCGACTCCGGGATGCTGGCATGCGAGGCAGAGTTGCAAAAAAAAGCCATGTCTCAGACTGGCCAATAAATATAAAAGATTAAGATGGGCAGAACACAGGCACTGGACAGAGTAACTCTGCCTCGTAGGCCAGCATCACGGAGTCGCCTCTTCACTGTTGACATGGAGACTGCTGTTTTGCGGGTACTATTTAATGAAGCTGCCAGTTGAGGACCTGTGAGGCGTCTGTTTCTCAAACTAGACACTAATGTACTTGTCCTCTTGCTCAGTTGTGTACCGGGGCCTACCACTCCTCTTTCTATTCAAGTTAGAGAGAGTTTGAGCTGTTCTGTGAAGGGAGTATTACACAGCGTTGTACGTGATCCGTGACTGATGAGTTTCAGCAGAAACTGGGTCTATCCGACAGAGATGGCCTCCTCGCTTCGCGTTCCTAGGAAACTATGCTGTTTTTTGTTTTTTTACGTGTTATTTCTTACATTGGTACCCCAGGTCATCTTAGGTTTCATTTCATACAGTCGAGAAGAACTACTGTATATAAGAGCAGCGTCAAGTCACCATCAGTACGACCAAGAATATGACTTTCGCGAAGCGGATCCTGTGTTCTGCCTTTCACCCAGGACAACGGAATGGATCCCAGCCGGCGACCCAAAAAAACGACTTCGTAAAAGAGGGAAACGAAGCGGTCTTCTGGTCAGACTCCGGAGACGGGCACATCGCGCACCACTCCCTAGCATACTTCTCGCCAATGTCCAGTCTCTTGACAACAAGGTTGATGAAATCCGAGCAAGGGTAGCATTCCAGAGGGACATCAGAGACTGTAACGTTCTTTGCTTCACGGAAACATGGCTCACTCGAGAGACGCCATCGGAGTTGGTGCAGCCAGCTGGTTTCTCCACGCATCGCGCCGACAGAAACAAACGTCTAAATTAAAAATAAATACATGTTTTTATACTTTCAACATCAGTTGAAGGACCAATTGACTAAACTAATCTGTAGAAAAAGTTTCCATATACAGTAGGTTATAACCACACAAATTATCATTTCAGATGACAGCAAACCACATCAGGCTCAAGCTATTCCTCCATGCAGGGAATGAAAATGACGGGAATGATGAAGGTTAAATCAAATTTAAAAAACAATACCAAAGAAATTGTTGACTGTTCTTAACACCTATGTGGTAAGAAGAGGGGAGGGGCGTATGCTTTATGGTTAACGAGACGTGGTGTGGTCAAAACAGCTAATATGAAAACAAGACTCCCTAAATTGTATCAGCATATCGATTGCGCAACCAGGGCTGGTAAAACCTTGGATCATTGCTATTCTAACTTCCGCGATGCATATAAGGCCCTCCCCCGCCCTCCTTTCGGAAAATCTGACCACGACTCCATTTTGTTGCTCCCTGCCTACAGACAGAAGCTAAAACAAGAAACTCCCGCGCTGAGGTCTGTTCAACGCTGGTCCGACCAATCTGATGCCACGCTCCAAGACTGGGATATGGACTGGGATATGTTTCGTATTGCGCCAAACAACAACATTGACGAATACGCTGATTCGGTGAGCAAGTTCATTAGAACGTTGAAGATGTCGTTCCCATAGCAACGATTAAAACATTCCCAAACCTGAAACCATGGATTGATGGCAGCATTCGCGTGACACTGAAAGCGCGAACCACTGCTTTTAATCAGGGCAAGGTGACCGGAAACATGACCGAATACAAACAGTATAGCTATTCCCTCCGCAAGGCAATCAAACAAGCTAAGCGTCAGTATAGAGACAAAGCAGAATCGCAATTCAATGGCTCAGACACAAGAGGTATGTGGCAGGGTCTGCAGTCAATCACGGATTACAAAAAGAAAACCAGCCCAGTCACGGACCAGGATGTCTTGCTCCCAGGCAGACTAAATAACTTTTTTGCCCGCTTTGAGGACAATACAGTGCCACTGACACAGCCCGCAACCAAAACATGCGGACTCTCCTTCACTGCAGCCGAGGTGAGTAAAACATTTAAACGTGTTAACCCTCGCAAGGCTGCAGGCCCAGACGGCATCCCCAGCCACGCCCTCAGAGCATGCGCAGACCAGCTGGCTGGTGTGTTTAAGGACATATTCAATCAATCCTTATCCCAGTCTGCTGTTCCCACATGCTTCAAGAGGGCCAACATTGTTCCTGTTCCCAAGAAAGCTAAGGTAACTGAGCTAAACGACTACCGCCCCGTAGCACTCACTTCCGTCATCATGAAGTGCTTTGAGAGACTAGTCAAGGACCATATCACCTCCACCCTACCTGACACACTAGACCCACTCCAATTTGCTTACCGCCCAAATAGGTCCACAGACGATGCAATCTCAACCACACTGCACACTGCCCTAACCCATCTGGACAAGAGGAATACCTATGTGAGAATGCTGTTCATCGACTACAGCTCAGCGTTTAACACCATAGTGCCCTCCAAACTCGTCATCAAGCTCGAGACCCTGGGTCTCAACCCCGCCCTGTGGAACTGGGTACTGGACCTCCTGACGGGCCGCCCCCAGGTGGTGAGGGTAGGTAACAACATCTCCACCCCGCTGATCCTCAACACTGGGGCCCCACAAGGGTGCGTTCTGAGCCCTCTCCTGTACTCCCTGTTCACCCACGACTGCGTGGCCACGCACGCCTCCAACTCAATCATCAAGTTTGCGGACGACACAACAGTGGTAGGCTTGATTCCCAACAACAACGAGACGGCCTACAGGGAGGAGGTGAGGGCCCTCGGAGTGTGGTGTCAGGAAAATAACCTCACACTCAACGTCAACAAAACTAAGAAGATGATTGTGGACTTCAGGAAACAGCAGAGGGAACACCCCCTATCCACATCGATGGAACAGTAGTGGAGAGGGTAGTAAGTTAAGTTCCTCGGCGTACACATCACAGACAAACTGAATTGGTCCACCCACACAGAGAGCATCGTGAAGAAGGCGCAACAGTGCCTCTTCAACCTCAGGAGGCTGAAGAAATTTGGCTTGTCACCAAAAGCACTCACAAACTTCTACAGATGCACAATCGAAAGCATCCTGTCGGGCTGTATCACCGCCTGGTACGGCAACTGCTCCGCCCACAACCGTAAGGCTCTCCAGAGGTAGTGAGGTCTGCACAACGCATCACCTGCCCTCCAGGACACCTACACCACCCGATGTCACAGAAAGGCCATAAAGATCATCAAGGACAACAGCCACCTGAGCCACTGCCTGTTCACCCCGCTATCATCCAGAAGGTGAGGTCAGTACAGGTGCATCAAAGCTGGGACCGAGAGACTGAAAAACAGCTTCTATCTCAAGGCCATCAGACTGTTAAACAGCCACCACTAACATTGAGTGGCTGCTGCCAACACACTGACTCAACTCCAGCCACTTTAATAATGGGAATTGATGGGAATTGATGTAAAATATATCACTAGCCACTTTAAACAATGCTACTTAATATGTTTACATACCCTACATTATTTCTCATATGTATACGTATATACTGTACTCTATATCATCTACTGCATCTTTATGTAATACATGAATCACTAGCCACTTTAAACTATGCCACTTTGTTTACATACTCATCTCATATGTATATACTGTACTCGATACCATCTACTGCATCTTGCCTATGCCGCTCTGTACCATCACTCATTCATATATCTTTATGTACATATTCTTTATCCCTTTACACTTGTGTGTATAAGGTAGTAGTTTTGGAATTGTTAGTTAGATTACTCGTTGGTTATTACTGCATTGTGGAACTAGAAGCACAAGCATTTCACTACACTCGCATTAACATCTGCTAACCATGTGTATGTGACAAATACATTTGATTTGATTTAGAAAGTTATTTGATTCTGGCCATTTTGAGCCTGTAATCGAACCTATAAACGCTGATGCTCCAGATACTGAACTTGTCTAAAGAAGGCAATTTTTATTGTTTCTTTAATCAGCACCACAGTTTTCAGCTGTGCTAATATAATTTCAAAATGGGTTTCTAATGATCAATTAGCCTTTTAAAATGATTAACTTGGATTAGCTAACACAACATGCCAATGGAACACAGGAGTGATGGTTGCTGATAATGGGCCTCTGTATGCCTATGTAGATATTCCATTAAAAAAAATCTGCCGTTTCCAGCTGCAATAGTCATTTACAACATTAACAATGTCTACACTGTATTTCTGATCACTTTCATGTTATTTTAATGAACAAAAAAATGTGACAAGGATATTTCTAAGTGACCCCAAACTTTTGAACGGTAGTGTATGTTTAATTAGCAACCAAACAATTAACAAAGACATGTACAGACTAGTACTGTACACACACACACACCACCCACCACCCCTAAACCCACACTCCTGTCTCTCATTGTTGATTAAAAAAAGGCACTCGTTATTGTTTTCAGAAAAGGAAGGTGTGCAGACTACGTTCCTCTTTAAGCATGTTTCAACTTAATAAGAGGCCAACTCCAAGCAACAGCTTGTCCTCGTGTGTTCCTATTTCCAAGGCTGAAAAACAAGGACATTACAGTGCACTAACCAAAGCAAGGCCTTGATGTAACGATTCTCGTTGGTGGAAGGAGAGGAGGACCAAAATGCAGCGTGGTAAGTGTTCGTCATATTTTAATTGAAAAACTGAACACTACACAAAATAACAACAAAAAGAAAATGAAACAGTTCTGCCAGGTGAACAGACACTGAACAGAAATTAAACACCCACAACCAAAATGGGGAAAACAGGCTACCTAAGTATGATTCTCAATCAGAGACAACGATCGACACCTGCCTCTGATTGAGAACCATACTAGGCCAAACACATAGAAATATAACATAGAAAAAAGAATAATATAAAGGAATTAATTTTGGAGCCGCCGCAAGAAGTACCATTAGCCAAAGCTGTGTTTATATTAGCTGTAACTGACAAGGTTCTCCATTTTATACATATGCCATTTAGCTTATACCAGGGCTCCCTTTAGTTGGCTTCAACACTTACAGTACAGTTCATTCAGAAAGTATTCACACCCCTTGACATTTTCTACATTTAGTTGTGTTACAGTCTGAATGTAATATGTATTACATTTAGATGTTGTGTCACTAGAATACACATAATACCCCATAATGTCAAAGTGGATATATGATTTTTAAAAATACATGAAAAGCTGAAATCTCTTGAGTCAATAATTATTCAACTCCTTTGTTTTGGCAAGCCTAAATAAGTTCAGGAGAAGAAAAGTTACTTAACAAGTCACATAAGTTACATGGACTCACTCTGTGTCCAATAATAGTGTTTCAAATGATTGATGATATTTTTAGATTTCAGTGCAGCATTTGATTTAGTGGATCATGAAATTATTTTGACAAAATTAATGCATTATGGTTTTAAGGAGGTAGCATTGAATTGGGTACAGTCATATCTAACTGACAGGAAACAGTCCACCTATATCAATGGTTCATTTTCTTCCCCTAATGTGTTAAACTGTGGAATACCGCAGGGCAGCTGCCTTGGGCCACTCTACTTAATATACACCAACGACCTCCCTATGCCTTGGTTGAAACTCAAGCTACTATATTTGCAGATGATACTACAATTTATGCAGCAAGACAATCGGTTCAACAGGTACAGCAAGCTTTGCAAGGAGATTTGGAGATTATCTGGAAATGGGTTTGCCAACAAACTTGCTTTAAACACCAAGAAAACCAAAGTTATGTTGGTCTGTTCAACTAGGAAAAGGCCAAAACAGCATGGGATACAATTAAGTATGGGAGGAGTACAAATGGAAGAAGTGGCAGAAACCAAACTACTGGGAGTGCAGCTAGACAACTGCTTATCATGGTTGTCTCAAATAACTAATCCATGTAAAAAAAAATATTAAAACAGCATGCATAATCAGAAGGATAGCTAAATATTTACCAGGGGAAATCCTTCAGCAAATAACACAGGCATTGATTGGTTGAGAGTCAAGTGAACTATTGTTCGGTGGTCTGGGGAAATGCATCATCTAGTGAAGTTAGGAGGCTGCAGAATGCACAGAATAAAGCAGCAAGGATTGTTTTAAGGCAGATATATGGTTCTTCTGTTGCAGTCATGCGCAGTGTTCTTGGTTGGTCATCAATCGACAAGATAATTGAAAAAAACATGCTTATCTTATTTGATAATATACATCATTTAAAACGGCCAAGTTCTATTCACAATGGTATTCAGTTGGTAAGAGACCGACATTCCGTAAATACTAGGAATAGATTGTCCACCGTCTATGCGTTATCCAGACAGAAAAAAGAAATGGGCAAAAGAACATTTCGATTTAGAGCAATAAAGAAATGGAATAAATTAACTGAGCAAACTAGAAACCTTTCAATATATAAGTTTAAACATTATTTAAAAACAATTTAAATATAGTATATAGAAATGTTGTGGGACTATAAGTAGATGAAGAATCAATATTTTTTTAGATTGAGTATTTATTGGGTCATTATGCTAGTGTATTATGTATGTTTGTAATAGTGTGTTATATGTGAACGTGTGTTTGTATTATAAATTGTATTTTAATGTTAAGGACTTGGAAGATTAGTCCAAATGGGGACTAAAAGAGATCCTAATAAAATAAATAAAATCAAATGACTACCTCATCTCTGTACTCCACAAATACAGTTACTATAAGGTCCCTCAGTCTAGCAGTGCATTTCAAACACAGATTGAACCACAAAGACCAAGGAGGTTTTCCAATGCCTTGCAAAGAAGGGCACCTATTGGTGGACGGGTAAAAAAAGCAGACACATTGAATATCCCTTTGAGCATGGTGAAGTTATTCATTACACTTTGGATGGTGTACACAGTCACTACAAAGATACAGGCGTCCTTCCTAACTCAGTTGCCGTAGTCGAGGAAGGAAACCGCTCAGGGATTTCATCATTAGACCAATTGTGTTTTTGAAACAGTTACAGAGTTTAGTGGTGTGATAAGAGAAAACTGAGGATGGATCAACAACATTGCAGTTACTCCACAATTCTAACCTAAATGACAGAGTGAAAAGGAGGAAACTTTCTACAGAAAAAAATATTCCAAAACGTGCATCCTAAAGTGAAAAGAACCACTCTTCATACTGTATTTTCAAGCATGGTGGTGGCTTCATCATGTTATGGGTATGCTTGTCATCGGCAAGGAGTTTTTTTTGTATAAAAATACATGGAATAGAGCTATGCACAGGCAGTGTCCTAGAGAAAAACCTGGTTCAGTCTGATTTCCAGATACTGGGAGACAAATTCCCATTACAGCAGAACAATAACCTAAAACACAAGACCAAATATACATTGGAGTTACGTACCAAGACGACACTACATGTTCAGGAGTGGCCTACTTTTTACTTAAATTGGCTTGAAAATCTATGGTAAGACTTGAAAATGGCTGTCTATCAATGATCAACAACCAACTTGACAGAGCTTAAAAAATTGTAATAATGTCCAAATATTGTACAATCCAGGTGTGCAAAGCTTTTAGAGACTTACCCAGAAAGACTTACTGCTAAAGGTGATTCTAGCATGTATTGACTTATGTGTGTGATTACTTATGTAAATTAGATATTTAGGTATTTCATTTTCAATAAATGTGCAAACATTTCAAAAAATATGTTTTCACTTTGTCATTATGGGTTATTATGTGTAGATGAGTGTGGAAAAATATTTTTTATCCATTTGAAATTCAGGCTGCAACACATCAAAATATGGAATAAGTCCAGGGGTATGAATACTTTCTGAAAGCACTGTACATACATACTGTACATTCATACTGTACAGGAGAGTTGTTGTTCCCGCTGAAGCAGCAAAGCCCCTCAACCACGGCAAGGCGGAGTCCACGAGAGGGGATCAAAAATCTGAAACGAGGACCAGCACTGGGTGAAGAGGTGATGGAGTCGAGGTTTCCAATGTTCTAGAAGATATTGTTCATTAAATGGTTGGAGAATGTGCTTATTGTGTTTAATATGCTTATTGTGAGAATGTGCTTTATTTTTGTATAATTAAAAAAAACTTTTGACCCCTTTTTCTCCACAATTCCGTGGTATCCAATTGGTAGTTACAGTCTTGTCTCATCGCTGCAACTCCCGTACGGACTCGGGAGAGGCAAAGGCCAAGAGCCATGCATCCTCTGAAGCACGACAAAACCAAGCCACACTGCTTCTTGACACAATGCCTGCTTTACCCGGAAGCCAGCCACACCAATGTGTCAGAGGAAACACTGTACACCTGGCGACCGTGTCAGCGTGCATGCTCCCAGCCCGCCACAGGAGTCATTGAAGCACGATGGGAGAAGGACATCCCTGCCAGCCAAACCCTCCCCTAACCCGGCCAATTGTGCGCCACCCAATGGGTCTCCCGGTCGTGACAGAGCCTGTACTCGAACCAGGATCTCTAGTGCCTTAGACCACTGCGCCACTCGGGATAATGGGCCTATTCTTTGCAGATGGTTAGAACATTGGAGAATGAGATTTCTGGAATTCACTTAAAACCTGTCCGGCGATTTCTTCGAGCTAACACAATAAATATAAATAATGAACAGACAATCTATCAAACATGAAAAACATTTGGAATAATACAAATTAAAAATAAAATGTTTCCAAAAAACAAATAAGGTATATTGTTCCATACATCATGATACTTCTTCCTCTTCCTCAGGCTCCTTCCTGGTTTGGACAGTTGCAGTCAATGAGACATCTTCACCTTCCTCAACCTTGTCATGTCTCCTCGTCTTGGAAGATACTGATACAGTCTGGAATCAAACAGACATTATTACAGTATCATTACATAGAAACCAGTGGCTAATGAGAAACCTAATTCGTAAGTTTAGTCACAAAACAATGGAGGACAGTGAAATACATATGTAGCAACTTAATTTGATCACCCAGTTGAGGGAACTGGAGAACTTCCCTGCAATGTAGGACATTTAACACTTGTAGTGTATTTGAGGTTTAAAAAATCTTCAAAAGTTTGCAGTTTCCACTTTGAAATTCCAGATTAGATTTTCCTCATGAAAAATGTATCAACCCTTACAAAAATGTCTATGAATTATAGTTTTCATAATAATTCACATTTCCTGTTACTGAACGATTATTTTCCTGCTGTAGCAAACTGACTCAAATTAAGATCCTACATCTGTAACTACTCACTACTCACAGCATACCTGTTCTGGTGCCTTGGCCACGAATGAACTCCTGGAAAATATAATCCAGGAAAAGAAAATATATTAACTTGAGCAAAATCAATATATGATCATCTAATGCAAATGCATTCTTTTCACAATGCAAAATCAGTTCATAATATTACAATAGTTGATATTACCAAGGAAACTGTCCGTATTTGCACCGGTACCATATGAGTGCAGCCGCAGCAACAATCAGACAGAGAATGACTAGAATGAGTAGAACCCAACAGGCAGCAGAGGTCTCTGTGAGGAGAGAGGAGATACAGTTAATATAAGAAACAGTCTTCATTTACAATGACATGTAATCATGTTGCCCAAGCAACCATCATGGCTCCAATGCAAAAACTTTCCTGCAGAAAACAAAGAGATAATACCAGGTTATAAGACATGTACATATACAGTAAGAAATAAGTGTGTATTATGACCATCTTAGTAATGGTTATACAGTACCTTTCTGTAGAAAGGGGAATAAGGCCATACATATGATATTAACACATGAAGTGAAAGATAAGTGAACATCTGGCTCAACTTTGTTATCCATGCTACAACACATTTCTCAACCTCATATATGTGTTTTATATGTATGCCAGGAATGCCAATATTGTTGCCAGGCAAAATTCCCTATGGGACAATAAAGTATTCAATATATCAATCAATCAATCATATAACAATTATAAGCATCTTATAAAACAGCATAAGCAACTAGTTAAGCAACCAGCATGAATAGTGTGTGTGTGTGTCTCACTCTCTCAGGTGCTTCTCACCAGAGGATGTGTGTACATAGAGGGAGCCAGTGGCTCGTCCGTAGGGGTTGGAGGCCAGACAGACATAGAGACCATTCAGCTCAGAGCTGAGACTGAGGAGGTGCAGTTTGTCTCCCTCAGCTCTCACTGAAGACCCAGGCCATGGCTGGACCACTCTGGAGAGAGAGAGAGAGAGAGAGAGAGGAGGAGAAGGGCTTTGTGTGAGTGTGTGTGAGATAGGCAAAGGCATAATTTGACTACCAGCATAATATATGAACATACTGAAGCTGCAAGATAATCTGTTTCATATGTTTAAACAAGTGTACCTAACAATTACATTTAAACTGGTTTGAACTAGTTTACATAGGAGTCAGTACCTGCTCCAGGTGTAGTTGGGGTGTGGGTTGCTGTCTGCTACACATAGGAAGACTATGGCTTTAGAGGCCTCACTAAGGGTAATGTTCACTGACTGAGGTGGATCTGAGAGAGAGAGAAATGGTTACAGATACTGCAGATATAGAATGTAAATAGACCTACACACTCATACCAAGACAGACCCATAACAATGGCACTACAGGCTCTGAGGAGCAGTGGGCAGGGGTGAAACTTTAATCCACAGATGAGGCAACACTAAGAATTTTGTTTGTGAACCTGGTCTTCCTTCATTTCAGTTTGATAGATTACTTACAGTAGAGCAGTACAATGAAAGCGGGTTAAGGTCAATACCATTTGTGTGCCTCAGTGTAGGATAGTGGTAGTGTAGGACAGTGGTAGTAGAATATATTTACAGTGGATGTCTATAGTGTAGGACAGTGGTAGTAGAATATATTTACAGTGAATGTCTATAGTCTAGGCCAGTGGTAGTAGAATATACTTACAGTGGATGTCTATAGTCTAGGACAGTGGTAGTAGAATATATTTACAGTGAATGTCTATAGTCTAGGCCAGTGGTAGTAGAATATACTTACAGTGAATGTCTATAGTCTAGGACAGTGGTAGTAGAATATACTTACAATGGATGTCTATAGTGTAGGACAGTGGTAGTAGAATATATTTACAGTGGATGTCTATAGTGTAGGACAGTGGTAGTAGAATATACTTACAGTGAATGTCTATAGTCTAGGACAGTGGTAGTAGAATATATTTACAGTGGATGTCTATAGTCTAGGACAGTGGTAGTAGAATATATTTACAGTGGATGTCTATAGTCTAGGACAGTGGTAGTAGAATATATTTACAGTGGATGTCTATAGTGTAGGCCAGTGGTAGTAGAATATACTTACAGTGAATGTCTATAGTCTAGGACAGTGGTAGTAGAATATATTTACAGTGGATGTCTATAGTCTAGGACAGTGGTAGTAGAATATATTTACAGTGGATGTCTATAGTGTAGGACAGTGGTAGTAGAATATATTTACAGTGGATGTCTATAGTGTAGGACAGTGGTAGTAGAATATATTTACAGTGGATGTCTATAGTGTAGGACAGTGGTAGTATAATATATTTACAGTGGATGTCTATAGTGTAGGACAGTGGTAGTAGAATATATTTACAGTGGATGTCTATAGTGTAGGACAGTGGTAGTAGAATATATTTACAGTGGATGTCTATAGTGTAGGACAGTGGTAGTAGAATATATTTACAGTGGATGTCTATAGTCTAGGACAGTGGTAGTAGAATATACTCACAGTGGATGTTTATAGTGTAGGACAGTGGTAGTAGAATATATTTACAGTGGATGTCTATAGTGTAGGACAGTGGTAGTAGAATATATTTACAGTGGATGTCTATAGTCTAGGCCAGTGGTAGTAGAATATACTCACAGTGGATGTTTATAGTGTAGGACAGTGGTAGTAGAATATATTTACAGTGGATGTCTATAGTGTAGGACAGTGGTAGTAGAATATATTTACAGTGGATGTCTATAGTCTAGGCCAGTGGTAGTAGAATATACTCACAGTGGATGTTTATAGTGTAGGACAGTGGTAGTAGAATATATTTACAGTGGATGTCTATAGTGTAGGACAGTGGTAGTAGAATATATTTACAGTGGATGTCTATAGTCTAGGCCAGTGGTAGTAGAATATATTTACAGTGGATGTCTATAGTCTAGGCCAGTGGTAGTAGAATATATTTACAGTGGATGTCTATAGTGTAGGACAGTGGTAGTATAATATATTTACAGTGGATGTCTATAGTGTAGGACAGTGGTAGTAGAATATATTTACAGTGGATGTCTATAGTCTAGGCCAGTGGTAGTAGAATATATTTACAGTGGATGTCTATAGTCTAGGCCAGTGGTAGTAGAATATATTTACAGTGGATGTCTATAGTCTAGGCCAGTGGTAGTAGAATATATTTACAGTGGATGTCTATAGTCTAGGCCAGTGGTAGTAGAATATATTTACAGTGGATGTCTATAGTGTAGGCCAGTGGTAGTAGAATATATTTACAGTGGATGTCTATAGTGTAGGACAGTGGTAGTAGAATATATTTACAGTGGATGTCTATAGTGTAGGACAGTGGTAGTAGAATATATTTACAGTGGATGTCTATGGTCTAGGCCAGTGGTAGTAAAATATACTCACAGTGGATGTCTATGGTCTAGGCCAGTGGTAGTAAAATATACTCACAGTGGATGTCTATGGTCTAGGACAGTGGTAGTAGAATATACTGACAGTGGATGTCTATGGTCTAGGACAGTGGTAGTAGAATATATTTACAGTGGATGTTTATGCTGTAGTTGTAGGTCTTCTCTGTTGCCAGGGCAGACTGGTTGACCACACACTGGACCTGCTGCTGATTGGCTGCCTTGGTTGGTACCCCGAGCAGGTGGCTGAGTACTGTGGTGGTGCCATTGGTGTGCTGGGTGGAGTTGGTCACCGTCCTCAACAAACTGCCAAATTCACCTGTCTTCCATGTCACTTCTGCCTGTGGCTTGGCACCAGCAGCAACACAGGTTGACAAGACAACCTCATTCTCCCCAATGACAGGAGCAACATCAGCTGTCACACTCACTACTGGAGGAACTATGACCAGAACACAAACCAACAGAGAACAGAAAACATGAACAAGTCAATTATAAATGTGGAATTATACATGATAAAACTACCAAACACACACGCACAGCCCGTCATGTGAAACTTGTTCAAATGCTCATGTCACATGACCAACACACTTTAAATAAACCCTTTCATGTTCTCTATCTGGCCAAATGCAATATACATCATTAGTAGCTATACATTTACTGTATTGTAGGTTTGGTCAAATCCAGTTAATAGGTTTTTAGCTCACCCTGATGAGGTATTAAGTTTCACACATCACTAAAGCTGTTACTCATTTTCAGCAGTTCCACTGAAAAGCAATCACTGCCCAGTGATTATGCCGTTAAGGGATGCTGTATATAGTGGTGTATATATTCCAACATCTGTTCCACCATTAGGTAAACTATTAATGCCTGTGCTCTCCTGGTTACAGCTTGAGTAAGAGGATACACTCTTAGGAAAAAGGCACTAAATACAACAATATAGTGTTTTTTGGTTTGTCCCCATATGGGAACCCTTCTTGGTGCTAGGTAGAACCCTTGGAAGAGGGTTACAACCCTCTATGTAGACTGCTTCCATAGAAGGCTGCTTCCATGTACTGTCACATACACCAGATGTGCAGTGAAATGTGTTTTTTATAGGGTCAGCCATAGTAGTACAGCACCACTGGAAATTAGGGTTAAGTGTCTTGCTCAAGCACACATCAACAGATTTTTCACCTTGTTGGCTCAGGTATTCAAACCAGCTACCTTTTCGGTTACAGGCCCAATGCTCTAACCGCTAGGCTACCTGCCGCCCAAGAAACCTTATATCTTTGAAGGAATCCTTCTAGAACCCTCTATGAACGGTTCCACCAACCTTATTAGCCTTTAAAATTAAACTCTTTATGCCAATGCCTTACATACAGTATATATCATAAAGCCTTTCTTTGAGTGCCTAGTTAAACCCTAAAAAGGAAACTCATGCTTTACAGGCCACATCAGGCCTGCAAGTCACATTATGCTGGCTTGGAAAGTAATGTGTAATTGCTATTGGAGTCCAGCCACTGAGGATGTAAAACAATTGCAACTTTTAATCACCCGCAACTTGCATTCAGAATGACTGCCAGGGTAGACTGATAAATAAGACTACCTAAATCATCTGAACTGGAATAACTTTCTCAGTAATGGGTGCAATAAATCCAACTTGTAACAGATTGGATTCGTTTTGAAAAATACATGTTATTTATCTTAGTGTAGCATAATATTAATATACTAATCACTGGACTTGCAAAAACACAGATATTGAAATAAACAATAAAAAAATCCACCTCCAATAGAGCACGCTGAGAAATATGATAATGATGGGCGTGGTTGAGTGTTTTACTCTACACCAGAAATAATATATATATATATATATACAGTGCCTTCAGAAAGTGTTAACAAATATAAATATATTTCCTGAGCTTTCTTAAATCTTCCAGATATTCTTTGACTATGTATTTTTTACCATTAGTGAATGTGTTTCTATGGGCTATAGTAGTAAAGGCACAGATTGTATGTACAAATATTGCCATATACTGTACGTACAGTTTAAAACATGTTTTGAAATTCATCAGATTACTGGAACTCCATGTTAAAGTTTTTAAAAAATTATAATAATAATAATACAATGAAAGTCTTATAAAAATTCAGTAGGGTTCCATGTCCTTTCTTGCCTTCCAAAGAGTCCTTATTGACTCCCAAGGAATCATTAAAGAACCCTTTCTTCCAAAAACTGTTAAGATAAGGTTAAATGTAGAACCATATCCCTCTGGAAAGAACCCCTTTGGAACTATTATTTCTAAGTGTAGGGAAGATGGATTTTCCATGGCAAGGTAAAACCTGTAGATGAGGTCTCTGACTCTTGTTTCACTTGAATAATGAACCTACCTCTTTAGAATGAAATGGCTGCCATTTTTGTATTTATTTATGTAAAAAGTATACTTGGTAATACCAGACTTTATACAGTGCCTTGCGAAAGTATTCGGCCCCCTTGAACTTTGCGACCTTTTGCCACATTTCAGGCTTCAAACATAAAGATATAAAACTGTATTTTTTTGTGAAGAATCAACAACAAGTGGGACACAATCATGAAGTGGAACGACATTTATTGGATATTTCAAACTTTTTTAACAAATCAAAAACTGAAAAATTGGGCGTGCAAAATTATTCAGCCCCTTTACTTTCAGGGCAGCAAACTCTCTCCAGAAGTTCAGTGAGGATCTCTGAATGATCCAATGTTGACCTAAATGACTAATGATGATAAATACAATCCACCTGTGTGTAATCAAGTCTCCGTATAAATGCACCTGCACTGTGATAGTCTCAGAGGACCGTTAAAAGCGCAGAGAGCATCATGAAGAACAAGGAACACACCAGGCAGGTCCGAGATACTGTTGTGAAGAAGTTTAAAGCCGGATTTGGATACAAAAAGATTTCCCAAGCTTTAAACATCCCAAGGAGCACTGTGCAAGCGATAATATTGAAATGGAAGGAGTTTCAGACCACTGCAAATCTACCAAGACCTGGCCGTCCCTCTAAACTTTCAGCTCATACAAGGAGAAGACTGATCAGAGATGCAGCCAAGAGGTCCATGATCACTCTGGATGAACTGCAGAGATCTACAGCTGAGGTGGGAGACTCTGTCCATAGGACAACAATCAGTCGTATATTGCACAAATCTGGCCTTTATGGAAGAGTGGCATGAAGAAAGCCATTTCTTAAAGATATCCATAAAAGTGTAGTTTAAAGTTTGCCACAAGCCACCTGGGAGACACACCAAACATGTGGAAGAAGGTGCTCTGGTCAGATGAAACCAAAATTGAACTTTTTGGCAACAATGCAAAACGTTATGTTTGGCGTAAAAGCAACACAGCTGAACACACCATCCCCACTGTCAAACATGGTGGTGGCAGCATCATGGTTTGGGCCTGCTTTTCTTCAGCAGGGACAGGGAAGATGGTTAAAATTGATGGGAAGATGGATGGAGCCAAATACAGGACCATTCTGGAAGAAAACCTGATGGAGTCTGCAAAAGACCTGAGACTGGGACGGAGATTTGTCTTCCAACAAGACAATGATCCAAAACATAAAGCAAAATCTACAATGGAATGGTTCAAAAATAAACATATCCAGGTGTTAGAATGGCCAAGTCAAAGTCCAGACCTGAATCCAATCGAGAATCTGTGGAAAGAACTGAAAACTGCTGTTCACAAATGCTCTCCATCCAACCTCACTGAGCTCGAGCTGTTTTGCAATGAGGAATGGGAAAAAATGTCAGTCTCTCGATGTGAAAAACTGATAGAGACATACCCCAAGCGACTTACAGCTGTAATCGCAGCAAAAGGTGGCGCTACAAAGTATTAACTTAAGGGGGCTGAATAATTTTGCACGCCCAATTTTTCAGTGTTTGATTTGTTAAAAAAGTTTGAAATATCCAATAAATGTCGTTCCACTTCATGATTGTGTCCCACTTGTTGTTGATTCTTCACAAAAAATACAGTTTTATATCTTTATGTTTGAAGCCTGAAATGTGGCAAAAGGTCGCAAAGTTCAAGGGGGCCGAATACTTTCGCAAGGCACTGTATGGGCAAATAACATTGAAGAATAGAAAGGAAAGTTTTACATCTTCCTAAGTCTGAGGGTTGCTTTAACCTTCCAGACTTGGAATTGTATCAGCACGCTAGACAAGGCTTTTACTTGCGACATATAAATGCACTAAAGAGGAACAATGGGTTGACTACATATTGAAGATGCACATGTTCATCAACAGAATCGTTTCATGGGTCTATTTGCAAAGGCTAAAGCTAAGAACATTAACAACTTCATAGTTAAGAATATGAAAAAAATGAAACATTTTACAAGAACCAATATCACTTCCTAAAAACAAACTTATGGAACAATGCTGGATACTGTAAGGGTTTTCCTCCTCCTCTTCATCAAGAACTAGGGTCAGAACGTGACAGATACCTTTTCAGAAACACAATCTTATGGAACAATCCTTGGATAGCTTTTCAGAATTCATCGATAAATAGCCCCACATGGAAAACTAAAGGCATAGAAACCATAAATGACTTGGTAATAGGAAATACATTCATTTCCATGACCGCATTAAAAAGCAATTTTGGGTTGACCAATGTCGATATTTAAAAATAAATGCAACTTAAAAGTTCTATTTCACAACATTTCAATTGGACATCAGAGCTATTTTGAGGGAATCAATCCTATGAGTCAGAAAATGATGTTCATATGATTGGTAAGCTTTACAAAACCTTGCAGAGAGCCTTTTCAACAGACAATATAAACTTTTGGAAGATTTAAAATAACGGATATCGGCACAAGATGGAGGGAAGGTTGGAACATAACTAACGAGATTACAGTTAACAAAAATCTATGCTTAATCCAGTATAAATACATTTTTTGAATTTAAATACAGGTCACAAAATTCACAAATTCTACCGCACAACGGCAGTCATGTCTGAAGTGTAAAATTAATAATGACTCAATAATTCATGCTTTCTGGGAATGTTACAAAATTAAAAAGTAATGGGCAGAGTTGGAAAGATGCAGAGGTACTGCAATGTAAAGATACCATTAATTTGTCCATCTGTATATTTCAAGACATGACATATGAGGGTGCAATGAGATACCCGATGGGTTAGGACAATACTCTTCTCATCAATAATCTTAAAAATAAAAAAAACATACACACAAAAGCTGTAAAAAAGACAATCCTCCGTTTTTCACGAAATGGAAAGTTCAAATGCTTTATTAATTTAAAATAATTGAAAGAGCCTGGTTGACGAAAAAACAAAATGGTGCAGTTTGAAGCCATGTGGCAGAAGGTGTTACGTGTGCTGAAAATAGGGGTGGAGGCTAGTGGGTCTGGCGGGTGTGCTGTAGATGTTTGTATGTTTTGTATTGTTGATAAAAGATCAAATAAAATCTTGTAAAAAAAAATAAAAAATATACCAACCAACTTTTTAGCTGTCGAGTGTTGGTTATCACACGCAGTCTTTCTAGACTTCAAAAGTAGAAACAGTGATGCAAAGAGTGAAGGAAGAGTACTTACCTAGAACAGTCAGAGGTATCTCTGTAGTGTATGCTCCACTGGGGAAAACACTGAAGATACATGTGAAGATGCCTTCATCCAACAGTCTGACAGCAGTTATTCTAATAGATCCAAGGTTTTCTGATGGGTTCCCAATAAACTGGACTCTACCTGTCAATCCATTCTGTGAAATAAATTTAGTAACCCCATTGGGATCAATCAGCATAAAATTATGGTTCTGTGTTTCTTCCCAAGTACTTTTCTGCCATGTTATCTGTTCGAGGTCCTCAGTTGTCTCTATCAGTCTGCAGGATAAGTCCACATCCTCTCCCTGTACCACAGTCCTCCATCCTCCAATCACATGTGTACCTGAAGAGAAAACACAAGCCAAAAATACAGTCCAAAAGATACCTGTAGAATAGATGTTTATGAACTCTAATAAACAGAGATGTTACCTAAACACACAGACAAGACCAATATTAGTATTTAGCTGTGCTATGAACTATGATATCCTATTGATGCTGAAATGTGGCTATTGCAACAACAAATGTGCCAATTACTCAATCTTTGACCCTAACCCCATTTGGACAGCCATAGTCAGAGGAGATGGCTAAAGCACGCACTGATCTGGGTTCAGTCTAGGCTGAAACTACTTAGTGAATATGTTATTAGAATAATAAGCCAAAAGCCCTGACTCTATTCTTACACTTAATCAAGAGTAAGATATTCAAGACATTCCTAGATACTTGTGCATGCTCAGCATGTCTCAAAACATACTGGGTTAAAAACATCGTAAACATAATGAGGTAAAAACAGTAAACATAATGATTTAAAAACATAGTAAACATACTGAGCTAATGTGTGTGCCTTATCGTACCCTAAAAGTACCAGGACTGCAATTTAATGGTGGGGCTTTGTGGTTGTTATTGTCCTTGCATTGTGTCAACATTAAAAGAGAGAAAAAAACATGCACTCAAAAGTATGGCATTTTATGACATCAATCGGACATCAACCTACTTTCTGTATTCCTCTGGACGATGAGTAGAATCACACAGCACAGCTTCCGTAACATGCTTTGCTCTTCTCATTGCTAGGGTCACTACGTAAAATGTGATAATAGCATTACATTACATTTTGAGATTGGCGTTTTGTAATGAGGACCAATTAATTATTTTATGTACGACAGTTATGTAGGCTAAGCTACATCGAATGTTAAAGTATGTTGAATACAATGCTAATTATTTGAGCAATGGTCTGCAATCATTACTCCTTGATGGAGACTATTCACGTCTTGCAAAGTATCCTACACTTTATTACAAAAATCAACAAACAGTCCTACATTGGTCAGTAATAATGGAAGTAAACAGATGCAACAGTAAATGTAATAGGCCACAAACCTTTGTTGAATGTAAGTTCTTCTGCTGAAGCAGCCGACACCGTTTGTGCTGCCAGAAAACGCTCCAGTAGGAAAACGCTTATTCGCTTCGAATCGACTGCGTCATTGCATCACTGCTGCATCACATTTTGCGCAGCTAGGCAACTATACTGATGCAGGAGGTACCTTTTGCAAATGGTCACATGCAGTTGGGCACATGGAGGAGAGAATCATTTTTCGCAGTATCCTCAAAACCGTGTCTTTTTGACACAACTGCTGACAGCTACAGGGACATAAACACAAAAATGCTGCTTGGAGACAAGTGTCCACGATAGTAGGATTGCCAGGTCAGTTTAGTAGTGATGTTGTGCTAGATGTGGCTAGTTAGCGTTAGCTAGCTAGCTAACCTAGCCAATGAGGTGTGTGTGAAATAAATAGTCAAATAAATTATGCTAGTTACTACCCCTGATAACTTTACCAAATAATCATGTTTGAAAGAGTGAGAGTGTGTATTCTAGATAAATAGCAATAGAAATGGTAGATACTACTGTACCCCTGATAATTTGGTCAGATAACCGTGTGTGTGTGTCTATGTGTACAGTAGGTGACATGTCCATGATATATATCTAATAACTATAGTTATGCTAGGTAATGGTTTGGCTTATCATGTTCATGTCTATGTAGAAGAAGACTGTAGGAGGAAGTGGAGAGGACTCAGGGACAGGTATCAGAGAGAGAGAAGGGCAGAGAAAGAGAAGAAGAGGTCTGGGTCAGCAGCTTCAGGCCAGCAGCCTTGGCGCTTCTGCCACATTCTTTTCTGGATCCATTTATTGTGCCTAGGACAACGAGTGGCAATTTTACAGCTAGAACCTCAACTACGTCATCCACAAGTGTTGTTGCCACCGGTGCATCAAGACCCTCAACGTCACCTACAAATGCGACCATCGCCTCCACCGGTGGAGTGAGACCCTCTACAACATCTACATCATCCACGAGTATGACCACCACTGGTGCAGCCATGGAAGATGATGAAATGGAGGAATCACCTCTGGATCTAGGACCACCTGAGATTATTATGAACCTCACGGAAGTGACCACTGAGGACCTTGTTGAACAGGATGTGGCCGTGGAGAGAAACGAATAGGAACATCACACCAGGCGTCATCGGAGGTACCAGATCCACTCAACTCATTTCAGCAGAGGCTCCTCCAAGCCGTCGAGAGGGATGCAGCCCAACCTGATGCTCACAGGAAGGAGGATGAAGAGACCCTCTTTGCCATGAGCCTGGTGCCAACACTGAAGAGGCTGCCTCAGCCAAGAAAAGCAGCAGTCAAGGTTAAAATGTATCAGCTGATTTTCGAAGCCGAGTTCAATGGTACGTTTTTTTTCTCTCCACATCACAGGTAGTGTCATAAGTGTGCGACAGTGAAGTAAAGTAGGTTATTTTTACAGTATAGTCATGTAGGTTAATTGGTATTTCAGATCAAAGTATTAATATGAGGCAAATGTATAGCTGTTGTTTCTGGGTTAGAAAATCTCCTAAAACAGTTTGCTGTCGAAATATCTGCCTGTCATATTCATCTTTTGATCTGAAATACAAATTCCATGAGTAAACAGCAAGTATTACCAACTTTACCACACTGTTCCTATATTTATGCCACTAACTACACTATGCAAGCAGTATTTAATTAACATAAATCTCACCTTTTATGGTGTCATATTATGTTAAGCTTGTATGTGTTGTTTTTCTCTTCCCTTTCAGAAATGGAGTCAATTTAGCCGACCAGCTCACAGGAAGGACAGGAAGAGGACAGGAGTTGTCTGGCTGTTGTTTTGACCTCCCTCGTTGTACCTTTCTTTTCACACACACGTCAGTTCTGTTTAAATTCAGTCAATTCATAAAGTCATTTGTTTATAAAGTCTTAGGACAGCATTCATTATTAGTGTTACATACATTTCTGAATTGAAACTCATACAGAGTTTTCACAGATGCTCTTGGTCTCTTACGAGACTAAAGGTGAATATTTCTAAACCATATTTAAAACCACTTGAAAACCAGGGTGTTGAAACTGTTTGTGAAGTTATGTTCCATCGACTGGTCCATGACGTCCAGAGGCCACGTGTTTGTTTAGCTGTGTTATGGCTACATATTATTCCCTTTTTCCCAGAGAATGAGACACACACACACCTCTTCGTAGCTCAGATCTCCAGTGCCCTGCCCTCTCTCTCTTTATGGCCATGTCTGAAGTTCCCCTACTACGTCTAGGCTTTATGAGTAGTCCCTGTATCGGTCTGCAGTTGTGCCAAAAATACATGCTCTTGCTGTTCTCTTACAGATTACAGGCTACACATTCATAAAAAATAAAAATAAAAATGTACACGCACGCACACACCTCTTTCAATAGTTTTATTTTTTTAAACATTTTTACAACACACATACCTGTCATGTTCCTTCCTGTACTTGAATACTTATTAAATTATAATGTTTTCATAGTCAGTTGTTTATTAATATCTAATTTAGACTTAATCTGCTTATTTCTTCCCTACACCTTTGCTGATCTAAGACAATATGAAAGTAAAAACATCCAGCATAGGGCCTCATGAGGTTGGGTCTTAAAGGGAAGGCCTCATCGCCGACGAAGACGTGGGGAACAGGTCCCAGGTCTTCAGCCCCAGGGAGTGATGCAGGTGGTGGAATATCCAGGGTGCCATCCTGAAGTGCCTGGCCAAAGGCAGAGTCTCGGAGGGTCCCGCCATCACTTCCCTTGCCGTAAGCACCAACATCGACAACACGGAAACAGTAGATGGCATCTACCACAGCCAAGAGTACAACTGAATATGTACCCTTGTAGTTGTAGAATTGCGAACCTGAGCACGGTGGAGCCTGGATTACTACATGTTTCCCGTCAATGGAGCCAAGACAGTTGGGGAAATTCCACCTCTCCAGGAACTCGGCAGCGATGGCCCTCCAGTCTTCCTCCTTAAGGACAGGCATGTATTCACCAGCCAGACACTCCCAAATGGCTTGCGCCACAGAGGGGACAATGCCTGCCACCGTGGACCGTCCAACTCAGAAGCTGAATCCTATGGTCCTGTAGGAGTCCCCTGTTGCCAAGAATCTAAAATATAATTAAAAATAATGATCAATATTGTGTATAACTTGAATTCCACCCACATATTATATCTACTCATATAGCTACCTCATTAATGTTTAGTATGCTTTACTAATTAGATTGTAATACTCATCAACCATCATTAACAATGCCTTGAAACAGTACAATTCAGTCTATGACTATATCAATAAACTGTAGTCCAGGCCAACTCTACTCTTAGAAAGAATGGTACTATCTACTTACAGGGTTCTCTGGCTGTCCCAATAGGAGATCCCTTTTAGGTTCTAGGTACTACCCCTTTTGGTTCCGAGTAGAACCCTATTGGGTTCCATGTATTAAGTGTTATACCTGGAACCAAAAATGGTTATCATATGGGGAAAGCAGAAGGACACTTTTGGAACCTTTTTCTCTAAGAGTGTATGTGAGTCCAATAAGAATGTAATGAATGACTGTAACTGTCTTGAACAACAATGGGTCCTGGAGAAGACTAGCCTACCTTCATCAGGGCAGAAGGTGTTATGGGTGTAAGATGGCACAGTGATGCCATCTGTTGGTAAATGTTCATTACTGCAACTCTTGTGTTTTACCGGGGTGCTTGAGATACCCGGATGTGTTGTGATGTACTGAACAAGACTGGTTACTCGCATCAATGCCTCTGTCTCGTCATTTAACATTCAAACATGGTGTCAGAGTCGGATAACTAACCATGCTTTCCGCAAATTAGAGTCACCTGCTCTGGTTTACAAACAAATGCTTATTTGTGTAAAATTTCGCCCGGAATTGGCCTTAAGCTAGAGTGAGTTTGCTAGTTAGCTTCAGTGTTGTTAGCACCGGTTAGACATGGCAGCGAACATTCCCCCTCCCGCCGTTATGAAGCTCATGCTTTGTTTATGCTTATGTTTTCGGTCGTTGCAAACAGGAGGACGGGGAGTCCATTGACAGCTTTGTCACTAGGTTAAGGGAAAAGGCAGCTACATATGACTATGGTGCTTTAAGAGATGAACTGATCAGAGATACGATTGTGCTTGGCATAACGGATGAGGGCACCCGCAGACGTTTGCTGAGAGAACGTGACCTGAACTGTCTTGAACAACAATGGGTCCTGGAGAAGACTAGCCTACCTTCATCAGGGCAGAAGGCACCTTTCTTTTCATTTGGTAACATTACATAATTGAAAAAGGATTATAAACCAACTTTGGGAAAAGTTATAGTCCCAATGAACATTCTGTAAAAGTACATCTGATGTCAAATAGGGACTATTAACTAGAGCCCTTTAGCTAGCTAGGTTGCACATAAAAACAATGTGTCAAATATCAATCAATTATGGTATCAAAGGCTTTAAAAATGTACTAGAATGTAGCTTACCGAAGACAAATCGGCAGGCGTTCAACTGGGCTGATGGACTCCCGGTAGTTGGTATCCATCCAGTGATCCTGGCTCCAACCATCTGGAGCAGGTGATCGAACTGGCTTCGGTCCAGACGAAAGTAACTTCGGAATTCCTCTCAAAACAGTCGAAGCTCTTGAATTAGACAGTAGAATTCCCCTGCCTGCTTTCGGGACTTTAACCATCTCTGGATCCACACAGACCTGCGCTTTCGGCGGGGCTGGTCCCGGTCCAACAGTGCGATCAAGACCACCTTCCTCAACGTTGATCTCATTGTTGAAAGAGCCTATCTTGACTATTTATTATTGCATTTCGCTCGAAAATTGCATTTTGGAGGGAAATTATATTATAGGCTCTCACAATTAATTTATGGATGTCATCGAATAAATAATATACTTGGTAAATAAAATAATAATACATTTGAAGAAATTATGCAATCAAATTTTTTATGTAATCGCACATTTTACTGAATATGTGTGCAAAAAAATAATAATCTACATTCATAATTTGCTACGTTCTGTCAAGTCTACGCATACAATTTGACGCATACAATTTTATTCCTGTTCCCCCTTGGGTTGTGCCGTGGGTTATACTCGGCCTTGTCTCAGGATGGTAAATTGGTGGTTAAAGATATCCCTCTAGTGGTGTGGGGGCTGTGCTTGGCAAAGTGGGTGAGGTTATATCCTTCCTGTTTGGCCCTGTCTGGGGGTATCATCGGATAGGGCCACAGTGTCTCCTGACCCCTCCTGTCTCAGCCTCCAGTATTTATGCTCCAGTAGTTCATGTGTCGGGGGGCTAGGGTCAGTTTGTCATATCTGGAGAACTTCTCCTGTCTTATCCGGTGTCCTGTGTGAATTTAAGCATGCTCTCTCTAATTCTCTCTTTCTCTTGGAGGACCTGAGCCCTAGGACCATGACTCAGGACAACCTGGCATGATGACTCCTTGCCGACCCCAGTCCACCTGGCCGTGCTTCTGCTCCAGTTTCAACGGTTCTGCCTGCAGCTATGGAATCCAAGCCTGTTCACCGGACGTGCTACCTGTCCCAGACCTGCTGTTTTCAACTCTCTAGAGACAGCAGGAGTGGTAGAGATACTCTTAATGATCAGCTATGAAAATCCAACTGACATTTACTCCTGAGGTGCTGACTTGCTGCACCCTCAACAACTACTGTGATTATTATTGTTTGACCATGCTGGACATAAATGAACATTTAAAATCTTGGCCATGTCCTGTTATAATCTCCACCCGGCACAGCCAGAAGAGGACTGGCCACCCCTCATAGCCTGGTTCCTCTCTAGGTTTCTTCCTAGGTTTTGGCCTTTCTAGGGAGTTTTTCCTAGCCACCGTGCTTCTACACTTGCATTGCTTGCTGTTTGGGGTTTTAGGCTGGGTTTCTGTACAGCACTACTACAGCTGATGTACGAAGGGCTATATAAATACATTTGATTTGATTTGATTTTGATTTACTTACAGGCTCTAACCAATAGTGTAAAAAAAGGTATGTGTGTGTGTGTGTGTGTAGGTAAGTAAAGAAATAAAACAACAGTAAAAAGACATTTGAAAATAACAGTAGCAAGGCTATATACAGACACCGGTTAGATAAACAAAGAGTAGCAGCAGCGTAAAAGAGGGGTTGGGGAGCGGCGCACACAATGCAAATAGTCTGGGTAACCATTTGGTTACCTGTTCAGGAGTCTTATGGCTTGGGGGTAAAAACTGTTGAGAAGTCTTTTTGTCCTAGACTTGGCACTCCGGTACTGCTTGCCATGCGGTAGTAGAGAGAAGAATCAATGACTGGGATGGCTGGAGTCTTTGACAATTTTTAGGGACACAGCCTGGTGTAGAGGTCCTGGATGGCAGGCAGCTTTGCCCCAGTGATGTACTGGGCTGTACACACTACCCTCTGAAGTGCCTTGCGGTTGGAGGCCGAGCAATTGCCGTACCAGGCAGTGATGCAACTGGTCAGGATATGCTCAATGTTGCAGCTGTAGAACCTTTTGAGGATCTCAGGACCCATGCCAAATCTTTTTAGTTTCCTGAGGGGGAATAGGCTTTGTTGTGCCCTCTTCACGACTGTGTTGGTGTGTTTGGACCAATCTAGTTTGTTGTTGATGTGGACACCAAGGAATTTGAAGCTCTCAACCTGCTCCACTACAGCCTCGTCGATGAGAATGGGGGCTTGCTCGGTGCTCCTTTCCTGTAGTCCACAATCATCTCCTTAGTCTTGTGTGGAGTAAACAGCTGATGCTCTCATGCAAGCTTCAGTGTTGCTTGCCTCGAAGCATAGTTGTCATTTAGCTCATCTGGTAGGCTCGTGTCACTCAGCAGCTCGCGGCTGTGCTTCCCTTTGTAGTCCGTAATAGTTTGCAAGCCCTGCCACATCTGACGAGCATCAGAGCCAGTGTAGTATGATTCAATCTTAGTCCTGTTTTGACGCTTTTTTGTGTTTGACTGTTCGTCGGAGGGTATAGTGTTTTTTCTTATAAGCATCCATGTGCACGGCAGCTGTGCTAGCAAAACAGTCCTGTAGCTTAGCGTCTGCGGCATCTGACCATGTCCTTATTTAGCGAGTCACTGGTGCTTCCTGCTTTAGTTTTTGCTTGAAAGCAGGAATCAGGGGGATAGAGTTATGGTCATATTTGCAAAATGGAGGGAGATCAAGAGATTTGTACACGTCTCTGTGTGTGGAGTAAAGGTGGTCCAGAGTTTTTTTTCTCCTCTGGTTGCACATGTAACATGCTAGTAGGAATGAGGTAAAACGGATTGAAGTTTCCCTGCATTAAAGTCCCCGGCCACTAGGAACGCCGCCTCTGGACGAGCATTTTCCTGTTTGCTTACTGCTCGTTGAGTGCGGTCTTAGTGCCAGCATTGGTTTGTGTTGGTAAATAGACAGCTACGAAAAATATAGATGAAAACTCTCTTGGGAAATAGTGTGGTCTACAGCTTATCATGAGATACTCTGTCTCAGGTAAGCAAAACCTAGAGTGTTCCTTAATATTTTATATATGTAGTGCACCAGCTGTTATTTACAAATAGACACAGACCGCCACCCCATATCTTACCGGAGGCAGCTGTTCTATGTTGCCGATGGACCGAAAACCCAGCCAACTGTATGTTATCCATGTCGTCGTTTAGCCACAACTCGGTGAAACATAAGATATTACAGTTTTTAATGTCCCGTTGTTAGGATAGTCTCATCCATTTTATTATCCAGTGATTGCACATTGGCTAATAGGACTGATGGTAAAGGCGGTTTACTCAGTTGCCGTCGGATCCTTACAAGGCACCCTGAACTACGTCCCGATATCTCTGTCTCTTCTTCATGCGAATAACAAGGATTTGGGCCTTGTTGGGTGTTTGAAGGAAATCCTTCATGTTCGACTCATTAAAGAATCAATATTTTTCCAGTACGAGTTGAGTCATCGCTGTCCTGATATCTAGAATCTCTTTTCGGTCACAAGAGACGGTGGCAGAAACATTATGTACAAAATAAGTTACGAATAACGCAACAACAAAAAACACACAGTAGCACAATTGGTTAGGAGCCCATAAAACGGCAGCCATCTTCTCTGGCTTCATCACACCCTGTAGTCTTGCAATCCCAAATTCCTCTCTGCAGCTGCCACCACAACATCAATTTTATGCGACTTATGTTCCATCCTTGCAGTACAGGTAATAACTATTGCTATAAATGAAAAAAATCCAATATTACTGAAACAAATCATCTATCCCTCTGTACTAGTACTGCTATTCACACCACTCCATTCTCAGGATCCCTACCCCTTGACCCATCTTCCTCTACTTTTTCACTGCCTCAGCATATGACAACTTCTGCACTACTCTAACCCTGGAAACTTCAACCTGCCTCTCTTACACTGGACATTTCTGATCCCCAGCCCCATGGGCACCCCTACAATTAACACATACCATTACTTAATCCAATGCTACACATTCCTTTTCCTCATGCCCTTCTGCACATTTCTCATACCTGGCTCCATACACCCAGTAGCCGGTTGTGTAATGTAAAATTATAGGGCATTTTTAACAGTGCATTTACCTGTAAGGTACTGTAAAACAACATGGGTAAGACAACAGTACCAAAGATTACTGTAAAAAACGGAGTAGCTGCAGTTATGGATGTCTGGAGCCCAGAAGTTTTGGACTAAAGACTTCTGCGCATGTGCAGGATCTGCTGCGCCCTCCCCCTCCGAGTCCTACTCAGTGCGTACTCACTCTGTGACTCCGCTGTCGAATGTTTGAAACTTAATTATTTGTCTAGTGTAACGGCAATCAAAGCAAACATAAATTGCAGTCTAATGATTTTCTGTTCTTTTTTCAGGAGGGGATTTAGCCTACATGCAGCTATTTACTCTAGGTAAGCTATACGTAGCCTATACAGCATATCAACAAGCAAGAAAGACAGGCAGCAAAGAGCGGTTTAATGTGCAAATATTGGCTATTGGGAGGCAGAGTTATTTTTTCAGCAACTCAGCATCACACAGTGCAGTTAGCTGATAGTTTTGCCCCAATGCAATGGGTAGACTGCACCTTGCTTGTGTTAAGGCAATATCCATTACAACAGACAGATAGCCTTCATATACACTGAGTGTACAAAACATTAGGAACACCTTCCTAATATTGATTTGGACCCACTTTTGCCCTCAGAACAGCCTCAATTTGTCAGGGCATGGACTCTACAAAGTGTGGAAAGCGTTCCAGTGGGATGCTGGCCCACGTTGTCTCCAATGCTTCCCACAGTTGTGTCAAGTTGGTTGGATGTCCTTTGGGTGGTGAACCATTCTTGGTACACATGGGAAACTGTTGAGCATGAAAAACCCAGCAGCTTTGAAGTTCTTGACACACTCAAACCGGTGCGCCTGGTACCTACTACCATACCCTGTTCAAAGGCACTTTAACCTGTTTCCTCCCCTTCATCTACACTCATTGAAGTTTATTTAAGCCCACCTAGAAACACCTGATTTATCCCACAGCATTAATGAATAAGACGGGTAGAAAATGAATCTGTTCATGTCATAAGTAAAGGCCTTTCAAAAAGAGGCTGTCATGATTGACTGTGGCACATATTTAACACGTATTGCTTGTTACAGAAGACTACTGTTGTACATTGAATATCCACTAGCAGATTTTTGTTGCATCTCCACTATATCTGTCATGTTACTGTGGTCTTTTTAAAAGTCAATAAACATGTGTGTAGATTATACACTTTCGATCCCCCCGGTGTACATGCCGGTGTCCATGCCCCTGAACATCCATAGGCTGGAGTCACCTGACATATGTGTTAGGCAGAGAAACATTATTTAGATGGTTGTTTTATTGTTGTTGAAAGCTTGAAATGTACACAATGCAAAGGGACCTTGTTTCTAACACCCCAGGCAGAGACATGAGGTCTCCCTCCTCATCGCCCTGGGACTGTGCCATGAAACTGCTTGCAGGCACTGTGTCTCCGCGCAGCTTCATCTACCCTCTGTCGGATGCTGAAACCAAGGCTATGGAGGAGTACATCCAGGAGGCTCTCCAACAAGATTTCATCCACACATTCACCTCCGATGCGTCGGCAGCATTTTTCTTCATAGCCAAATGGACGGAGGTATCCACTACAGAGGCCTCAATTCCATCACCACCAAGTACCAAGAAAACCTACCCTCTCCTGTTGGTGCCGGCCAGTACAGTTCCATGGTGCTCATTTTTATACAACATCGGACCTGCAGAGTGCCTACAATCTCCTCCGCATCTGGGAGGGGGATGAATGGAAAACGGCATTCAGCACAATGTTCCAACACTAGTCTCAACGTCAACAGTGAAGAGGCGACTCCGGGATGCTGGCCTTGCAGAGTTGCAAAGAAAAAGACAAATCTCAGAATGGCCAATAAATATAAAAGATTAAGATGGGCAAAAGAACAGACACTGGACAGAGGAACACTGCCTAGAAGGCCAGCATCCCAGAGTTGCCTCTTCACTGTTGACGTTGAGACTGGTGTTTTGCGGGTACTATTTCATGAAGCAGCCAGTTGAGGGCTTGAGGTGTTTGTTTCTCCAACTAGGCACTCTAATGTACTTGTCCTCTTGCTCAGTTGTGCACTGGGGCCTCCCACCCCTCTTTCTATTCTGGTTATAGCCAGTTTGCGCTATTCTGTGAAGGGAGTAGTACACAGCGTTGTACGAGATCTTCCGTTTCTTGGCAATTTCTCGCAAGGAATAGCCTTCATTTCTCAGAGCAAGAATAGCCTGACGAGTTCAGAAAAAAGGTATTTGTTGCTGGCCATTTTGAGCCTGTAATCGAACCCACAAATGCTGATGCTCCAGATACCCAACTAGTCTAAAGAAGGCTAGTTTTATTGGTTCTTTATTCAGCAAAACAGTTTTCAGCTGTGTTAACATAATTAGAAAATTGGTTTTCCAATGATCAATTAGCCTTTTAAAATTATAAACTTGGATTAGCTAACAGAACATGCCATTGGAACACAGGAGTGATGGTTGCTGATAATGGGCCTGTGTACACCTATGTAGATATTCCATTAAAGAATCTGCCATTTCCAACTACAATAGTAATTCAACATTAACAATGTCTACACTATATTTCTGATTAATTTTATGCTATTTTTGTCAGGCTGTGTATGAAGGCGAAGTCAGGTGCAGGAGAGCAGAGTATGATTAAATAAAGCGCACTTTATTATAGTTCCAAACCGGGAGCACAACAAAACAAACGCGCTCAAAAAACAGGCATTTTTCAGCCTTGACATACAGGTCATGCTCCAACAGTCATCCAAGTACCTTGCTCACCAAGGACACATGCTCGGGGCGTGTAGCGGAGTATATCTGAATGTCATCGATATACACCACAACACCCTGCCCGTGCCGGTCCCAGAAAATCTAATCTACAAAGGATTGGAAAACTGATGGAGCATTCTTCAACCCGTACGGCATGACGAGGTACTCATAAAATACCCTGTGGTGGTACTGAACGCTGTCTTCCACTTGTCTGCCTCTCGGATACGCACCAGGTTGTACACACTCCTGAGATCCAGTCAATGCACCGGCGTAAACCTCCATCCTTCTTCACAATAAAGAAACTTGAGGAGGCAGGTGAAGTAGAGGGCCGAATGTACCCCTGATGCAGGGATCCAGAGACATATGTATCCATAGCCACCGTCTCTGCTTGTGACAGGGGATACAATTGACTCCTGGGAAGCGCAGCGTCTGCCAGGAGATTTATCGCACAATCCCCCCCGTCGATGAGGTGGTAATTGAGTCGCCTTCTTTTTACAGAAGGCGAGAGCCAAATCAGCATATTCTGGGGGGATGTGCACGGTGGAGACCTGATCTGGACTTTCCACCATGGTAGTGTAACAGTATAACTTTAGACCGTCCCCTCGCCCATACTCGGGCGCGAACCAGGGACCCTCTGCACACATCAACAACAGTCACCCACGAAGCATCGTTACCCATCGCTCCACAAAAGCCACGGCCCTTGCAGAGCAAGGGGAACCACTACTTCAAGGTCTCAGAGCAAGTGACGTCACCGATTGAAACGCTATTTAGCACGAACCACCGCTAACTAAGCTAGCCGTTTCACATCCGTTACAGTAGCACCAACGGAAACCCCTACACACCTCCCTGAGCACTCTCGGGACCACCCCTTGAGAGCCCTCTGTTGCCAGGAAATAGTTGGGTTATGCAGAGCCAACCAAGGAAGGCCTAGTACCACAGGAAATGCAGGTGAGTCAATGAGAAAGAGACTGATTCTCTCTTCATGATTCCCCTGCATAACCATGGCCAAGGAGATGGTGGCCTCCCTAATTAGCTCAGACCGTAATGGTCAACTATCTAGAGCGTGTACCGGGAAGGGTCTAACTAGAGGAAAAATGTGGATCCCAAACCTAATGGCTAATGCTCTGTCGATAAAATTCCCAGCTGCGCCTGAATCGATGAGCGCCTTAAGCTGGGAATGTGGGGAAAACTCAGGGAAACAAACAGGCACAAACAGTTGATCAACAGAGGACTCTGGATGAGTGTGGTGCAAACTCACCTGTGTTGATGCCAGAGTGCCCTGCCTGTTGCCTCGATTCCCAGAACCAACACGGCACCGACCGGCAGTGTGTCCTCTGCGGCCACAGATGGAGCACGTGATGGTTCCTCCTCCCGTCTCCCTATGAGCAGCCCCTCCTAACTCCATGGGCACCGGAGCGGGGGTGCTGGACGATGGAACCGACAGAGGCCCCTCTGGACATCCGCGGGTGAACAGCAGGTTATCCAACCGGATGGAAAAATCCACCAGTTGGTCAAAGGTAATGGTGGCATCCCTGCAGGCCAGCTCACGTCGTAAGTCCTCTCGTAGGCTGCATCTACAGTGGTGGATGAGGGCCATGTCTTTCCAGCCTGCTCCAGCGGCCAAGGTTCGGAATTCAAGGGCAAAGTCCTGGGCGCTCCTCATCCCCTGCCTCAAATGGAAGAGCCTCTCCCCGCCGCTCTGCCCTCACGTGGATGGTCGAAGATGGCCCCGAAGCGACGGGTGAAATCCTCGAAGTGGTCTGGAGCTGTGTCTCCTTCTCTCCACACGGCGTTTGCACACTCCAGAGCTCTTCCTGTGAGGCAGGAGACGGCCACTCTCTCCCCTCCCGAGGGAGCTGGGTGCACAGTGGCCAGGTAGAGGTCCAGTTGTAGCAAGAATCCCTGGAACTGTGCTGCAATTCCATCATACTCCCTCAGAAGGGAGAGACGCATTCCCCCCGAATCTCCTCCGTTGGCCTGGAGAGCACGATCCATCATGGCACCAAGATGACGTAGCATGGCCGAATGTTCCTGGCCGCGCTCCTCGACTCTTCTAACCGGGGTACCTGATCCTGCTGACTCCATGTCAATCGGTGTGTAATTCTGTCAGGCTGTGTATGAAGGCGAAGTCAGGTGCAGGAGAGCAGAGTATGATTAAATAAAGCACACTTTATTATAGTTCCAAACCGGGAGCACAACAAAACAAACACACTCAAAATAATGGAACAATAAAGTAAAGCGCTTAACAACCACAACATAATATGAAAATAATTACACACAAAACATTATGGGAAACAGAGGGTTAAATACAAGTAGATTGATTGGGGAAATGAAAACCAGGTAAGTATGAAAACAAGACAAGACAAATGGATCAATGAAAAATGGAGCGGCGATGGCTAGAAAGCCGGTGACGTCGATCGCCGAACAAACAAGGAGAGGAGCCGACTTCGGGGGAAGTCGTGACAATTTTAATGGACAAAAAAATGCTTTCCTTTCAAAACAAGAACATTTCTAAGTGACCCCAAACTTTTGAACGGTAGTGTATATAAAAACATTTTTGGTGCTTGCTTGTTTTGCATGTTATTTTGGCATTAATACGTGTCACATATCAGTTTGAAAACAATGTGTCATTCAGTTAATAAAGCTGCAGACTCAAATGGTCTATTTTTGGTTTTCTTTATCCATTATTTTACCAGGTAAGTTGACTGAGAACACGTTCTCATTTGCAGCAACGACCTGGGGAATAGTTACAGGGGAGAGGAGGGGATGAATGAGCCAATTGTAAACTGGGGATTATTAGGTGACCTTGATGGTTTGAGGGCCAGATTGGGAATTTAGCCAGGACACCAGGGTTAGTACCCCTACTCTTACGATAAGTGCCATGGCATCTTTAATGACCTCAGAGAGTCGGGACACCTGTTTAACGTCCCATCCGTAGTTGTCTTTCACCCATATTGTTACACATAATAGACACGTCTCTCATGATAAATTAACTTTTCCTGTTATTAAGGCTGTGATTTTAACTATACCTATCGCCTTATGTCTATTTCTGTTCTCTGCTACTGCACGGCAAGCGGTACCGATGCACCAAGTCAGGAACCAACAGGACATTGAACAGCTTCTACCCACAAGCCATAAGACTGCTAAAGAGTTAGTTAAATATTTTACCAAACAGCTACAGACTAACTTTTTCAAATCAAACTGTACTTTTCACATGCACCGAATACAACAAGTGTAGACTTACCGTGAATTGCTTACTTACATGCCCTTAACCAACAGTGCAATTCAAGAAGAGTTAAGAAAATATTTATCAAATAGACTAAAATAAAAAGTAATAATAAAAAGCAACACAATAAGAATAACAATAACGAGGCTATATAAAGGAGGCACCGGTACCGAGTCAGTGTGCGGGGGTACAGGTTAGAGGTCATTTGTACATATACTGTAGGTGGGGGTGAAGTGACTAGATAATAAACAGCGAGTAGCAGCAGTGTACAAAAGGCTGTTGAGGAGCCTTTTGGTCCTAGACTTGGCGCTTCGGTACCGCTTGCCGTGCGATAGCAGAGAAAACAGTCTATACCTTGGGTGACTGGAGTCTCTGTCAATTTTAAGGGCTTTCCTCTGACACCGCCTATTACATAGGTCCTGGCTGGCTGGAAGCTTGGCCTCAGTGATGTACTGGGCCGTTCGCACATACGCTGATGTTTACTATCTGTCACTTTATTCCTAGTTAAATGTACATATCTAACTAAATGACCTCGTACCCCTACACATCGAGACTGTACTGATACCCTCATTATCTGTCTATTATTACTTGTTTTTACTTTTCTATTATTTCTCTATTTTCTTTCTCTCTGCATTGCTGGGAAGGACCTGTCAGTAACATTTCACTGTTAACCTGTTGTTTACGAAGCATGTGACTAATAACATTTTATTTCGATTGTGTTTCATTTCAGGTCCTGGATTCACAGCTTGTTGATGAGAAAGGTCGAAGGAGAATGAAGAGAACAAGAACCGTGCCAGCTAACAGGCGGGCCGCAAACAGGCAAATAACGGTACAGTAGAACAGTGGTGTGCAGAACAGCATCACGCAACATACAACTTGCTGGTTCCATCTATCAATCAAAAACTACAAGTGGCTTCAGTGTGCATGCGATCACCAACACTGGACAACTGAGGGTGGAGAAACATTGCCTAGCGTACACTGCGCCCAGCCCGCCACAGGTGCGCGATGAGACAAGGACACCCCTACCGACCTCCCTAACCCGGGCGACGCTAGGCCAATTGTGCGTCGCCCCACGGACCTCCCGGTCGCGGCCGGTTACGACAGAGCCTGGGCGCGAACCCAGGACTCTGATGGCACAGCTGGCGCTGCAGTACAGCGCCCTTAACCACTGCGCCACCCGGGAGGCCCATCAAGTAACTTTTTAAGACCAAGATAAAGCAGCGATTTAGATTCATTGCCCTTGTATCTTGTATAAAACTGGTAGAGTTATAGAAATGTATGTCACTTTTTCCCTCCATTGACCTTCAACACATCGTGTAAGTGTTATTCTAACTGGTTGACTTCATACTGGGTCAGGGTTGAGGGTTTCACCTCACTCCCAATGGCCATTCTCTAAAATATATTTTTGACACTTCTGCTTCAAGTACTGTATATCCTTTTGCCACTCAGCAACAAAGGTGTTGTTTTCAGTGATTTATGGTGTTGGGGAACAAACTGTATTAGTTTGAGCCTTGCAAGTCGACACAAGTTCATATTTTCCAGGAATTGACATTGCACCGGAGCCAGCAGTGTTGAAGGCAGAGGTAGGTCACAGACATGGAAAGCCCCAGGAGCGCTCTCTCCTCAAGCTGCCACGGCTCAGCATGGGTCAAGTCAGAGGAACTACAGACAGTGGATAGATTTATAGAAGCCCTGGTATTAATGTGGATGCCTCTCTCTCTCCTTACCTGCCATCTTTCAATGAAGAGGTGTATTTTTCCACATGTCCCCCTCCAAACAGTGCCCTGAGGAATGCAGTGTTTTCAGAGATCTGTCTGTCTTTGCCCTCTGATTGTAAAACACACAGAGAAAAATAATGAAGGCCCACCACTGTAAGTGGATATATGTCATGAGGCTGACAGTCATTTCTTTGGATAAATCAGACCAATAGGAGTCCTCCTGGGGTAGCGTCTGGTTATCGTAAGGGCAATGAGGTGGTCTAGTCACTGAGCCTAGTGGTTATCATTAAAGGTGCATAGTCTTTAGATACTAGAACCTTTGTCCCTAATGGCACCCTGTTCCCTATCTAGTGCACTACTTCTGAACAGGACCCATATGGCTCTGGTTAAAAGTAGTGAGTGCACTAAATAGGGAATAGGGTGTCATTTGGGAAGTATGTTTGTCACAGAGAGTAGCTGTTAACATGAAATCATCTCAAAGCCTGTTAAAATGACTTAAATGTGAATCTCTTGTTTGCTCCTTTAATCAGGGAGATCTTTCTCTGCTGTCAGGCAGCTTGAATCGTTGCTAAGAACAAAGGAGTAGAGTGAGAACTAGAGTAACTGTTACAACATAACACCATAATGTTCTGTGAACTTTTGTCTATTTCTCTTGATCTTCACTGAGATGCTATCGACTATAAATCTACTCAAACGTTGTGTGAGATTTGATCTAATCATAATCAATCTAATTATAACCACAGAGTGTAAACCTCTGTTCTAGCAGTGTGTGAGCGCTGTGTTTGGATGAAACAATGATATTCACGAACAAGACATCCCACTGGAGCTGGAAGTTCAGCTGTTGTCTGCCTGGTGGACTGACTGAGAGGAGCCCATCAAGGTCCAAGGCAATATACTATGTGAGTAACACAATTAGGTACAGTGTATCATTACTTTGGCTTGATGAACATACAATTGAGCACTCTTTGTTTAGTAAAAGTAGACCTCCTTGTTATCCTTTGCAGTGAAAACATTGCTGTTTGGTCGGGGGTTGATTGAAGAACCTGCTGTTTTAGGTTGACTTGACAATGCCTGTTCAAAAGAAAACAGGCTTCAGGACAGTCACTCCAGGACTGTGTCAATTTATTTTACCTTTATTTAACTAGGCAAGTCAGTTAAGAACAAATTCTTATTTTCAATGACAGCCTAGGAACAGTGGGTTAACTGCCTGTTCAGGGGCAGAACGACAGATTTGTACCTTGTCAGCTCGGGGGTTTAGAGCTTGCAACCTTCCGGTTACTAGTCCAACGCTTTAACCATTAGGCTACCCTACCGCCCCATAAACAATAAACAATGTTGAGGACACTATGATCTTTTGACACAAGAAAGCGCTGCTGGAACAGGGTGTTTTTTTTCTTTCCCCTCTGAGCAATGCTTCAAAGCCAACACCTCGTGAAATAGCTGGATAATTGCGATGGATGACTTGCAACACCAATACACATGGGTTTTGAGCTTTTTGTTGACTGTTGTGTGGCATTCAAATCCCCCACTCAGTATAATTCTCTGTTCCAGGCCACTGGCCAGCCATAGTAATCTGTAGTTTATTTTTTTGCCTGGTCAGCTCAGTGCACGAGCCATTTGGGATGAAGACATTAGTGCACTGAGATGACCAGACCTAGTGGGCCAGGTGCTTTCTCATCCATCTCTGTCACCTGCTTCTCTTCATCTAAAATCTGGGTAAAAGATTGAGTCATGTGAGTCATATTCAGTATATTGTGTAATTGCTTGCTTTTATAAAGTCTGCCAACCTTGCCAGAAGTATTGCCAGCTAAGATAGTTAGACAGGCTAGCTAATTGTTGTTTGGCTGATACCTGATCCTCCTTGATATTTAATACTGAATAAAAAATGTAACATCACACTTGGTGTAAACCTTTTTAGTAAGCATTCACCATCACATTGAAATTATACTGTGAAATACATTTTAATTAAAGCTATTGAAATTTGGAAATTATTCTGTCTCAAGTACTCAACTTAAGTCAACTTTGAATAAGACCATCATTTAAACTATACAGCCAACAGACTATTATTGACATCAGTCTTCATTGAAGACTACCTGTTCTGGAGGACATCTGCAATTTATTATTTTCATTAGGATCCCCAGGGGCGTTGCCAGAAATGAAAGAAAAAAAAACAACCGGACATAGATTAGATTGTTTGGGATAGGGGGCAGCATTTTCACTTTTGGATGAATAGCGTGCCCAGAGTGAACTGCCTCCTACTCAGTCCCAGATGCTAATATATGCATATTATTATTTGTTTTGGATAGAAAACACTCTGAAGTTTCTAAAAAACAGTTTGAATGATGTCTGTGAGTATAACAAAATTCATATGGCAGGCGAAAACCTGAGGTAAATCCAATCCCTTTAAAGTTTAACTCAGTAATTGGCCCGCCTCCATGAGCACCGACATGATCTAGCTCATGGGACAGCCCTTTTCTACTGTTCCGACTAAAAACTAAAAACCCCACCTGAAGAAATCCTCTTCAGACCATGCGTTCCTCGATCACCGAGGGGGTGAAGGTTTGAGTAGAGACCACAAAAACCTCAGTATAAGCTAAGGTTCTAATGGTTGTTGAATTCCTAACCAAACCACGTGGAGCATTGGCTACACGGGTGGAAATGGTTAAACTCCAAGACTATCGATCCCGACAGAATAAGAGCAAATCTTAGATACTAATTTCTAGTCTGCAGCTAGAAATTATGTACCATTGGATGCGAAGGCAGACAAAACATCTATTCTATAACAACATTTCTGAATGGTACTCTGAAGTATCTATTCTAACCACAAGAGACTTCACGGAAGCAGAGAGCCGATCAGATGAACTTTCCAACGGAAAGACGGACGATTCCAACAGAGATCACGACGACACACTGATCACAGGGCAGCTGTTAGTAGAGCTTCTGTTCCCAGTGGATCACTTGGTTTCATGGTTCCTTTTACAGTATAACTGCTCCCTGTACCAAAACTGCATAAGCGCATAACATGAAGGAATTCATTTTGGAGCCGCTGCAAGAAGTACCATCAGCCAAAGGTGTGTGTACAGTACTTGTTACTGACAAGGTTCTCCATTTCATACATATGTCATTTAGCTTATACCAGGGCTCACTTTAGTTGGCTTCAACACTTACAGTACAGTTCATTCAGAAAATATTCACACCCCTTGACATTTTCTACATTTTGTTGTGTTACAGTCTGAATGTAATATGTATTACATGTGTCACTGGCCTACACATAATACCCCACAATGTCAAAGTGGAATTATGATTTTAGAAATGTGTACAAAAAAAAAAAACATGAAAAGATGAAATGTCTTGTGTCAATAATTATTCAACTCCTTTGTTATGGCAAGCCTAAATAAGTTCAGGAGAAAAATGTTAGTTAACAAGTCACATAATAAGTTACATGGTCTCACTCTGTGTGTCACAAATATTACCGAAGGTGGCTCCCCTTCTTGTTCGGGTGGCACTCGGCGGTCGTCGTCGCCGGTCTACTAGCTGCCACCGATCCTTTGTTCCGTGTTCCCAGGTTTTGTCTAATTGGTTTCACCTGTTCATTGTTTGGTTGTTAGGGTGGGGTTATTTAAGTTTGTTTAGCCCGCTTCTGTTTGTGCGGGCTTGTTCTTCTGTATTTGTGAGAGGTGTTAGTGTTTTGTTGGGTTTTCTCGCTGTCCTGGTATTTTACCTAAGGGCACTATTTGTTTTTATAGTTACGCCTGTGTTGGGTAATACTATTTTGTTCTTTTGATTTTGGACATTAAAGCGTGTTTTTTCCCACATCCTTTGCTCTCTGCGCCTGACTCCACACCCATTCACTCATTGAGCGTTACAGAATCCGGCACCTACCTTATGGAGTCAGCAGGAGCAGCGACCACCCCTCTCCCCACGATGGAGGAGAGAGTCCTTCATCACACGTCCATCCTCCATCACATCGGATCAGCGATGGATGAAATGATGGAGAGGATGGACCGTTGGGAGAGGAGTGGTCTCCCTACTACCCCACCTACCCTCCCACCAGCAACTCTACCATCTCCTCCAGCGGGATCCGGTGCCAGCGCTCTGCGCATTAGAGAGGCATGAGAGGTTGTTCCATCTCTGGCAGGGGACGAGGAGCGCGCAGGACTTTGCGCTGGATTTCCGAACCTTGGCCGGACAGGGCCCTGATAGACCATTACAGGTGTAGCTTGAGAGGACGTCCGCAGGGAGCTGGCTTGTCGGGACACTACGCTCAGCCTGGATGAACTGATAGACCTGTCGATCCGGTTAGACCATCTGCTAGCTGCTCGCGGACGTTCTGAAAGGGTCCTGTTAGTTCCACCTCCTGACCCTCCCGCTCCTATCCAGATGGAGCTAGGAGGGGCCGCATCTAGGGAGATCAGAGGAGGAGGCTCCTCCTGTACCAGTTGTGGCCGGAGAGGGCACACTTCAGGTCGGTGCTGGAGGAGTTAATCTGGGAGTCGAGAGGGCAGGCAGAACACTCCTCGGTTACCCCAGGTGAGTCAGCACCACACTCTCCCAGAGTTTCCTGTTGGTCACATGTTTTTATTAATTTGTTTCCTTAAATTTGTTCCCTCTCTCCAGCATAAGGCGCTAGTCGATTCAGGCGCAGCTGGGAACTTTATAGATTGCGGACTCGCTCAGAGGTTGAGGATTCCGTTAGTTAAGGTAGAACCCCCTTTTCCCGTGCACTCTTTAGATAGTCGACCGTTAGGGTCAGGGCTGGTCAGGGAGGCCACAATTCCTTTGGAGATGATTACGCAGGGGAATCATAAGGAGCGGATTAGTCTGTTCCTTATCGATTCACCTGCGTTTCCGGTGGTGCTGGGGATTCCCTGGCTGGCTATTCACAATCCGACGATTTCGTGGAAACAGGGAACTCTCCAGAGGTGGTCTGATGAGTGTTCAGGCAGGTGTGTAGGAGTTTCCATCGGTGCGACAACGGTGGAGAGTCCAGACCAGGTTTCCACCGTGCGCATTCCCGCTGAGTATGCCGATTTGGCTATCGCGTTCAGTAAAAAGAAAGTGACCCAATTACCACCCCATCGACAGGGGGATTGCGTGATAAACCTCCAGGTAAATGCTGCACTCCCCAGGAGTCATGTGTATCCTTTATCCCAGGAGGAGACGTTGGCTATGAAGACATATGTCACGCTCTGGGACAGGGGTACATTCGGCCCTCCATGTCACCCGTCTCCTCAAGTTTCTTTTTTGTGAAGAAAAAGGATGGTGGTTTGCGTCCGTGTATTGATTATCGAGGTCTCAATTCCATCTCGGTGGGTTTTAGTTGCCCACTACCTCTCATCGCTACGGCAGTGGAATCATTTCACGGAGCGCAGTTCTTCACGAAACTGGATCTCAGGAGCGCATATAATCTGGTGCGTATTCGGGAGGGAGATGAGTCGAAAACCGCGTTTAGTACCACATCTGGCCATTATGAGTACCTCGTCATGCCGTACGGGTTAAAGAATGCTCCAGCTATCTTTCAATCCTTCGTTGACGAGATTCTCAGAGACCTGCACGGACAGGGTGTGGTGGTGTATATTGACGATATTTTGATCTACTCCGCTACACGCACCGCGCATGTGTCTCTGGTGCGCAAGGTTCTTGGGCGACTGCTGGAGCATGACCTGTACGTGAAGGCGGAAAAATGTGAGTTTTCCAAACGAGTAGTTTCCTTCCTGGGTTATCGCATTTCCAGCTCGGGGGTGGTAATGGAGGGTGACCGTGTCAAGGCCGTGCGTAATTGGCCGACTCCAACCACGGTAAAGGAGGTGCAGCGGTTCTTAGGGTTTGCCAATTACTACCGGAGGTTTATCCGGGGTTTTGGTCAGGTAGCAGCTCCTATTACCTCACTGCTGAAGGGGGGTCCGGTGCGTTTGCAGTAGTCAGCAGAGGCGAACGGAGCTTTCCTTAGGTTGAAGGCGCTGTTCACCGAGGCGCTGGTGTTGGCGCATCCGGACCCTTCTTTGGCGTTCATAGTAGAGGTGGACGCAGCCGAGGCTGGGGTTGGAGCGGTGCTCTCACAGTGCTCGGGTGCGCCCCTGTGCCCCTGTGCTTTTCTTTCAAAGAAGCTCGGGCCAGCGGAGCGGAATTATGATGTGGGGGACAGGGAGTTGTTGGCTATGGTTAAGGCCCTGAAGGTGTGGAAACACTGGCTTGAGGGGGCTAAGCACCCTTTCGTCATCTGGACTGACCACCATAACCTGGAGTATATCCGATCAGCTAGCAGACTGAATCCTCGTCAGGCAAGGTGGGCCATGTATTTCACCAGATTTCGTTTTACGATCTCGTATCGACCAGGTTCCCTCAACACTAAGGCCGACGCGCTGTCCCGCCTCTATGACACTGAGGACTGGTCCATCGATCCTACTCCCATCATTCCGGCGGCTAAGCTGGTGGCACCAGTAGTATGGGAGGTGGACGCGGACATCGAGCGGGCGCTAAGGGAGGAACCTGCGCCTCCACAGTGTGGAGGGCATTTATGGAACGTCTGGGGGTCTCGGTCAGCCTGACCTCAGGGTATCACCCGAAGAGTAATGGGCAAGTGGAGAGTGTGAACCAGGAGGTGGGTAGGTTTCTGCGGTCGTATTGCCAGGACCGGCCAGGGGAGTGGGCGAGATACATCCCCTGGGCTGAAATGGCCCAGAATTCACTAAGCCACTCCTCTACCAACATGTCACCGTTTCAGTGCGTGTTGGGGAACCAGCTGGTCCTGGCACCATGGCATCAGAGCCAGACTGAGGCTCCTGCGGTGGAGGAGTGGGTGCAGCACTCTAAGGAGACCTGGAGGGCCGTCCAGGAGTCATTATGTCAGGCGAGTGGACGGCAGAAGAAGAGCGCTGACCGTCACCGCAGTGAGGCCCCCGTGTTTGTTTGCACTGGGGGACAGGGTCTGGCTCTCGACCTGAAACCTGCCCCTCCGCTTGCCCTGCCGGAAGCTGGGTCCGCAGTGTGTAGGGCCATTTAAAGTCCTGAGGAGAATAAACAAGGTTTGTTATCGATTATTACTTCCTTCGTATTATCGCATTAACCCCTCATTTCATGTGTCTCTCCTCAGGCCGGTGGTAGCTGGTCCCATGCAGGAAGGTGAGGTTCCGGAGGTCCCTTCGACCCCTCTGGACATCGAGGGGTCCCCGGCGTACACGATACGAGCTATTCTGGACTCAAGACGCCGGGTGAGGGGCCTGCAGTACCTCGTTGACTGGGAGGGGTACGGTCCGGAGGAGAGGTGCTGGGTCCCGGTGGGGGATATTCTGGATCCATCCATGTTGAGAGAGTTCCATCGCCTCCATCCAGATCGCCCTGCGCCTCGGCCACCGGGTCGTCCCCGAGGCCGGCGTCGGCACGCTGCGGGAGCTGCGCGTCGGGGGGGGTACTGTCACGAATAGTACCGAAGGTGGCTCCCCTTCTTGTTCGGGTGGCGCTCGGCGGTCGTCGTCGCCGGTCTACTAGCTGCCACCGATCCTTTGTTCCGTGTTCGTTTGGTTTTGTCTAATTAGTTTCACCTGTTCATTGTTTGGTTGTTAGAGTGGGGTTATTTAAGTTCGTTTAGCCCGCTTCTGTTTGTGCGGGCTTGTTCTTCTGTATTTGTGAGAGGTGTCAGTGTTTTGTTGGGTTTTCTCGCTGTCCTGGTATTTTACCTAAGGGCACTATTTGTTTTTATAGTTACGCCTGTGTTGGGTAATACTATTTTGTTCTTTTGATTTTGGACATTAAAGTGTGTTTTTTCCCCACATCCTTTGCTCTCTGCGCCTGACTCCACACCCATTCACTCATTGAGCGTTACACTGTGTCCAATAATAGTGTTCAAATGATTTTTTAAATGACTACATGATCTCTGTACTCCACACATACAGTTACTACACTGCTCAAAAAAATAAAGGGAACACTTAAACAACACAATGTAACTCCAAGTCAATCACACTTCTGTGAAATCAAACTGTCCACTTAGGAAGCAACACTGATTGACAAATTTCACATGCTGTTGTGCAAATGGAATAGACAACAGGTGGAAATTATAGGCAATTAGCAAGACACCCCCAATAAAGGAGTGGTTCTGTAGGTGGTGACCACAGACCACTTCTCAGTTCCTATGCTTCCTGGCTGATGTTTTGGTCACTTTTGAATGCTGGCGGTGCTTTCACTCTAGTGGTAGCATGAGACAGAGTCTACAACCCACACAAGTAGCTCAGGTAGTGCAGCTCATCCATGATGGCACATCAATGCGAGCTGTGGCAAGAAGGTTTGCTGTGTCTGTCAGCGTAGTGTCCAGAGCATGGAGGCGCTACCAGGAGACAGGCCAGTACACCAGGAGACGTGGAGGAGGCCGTAGGAGGGCAACAACCCAGCAGCAGGACCGCTACCTCCGCCTTTGTTCAAGGAGGAGCAGGAGGAGCACTGCCAGAGCCCTGCAAAATGACCTCCAGCAGGCCAAAAATGTGCATGTGTCTGCTCAAACGGTCAGAAACAGACTCCATGAGGGTGGTATGAGGGCCCGACGTCCACAGGTGGGGGTTGTGCTTACAGCCCAAAACCGTGCAGGACGTTTGGCATTTGCCAGAGAACACCAAGATTGGCAAATTCGCCACTGGCGCCTGTGCTCTTCACAGATGAAAGCAGGTTCACACTGAGCACATGTGACAGACGTGACAGAGTCTGGAGACGCCGTGGAGAACGTTCTGCTGGCTGCAACATCCTCCAGCATGACCGGTTTGGCGGTGGGTCAGTCATGGTGTGGGGTGGCATTTCTTTAGGGGGCCGCACAGCCCTCCATGTGCTCGCCAGAGGTAGCCTGACTGCCATTAGGTACCGAGATGAGATCCTCAGACCCCTTGTGAGACCATATGCTGGTGCGGTTGGCCCTGGGTTCCTCCTAATGCAAGACAATGCTAGACCTCTTGTGGCTGGAGTGTGTCAGCAGTTCCTGCAAGAAGAAGGCATTGATGCTATGGACTGGCCCGCCCGTTCCCCAGACCTGAATCCAATTGAGCACATCTGGGACATCATGTCTCGCTCCATCCACCAACGCCACGTTGCACCACAGACTGTCCAGGAGTTGGCGGATGCTTTAGTCCAGGTCTGGGAGGAGATCCCTCAGGAGACCATCCGCCACCTCATCAGGAGCATGCACAGGCGTTGTAGGGAGGTCATACAGGCACGTGGAGGCCACACACACTACTGAGACTCATTTTGACTTGTTTTAAGGACATTACATCAAAGTTGGATCAGCCTGTAGTGTGGTTTTCCACTTTAATTTTGAGTGTGACTTCAAATCCAGACCTCCATGGGTTGATAAATTTGATTTCCATTGATAATTTGTGTGATTTTGATGTCAGCACATTCAACTATGTAAAGAAAAAAGTATTTAATAAGAATATTTCATTCATTCAGATCAAGGATGTGTTATTTTAGTGTTTCCTTTATTTTTTTGAGCAGTGTATAAGGTCCCTCAGTCTAGCAGTGAATTTCAAACACAGATTGAACCATAAAGACCATGGAGATTTTCCAATGCCTTGCAAAGAAGGGCACCTATTGGTGGACGGGTAAAAAAAGCAGACACATTGAATATCCCTTTGAGCATGGTGAAGTTATTCATTACACTTTGGATGGTGTATCAATACACAGTCACTACAAATATACAGGCGTCCTTCCTAACTCAGTTGCCGTAGTAGAGGAAGGAAACCGCTCAGGAATTTCACCATTAGTCCAATTGTGTTTTTGAAACAGTTAGAGTTTAGTGGTGTGATAGGAGAAAACTGAAGATGGATCAACAACATTGTAGTTACTCCACAATACTAACCTAAATGACAGAGTGAAAAGGAGAAAGCTTGTACAGAAAAAAATATTCCAAAAAATATTCCAAAATATGCATCATGTGCATCCTAAAGTGAAAAGAAATGTACTTTATGTCCTGAATACAAAGTATTATGTTATGGGCAAATCCAACACAAAACATCGCTGAGAACCACTCTTCATACTGTATTTCCAAGCATGGTGGTGGCTGCATCATGTTATGGGTATGCTTGTCATCGGCAAGGACTAGGGAGTTTTTTTTAAATAAAAATAAATGGAATAGAGCTAAGCACAGGCAGTGTCCTAGAGGAAAACCTCTTTCAGTCTGATTTCCAACAGATACTGGGAGACAAATTCCCATTACAGCAAAACAATAACCTAAAACACAAGACAAAATATACATTAGAGTTACTTACCAAGACGACATTACATGTTTGGGAGTGGCCTAGTTACAGTTTTTAGTTAAATTGCCTTGAAAATTGATGGTAAGACTTGAAAATGGCTGTCTAGCAATGATCAACAACCAACTTGACAGAGCTTAAAGAATTTTAATAATGTCCAAATATTGTACAATCCAGGTGTGCAATGCTCTTAGAGACTTACCCAGAAAGACACTGCTAAAGGTGATTATAGCATGTATTGACTTATGGGTGTGAATCCTGTCGTGGAAAATTGCAAGATTATGTTTTAATGCTTGTAGGATTGTTATAATGCTTGTATTACATTATAATAGTTGTTACATTCGACAGAATAGAGTATTGTGTGTGTGTTCCACTGAAGATGGGCCCTTATGAGATTACACTGACAGAGGAGATTTACGATGTCTTTGGGTAATAAAACCTAAAGAGCATTCCAGATAGTAAAGGTAATGTTTTTGTGCTATACCGTACCAGGGTGAGACGGGTTCCAGTTTGGAGTAGGAGGGGGCCAGACACTGGTCTTTACAATAAGAAATGTTGACACAGCAGTAACTGTCTGCTATGTTTTATAGATATCTTTCATACAAATCTTAACCTTTGTGAACTGTTCCTAAGATCTGTGGTTTGTCATGTAAGTTGAGAGGGGTGTATCTTGGCTATAAAAGATCTTTGTACTTTTCTGGTGGTACTTTTCAGTGGTTCATTAGAGATAGCGCATCATTGAAAGTCAACAAGAGCTATTGCAAAGCTTAATTATTAAAAAATATGTAGTTTAAGTATAACTCTGACTGGTGTGTAGTTTAACTCTCCTCATTTGGTAAAGCAGAAAAATGCCACAACAATCCTTATGTAAATGAGATATTTCTGTATGTCATTTTCAATAAATATGCAAACATTTCAAGAAATATGTTTTCACTTTGTCATTTTGGGTTATTATGTGTAGATGAGTGAGAATTTTTTTTTTTTTTAATCCATTTGAAATTCAGGCTGTAACACAACAAAATATGGAATAAGTCAAGGGGTATGAATACTTCTGAAAGCACCGTACATACATACTGTACATACATACTGTACATACATACAGGAGAGTTGTTATTCCCACTGAAGCAACAAAGACCCTTCACCATGACAAGGTGGAGTCCACGAGAGGGGAACAAAACTCTGAAACAAGGACCAGTACTGGGTAAAGTTGTGGTGGAGTCGAGGTTTCCAATGTCCTAGAAGATATTGTTCATTAGATGGTTGGAGAATGTGCAAATTCTAATTCAAATTTTATTTTTGTATATTTTTCTCCACAATTTCGTGGTCTCCAATTGGTAGTTACAGTCTTGTCTCATCGCTGCAACTCCCGTACAGACTCAGGAGAGGCAAAGGCCAAGAGCCATGCGTCCTCTGAAACACAACAAAACCAAGCCACACTGCTTCTTGACACAATGCCTGCTTTACCCGGAAGCCAGCCACACCAATGTGTCAGAGGAAACACTGTACACCTGGCGACCGTGTCAGCGTGCATGCTCCCAGCCCGCCACAGGAGTCATTCTAGCACGATGGGAGAAGGACTTCCCTGCCAGCCAAACCCTCCCCTAACCCGGCCAATTGTGCGCCACCCCATGGGTCTCCCGGTCGTGACAGAGCCTGTACTCGAACCAGGATCTCTAGTGCCTTAGACCACTGCGCCACTCGGGATAATGGGCCTATTCTTTGCAGATGGTTAGAACATTGGAGAATGAGATTTTTCTGGAATTCACTTAAAACCTGTCCGGCGATTTCTTCGAGCTAACACAAATATACTTAATGAACAGACAATCTATCAAACATGAAAAACATTTGGAATAATACAAATTAAAAATAAAATGTTTCCAAAAAAACAAATAAGGTATATTGTTCCATACATCATGATACTTCTTCCTCTTCCTCAGGCTCCTTCCTGGTTTGGACAGTTGCAGCCAATGAGTCATCTTCACCTTCCTCAACCTTATCATGTCTCCTCATCTTGGAAGATACTGATATAGTCTGGAATCAAACAGACATTATTACAGTATGATTCCATAGAAACCAGTGGCTAATGAGAAACCTGATTCGTAAGTTTAGTCACAAAACAATGGAGGACAGTGAAATACATATGTAGCAACTTAATTTGATCACCCAGTTGCGGAACCTGGAGAACTTCCCTGCAATGTAGGACATTTAACACTTGTAGTGTATTTGAGGTTTAACCTATTTAATCCCATTAGTCACAATAGTGACCGTAAAAAAACGTTTTCAGTTATAAGTTTTGAGAACAAGAGATTAAAAAAGTATGTTAACCTAATGAGAGGACAAAGATTTTTGGTACACACCCTCTTTAAGGTGTCGAGTATTGATATATGCATTTGCAATTACTCTGTACTTTGTTCAGTGTGGTCACAGAATGAGTAAACATGTTGACGGCAACAATAGTGACCGGCAGGATAACACAGTGCATCTAGGTATAAACATACATAGTTCTTGTTCTATCTAACTTGTGTGGGAGCAAGATGTACATATAGGAAGAAACATAATAATGTACCACAAGAGAAAGATACACTTAGAGTGCATTTGCCATTCTGGTAAAATGCATTGTCTATTGTATAGGACAGGAAGCCAAAGTAAGGCCATGAGAGCATAGGACAGCTGGACATACCAAGGTCAGAGGGACATACAAAGGAGGGGGTCAGCCAAATGACCAACTGATGGACTATAGACATAGGGCATATATTTTTAGGACATGAACAGAAGAGACACAGTCTACTAGTCCTAATAAGGACAAGCCAAACATAAGGGGCCCATAGGATAAGATGGGCATGTATTATTTTTGGGACATGAAGAGGTCCTGTCACCATTATAACTTGACTGAAAGCAGATATGGGCGTTGTTGGGCGTGAACAAGCAGGATGCACAGATTGGGATATAATGGTGGCAGATGGACTGAGGGAAGTAACTTCATTTGCATGTGGGATGGACTCATATGTTGTATGTGTATAAAAACAGAGCCAGTGCTCTGGACAAGGGTGTGTTCCGCGGACCATCTAGGCTTCTGATATGTTTGTATTAAAAGCCTATATTGAATTCACAAGTTCTTGTAAGTGTTATATTTTGTAACGATCCTCCTCGACACTTGCTACTCTGTTCTTGCTTTTAGTCAAGTTCTGGATATGTTGGATCTAGGTGACTGCCCAGACAAGGCATGCAACATTGCAGTTATCCCTCAAAATGAGAAAGATGCTGTACTCAGTGATTGTGATAGCGCTGGGTCAGATATGGACTATGAGGGGGAAACAGGCCATTTGCCAGCCAGGCTGTTGAATGCATATGCTGAACCTATGCAAACAGATCATGTGACAGGGACAACATTATCATTGATGATGACCAAACCCTCGCCATCCCCCCTCTCCCACCCACCACCCGCCTCCACTGTTGATAATGAAGAGCCAACTAATCGGGCCTCTACCCGCTAGAGGGTCCAGTCAGAAGAGCCAAGGGCAAAGCTGCAGGTGGTCAAAAATAAAGATGGAGTGTTCAAACGATCGAAGAGGCCAGCCACCGCTGTGATTCCAAAACACATAGTATACAGTCCAAATGCTGCAGAATGTGTCAATCAAAGCTGCCCCAACCCAATGGATGTTTTCCTACTAATGTATCCATCCACCTTAAGAGATATCACCATTGAAATGTCCAACATCTACTCCACCCAGACCAAGAACAAGCAACTGTATGATAACAGGTCTGACTGATTGTAGTTCAAAGTAGTGATGCACAAACTAATCGTGCGCTTGGTTCTGAAGCCTACCTCTATATATGTTCAGTGTAGGCCTCCACTTGAATGCATATTCTACAGGCTACCACTATCCAAAATGTTACCTTTCTGTTCAGTGAATGAATCACACGACTGCTATTCAGTTGTTAGTGAATGTTGCACTAAAATGTCACAATGACAATGCTACAATGAATATTAGAATAAGGTAAAATGTTACAATATTAATGTTTCAATGCATGTTGCAATAAAGTAACAATGTATGTTACAATAAAGTTATTATTATTATTATCCAACCAGTTACAATTGTGACCGAACATAAAACACACGTTTTCACGTACTTTTCCATTAAAATGTAAAAAAATATATGATTTGATTTCTAATGACACATGATTTGGATATTTTCACGTTCAGGATTAAATGGGTTAAAAAGGCTTCTAAAGTTTGCAGTTTCCACAGAAATGTCAGATTAGATTTTCCTCATGAAAAATGTGTCAACCCTTACAAAAATGTCTATAATAATTTTCATAATAATTCACATTTCCTGTTGCTGCACGATTATTTTCCTGCTGTAGCAAACTGACTCAAATTAAGATCCTACATCTGTAACTACTCACAGCGTATCTGTTCTGGTGCCTTGGCCACAAATGAACTCCTGGAAAATATAGTCCAGGAAAAGAAAATATATTAACTAGAGCAAAATCAATATATGATCATCTAATGCAAATGCATTCTTTTCACAATGCAAAATCAGTTCATGATATTACAGTAGTTGGTATTACCAAGGAAACTGTCCGTATATGCACCGGTACCATATGAGTGCAGCCGCAGCAACAATCAGACAGAGAATGACAACGAGTAGAACCCAACAGGCAGCAGAGGTCTCTGTGAGGAGAGAGGAGATACAGTTAATATAAGAAACAGTCTGTATTTATAATTACATGTAATCATGTTGCCCAAGCAACCATCATGGCTCCAATGCAAAAACTTTCCTGCAGAAAACAAAGAGATAATACCAGGTTATAAGACATGTACATATACAGTAAGAGATAAGTGTGTATTATGACCATCTTAGTAATGGCTATACAGTACCTTCCCATAGAAAGGGTAATGAGGCCATACATATGATTACCTCAGCTCGCTGGTCACCATTGCATCTCCCACCTGTAGCACACGCTCCAGCAGGTATATCTCTCTAGTCACCCCCAAAACCAATTCTTTCTTTGGCCGCCTCTCCTTCCAGTTCTCTGCTGCCAATGACTGGAACGAACTACAAAAATCTCTGAAACTGGAAACACTTATCTCCCTCACTAGCTTTAAGCACCAACTGTCAGAGCAGCTCACAGATTACTGCACCTGTACATATCCCACCTATAATTTAGCCCAAACAACTACCTCTTTCCCTACTGTATTTTATTTATTTATTTATTTTGCTCCTTTGCACCCCATTATTTTTATTTCTACTTTGCACATTCTCCCATTGCAAATCTACCATTCCAGTGTTTTACTTGCTATATTGTATTTACTTTGCCACCATGGTCTTTTTGCCTTTACCTCCCTTATCTCACCTCATTTGCTCACATCGTATATAGACTTGTTTATACTGTATTATTGACTGTATGTTTGTTTTACTCCATGTGTAACTCTGTGTCGTTGTATGTGTCGAACTGCTTTGCTTTATCTTGGCCAGGTCGCAATTGTAAATGAGAACTTGTTCTCAACTTGCCTACCTGGTTAAATAAAGGTGAAATAAAAAATAAATAAATAAAAATGATATTAACACATGCAGTGAAAGATAAGTGAACATCTGGCTCAACTTTGTTATCCATGCTACATCATATATGTGTATGCCAGGAATGCCAATATTGTTGCAGACAAATTTCCCTATGGGACAATAAAGTATTCAAACAATCAATCAATCATATAACAATTATAAGCATCTTATAAACCAGCATGAGCAACGAGTTAAGCAACCAGCATGAATAGTGTGTGTGTGTGTCTCACTCTCTCAGGTGCTTCTCACCAGAGGATGTGTGTACATAGAGGGAGCCAGTTGCTCGTCCGTAGGGGTTGGAGGCCTCACAGACATAGAGACCATTCAGCTCAGAGTTGAGACTGAAGAGGTGCAGTATGTCTCCCTCTGCTCTCACTGAAGACCCAGGCCGTGGCTGGACCACCCTGGGGGAGAGAGAGAGGAGAAGGGCTTTGTGTGAGTTTGTGTGTGAGATAGGCAAAGGCATCATTTGACTACCAGCATAATATATGAACATACTGAAGCTTCAAGCTAATCTGTTTCATATGTTTAAACAAGTATACCTAACATTTACATTTAACTGAATTTAACTAGTTTACATAGGAGTCAGTACCTGCTCCAGGTGTAGTTGGGGTGTGGGTTGCTGTCTGCTACACAAAGGAAGACTATGGCTTTAGAGTCCTCACTAAGGGTAATGTTCACTGACTGAGGTGGATCTGAGAGAGAGAGAAATGGTTGCAGTTACTGCAGATATAGAATGTAAATAGACCTACACACTCATACCAAGACAGACCCATAACAATGACACTACAGGCTCTGAGCAGTGGGCAGGGGTGACACTTTAATGCACAGATGAGGCAACACTAAATCAAATCAAAATCAAATCAAAATGATTTATATAGCCCTTCTTACATCAGCTGATATATCATAGTGCTGTACAGAAATCCAGCCTAAAACCCCAAACAGCAAGCAATGCAGGTGTAGAAGCACGGTGGCTAGGAAAAACTCCCTAGAAAGGCCAAAACCTAGGAAGAAACCTAGAGAGGAACCAGGCTATGAGGGGTGGCCAGTCCTCTTCTGGCTCTGCCGGGTGGAGATTTATAACAGAACATGGCCAAGATGTTCAAACGTTCATAAATGACCAGCATGGTCAAATAATAATAATCACAGTAGTTGTTGGCTTTTCATAGCCGATCATTAAGAGTATCTCTACCACTCCTGCTGTCTCTAGAGAGTTGAAAACAGCAGGTCTGGGACAGGTAGCACGTCCGGGGGAACAGGTCAGGATTCCATAGCCACAGGCAGAACAGTTGAAACTGGAGCAGCAGCACGGTCAGGTGGGGACAGCAAGGAGTCAGTCATCATGACAGGTAGTCCTGAGGCATGGTACTAGGGCTGGTCCTAGGGCTCAGGTCCTCCGAGAGAAAGAGAGAATTAGAGAGAGCATACTTAAATTCACACAGGACACCGGATAAGACAGGATAAGTACTCCAGATATAACAGACTGACCCTAGCCCCCCGACACAAACTACTGCAGCATAAATACTGGAGGCTGAGACAGGAGGGGTCAGGAGACACTGTGGCCCCATCCGATGATACCCCTGGACAGGGCCAAACAGGAAGGATATAACCCCACCCACTTTGCCAAAGCACAGCCCCCACACCACAAGAGGAATATCTTCAACCACCAACTTACCATCCTGAGACAAGTATCCTGAGACGAGTATAGCCCACAAAGATCTCCGCCACGGCACAATCCAAGGGGGGACACCAAACCAGACAGGAAGATCACATCAGTGACTCAACCCACTCAAGTGACGCACCCCTCCTAGGGACGGCATGAAAGAGCACCAGTAAGCCAGTGACTGACATGTTGACCCGGTAATAGGGTTAGAGGCAGAGAATCCCAGTGGAGAGAGGGGAACCGGCCAGGCAGAGACAGCAAGGGCGGTTCATTGCTCCAGAGCCTTTCCGTTCACCTTCACACTACTGGGCCAAACTACACTCAATTATATGACCCACTGATGAGATGAGTCTTCAATAAAGACTTAATGAGGAAAAACGTTTGAAAGTTTCTGTCGGCTGAATGAGCGACACCGGTTGAGCATTCCTACAGCATTTTCCTCCAGAAACCGTGAGAAAGTTGTCCGGCTGCGGGGACCATGCGAGGGGATTTATACTAACGTTACCATCTGTACTTACTGGTGGCACAGACGCTGTTTCATCCTTTCCTACACTTAAATTACCCTTGCATAACAATTGTGTCTGAAGCTGGGCTTGCAGTTCAGCTATCCTCACCGTAAGGCGATTGTTCTCCTGTATATTATGAGGACAGCGACTGCAATTAGAAAGCATCATGTTAATGTTTCTACTTAACTTCGGCTGGTGGAGGTCCTGACGAACCATGTCCAGATAAAGCGTCCGGAGTGAAAAAGTTAATGAAAAAAATTTGAGTGAGGGAAAAACCGAAAATATAAACGGTAATTAAAAAGTAAAAACCGTAAAGTTGTCAGGTAGGTAGCAAAATAAGGTTAAAAACACCTCTCTCTAAGAATTGTTTGTTTGTGAACCTGGTCTTCCTTCATTTCAGTTTGATAGATTAGTTACAGTAGAGCAGTACAATGAAAGCGTGTAAAGGTCCATACCACTTGTGTGCCTCAGTGTAGGATAGTGGTAGTAGAATATATTTACAGTGAATGTCTATAGTGTAGGACAGTGGTAGTAGAATATATTTACAGTGGATGTTTATGGTCTAGGCCAGTGGTAGTAGAATATATTTACAGTGGATGTCTATGGTCTAGGCCAGTGGTAGTAGAATATATTTACAGTGGATGTAAAAAGTGTAGGACAGTGGTAGTAGAATATATTTACAGTGGATGTCTATGGTCTAGGCCAGTGGTAGTATAATATATTTACAGTGGATGTCTATGGTCTAGGCCAGTGGAGGTAGAATATACTGACAGTGGATGTCTATAGTGTAGGCCAGTGGTAGTAGAATATATTTACAGTGGATGTCTATGGTCTAGGACAGTGGTAGTAGAATATATTTACAGTGGATGTCTATGGTCTAGGCCAGTGGTAGTATAATATATTTACAGTGGATGTCTATGGTCTAGGACAGTGGTAGTAGAATATATTTACAGTGGATGTAAAAAGTGTAGGACAGTGGTAGTAGAATATATTTACAGTGGATGTAAAAAGTGTAGGACAGTGGTAGTAGAATATATTTACAGTGGATGTCTATAGTGTAGGACAGTGGTAGTAGAATATACTCACAGTGGATGTCTATAGTGTAGGCCAGTGGTAGTAGAATATATTTACAGTGGATGTCTATAGTGTAGGACAGTGGTAGTAGAATATATTTACAGTGGATGTCTATGGTCTAGGCCAGTGGTAGTAGAATATACTGACAGTGGATGTCTATAGTGTAGGCCAGTGGTAGTAGAATATATTTACAGTGGATGTCTATGGTGTAGGCCAGTGGTAGTAGAATATATTTACAGTGGATGTCTATGGTCTAGGCCAGTGGTAGTAGAATATATTTACAGTGGATGTCTATGGTCTAGGCCAGTGGTAGTAGAATATATTTACAGTGGATGTCTATAGTGTAGGACAGTGGTAGTAGAATATATTTACAGTGGATGTCTATAGTGTAGGACAGTGGTAGTAGAATATATTTACAAGGAATGTCTATAGTGTAGGCCAGTGGTAGAATATATTTACAGTGGATGTCTATAGTGTACGACAGTGGTAGTAGAACATATTTACAGTGGATGTCTATAGTGTAGAATATACTCACAGTGGATGTCTATGGTCTAGGCCAGTGGTAGTAGAATATATTTACAGTGGATGTCTATGGTCTAGGACAGTGGTAGTAGAATACATTAACAGTGGATGTCTATGGTCTAGGCCAGTGGTAGTAGAATATATTTACAGTGGATGTCTATGGTCTAGGACAGTGGTAGTAGAATATATTTACAGTGGATGTAAAAAGTGTAGGACAGTGGTAGTAGAATATATTTACAGTGGATGTCTATAGTGTAGGACAGTGGTAGTAGAATATACTCACAGTGGATGTCTATAGTGTAGGCCAGTGGTAGTAGAATATATTTACAGTGGATGTCTATAGTGTAGGACAGTGGTAGTAGAATATATTTACAGTGGATGTCTATGGTCTAGGCCAGTGGTAGTAGAATATATTTACAGTGGATGTCTATGGTCTAGGCCAGTGGTAGTAGAATATACTGACAGTGGATGTCTATGGTGTAGGCCAGTGGTAGTAGAATATACTTACAGTGGATGTCTATGGTCTAGGCCAGTGTTAGTAGAATATATTTACAGTGGATGTCTATAGTGTAGGCCAGTGGTAGTAGAATATACTTACAGTGGATGTCTATGGTCTAGGCCAGTGGTAGTAGAATATATTTACAGTGGATGTAAAAAGTGTAGGACAGTGGTAGTAGAATATATTTACAGTGGATGTCTATAGTGTAGGACAGTGGTAGTAGAATATACTCACAGTGGATGTCTATAGTGTAGGCCAGTGGTAGTAGAATATATTTACAGTGGATGTCTATAGTGTAGGCCAGTGGTAGTAGAATATATTTACAGTGGATGTCTATGGTCTAGGACAGTGGTAGTAGAATATATTTACAGTGGATGTCTATGGTCTAGGCCAGTGGTAGTAGAATATATTTACAGTGGATGTCTATAGTGTAGGACAGTGGTAGTAGAATATATTTACAGTGGATGTCTATAGTGTAGGACAGTGGTAGTAGAATATATTTACAGTGGATGTAGTGTAGAATATATTTACAGTGGATGTCTATAGTGTAGGACAGTGTAGAATATATTTACAGTATGGTCTAGGCAGTGGTAGTAGAATATATTTACAGTGGATGTCTATGGTCTAGGCCAGTGGTAGTAATATATTTACAGTGGATGTCTATAGTGTAGGAATATATTTACAGTGGATGTCTATAGTGTAGGACAGTGGTAGTATATTTACAGTGGATGTCTATAGTGTAGGACAGTGGTAGTAGAATATATTTACAGGACAGTGTGACAGTAGTAGAATATACTCACAGTGGATGTCTATAGTGTAGGACAGTGGTAGTAGGATGTCTATAGTGTAGGACAGTGGTAGTAGTCTATGGTCTAGGCCAGTGGTAGTAGAATATAATAGGCCAGTGGTAGTAGAATATATTTACAGTGGATGTCTAGGACAGTGGTAGTAGAATATATTTACAGTGGATGTCTATAGTGTAGGACAGTGGTAGTAGAATATACTCACAGTGGATGTCTATAGTGTAGGACAGTGGTAGTAGAATATATTTACAGTGGATGTCTATAGTGTAGGACAGTGGTAGTAGAATATACTCACAGTGGATGTCTATAGTGTAGGACAGTGGTAGTAGAATATATTTACAGTGGAAGTGTAGGACAGTGGTAGTATTTACAGTGGATGTCTATAGTGTAGGACAGTGGTAGTAGAATATATTTACAGTGGATGTCTATAGTGTAGGACAGTAGTAGTAGAATATATTTACAGTGGATGTCAGTGGTAGTAGAATATATTTACAGTGGATGTCTATAGTGTAGGCCAGTGGTAGTAGAATATATTTACAGTGGATGTCTATGGTCTAGGACAGTGGTAGTAGAATATATTTACAGTGGATGTCTATAGTGTAGGCCAGTGGTAGTAGAATATATTTACAGTGAATGTCTATAGTGTAGGCCAGTGGTAGTAGAATATATTTACAGTGGATGTCTATGGTCTAGGCCAGTGGTAGTAGAATATATTTACAGTGGATGTCTATGGTCTAGGCCAGTGGTAGTAGAATATATTTACAGTGGATGTCTATGGTCTAGGCCAGTGGTAGTAGAATATATTTACAGTGGATGTCTATAGTGTAGGACAGTGGTAGTAGAATATATTTACAGTGGATGTCTATAGTGTAGGCCAGTGGTAGTAGAATATATTTACAGTGGATGTCTATAGTGTACGACAGTGGTAGTAGAACATATTTACAGTGTATGTCTATAGTGTAGAATATACTCACAGTGGATGTCTATGGTCTAGGCCAGTGGTAGTAGAATATATTTACAGTGGATGTCTATGGTCTAGGACAGTGGTAGTAGAATATATTTACAGTGGATGTTTATGGTCTAGGCCAGTGGTAGTAGAATATATTTACAGTGGATGTCTATGTTCTAGGCCAGTGGTAGTAGAATATATTTACAGTGGATGTCTATGGTCTAGGACAGTGGTAGTAGAATATATTTACAGTGGATGTGAAAAGTGTAGGACAGTGGTAGTAGAATATATTTACAGTGGATGTCTATAGTGTAGGACAGTGGTAGTAGAATATACTCACAGTGGATGTCTATAGTGTAGGCCAGTGGTAGTAGAATATATTTACAGTGGATGTCTATAGTGTAGGACAGTGGTAGTAGAATATATTTACAGTGGATGTCTATGGTCTAGGCCAGTGGTAGTAGAATATATTTACAGTGGATGTCTATGGTCTAGGCCAGTGGTAGTAGAATATACTGACAGTGGATGTCTATAGTGTAGGCCAGTGGTAGTAGAATATATTTACAGTGGATGTCTATGGTCTAGGACAGTGGTAGTAGAATATATTTACAGTGGATGTCTATAGTGTAGGCCAGTGGTAGTAGAATATATTTACAGTGAATGTCTATAGTGTAGGCCAGTGGTAGTAGAATATATTTACAGTGGATGTCTATAGTGTAGGCCAGTGGTAGTAGAATATACTTACAGTGGATGTCTATGGTCTAGGCCAGTGGTAGTAGAATATATTTACAGTGGATGTCTATGGTCTAGGCCAGTGGTAGTAGAATATATTTACAGTGGATGTATATAGTGTAGGCCAGTGGTAGTAGAATATATTTACAGTGGATGTCTATAGTGTAGGACAGTGGTAGTAGAATATACTACAGTGGTAGGACAGTAGAATATATTTACAGTGGATGTCTATGGTCTAGGCCAGTGGTAGTAGAATATATTTACAGTGGATGTCTATGGTCTAGGCCAGTGGTAGTAGAATATACTGACAGTGGATGTCTATAGTGTAGGCCAGTGGTAGTAGAATATATTTACAGTGGATGTCTATAGTGTAGGCCAGTGGTAGTAGAATATACTTACAGTGGATGTCTATGGTCTAGGCCAGTGTTAGTAGAATATATTTACAGTGGATGTCTATAGTGTAGGACAGTGGTAGTAGAATATATTTACAGTGAATGTCTATAGTGTAGGACAGTGGTAGTAGAATATATTTACAGTGGATGTCTATAGTGTAGGACAGTGGTAGTAGAATATATTTACAGTGAATGTCTATAGTGTAGGCCAGTGGTAGTAGAATATATTTACAGTGGATGTCTATAGTGTAGGACAGTGGTAGTAGAATATATTTACAGTGGATTTCTATAGTGTAGGACAGTGGTAGTAGAATATATTTACAGTGGATGTCTATGGTCTAGGCCAGTGTTAGTATAATATATTTACAGTGGATGTCTATAGTGTAGGACAGTGGTAGTAGAATATACTCACAGTGGATGTCTATAGTGTAGGACAGTGGTAGTAGAATATATTTACAGTGGATGTCTATAGTGTAGGACAGTGGTAGTAGAATATACTCACAGTGGATGTCTATAGTGTAGGACAGTGGTAGTAGAATATATTTACAGTGGATGTCTATAGTGTAGGACAGTGGTAGTAGAATATACTCACAGTGGATGTCTATAGTGTAGGACAGTGGTAGTAGAATATATTTACAGTGGATGTCTATAGTGTAGGACAGTGGTAGTAGAATATATTTACAGTGGATGTCTATAGTGTAGGACAGTAGTAGTAGAATATACTCACAGTGGATGTCTATAGTGTAGGACAGTGGTAGTATAATATATTTACAGTGGATGTCTATGGTCTAGGCCAGTGGTAGTAGAATATATTTACAGTGGATGTCTATAGTGTAGGACAGTGGTAGTAGAATATATTTACAGTGGATGTCTATAGTGTAGGCCAGTGGTAGTAGAATATATTTACAGTGGATGTCTATAGTCTAGGCCAGTGGTAGTAGAATATATTTACAGTGGATGTCTATGGTCTAGGACAGTGGTAGTAGAATATATTTACAGTGGATGTCTATGGTGTAGGACAGTGGTAGTAGAATATACCCACAGTGGATGTCTATAGTGTAGGACAGTGGTAGTATAATATATTTACAGTGGATGTCTATAGTGTAGGCCAGTGGTAGTAGAATATACTTACAGTGAATGTCAGAGGACCTGAGCCCTAGGACCATGCCCCAGGAATACCTGACATGATGACTCCTTGCTGTCCACAGTCCACCTGACCGTGCTGCTGCTCCAGTTTAAACTGTTCTGCCTTATTATTATTCGACCATGCTGGTCATTTATGAACATTTGAACATCTTGGCCATGTTCTGTTATAATCTCCACCCGGCACAGCCAGAAGAGGACTGGCCACCCCACATAGCCTGGTTCCTCTCTAGGTTTTTTCCTAGGTTTTGGCCTTTCTAGGGAGTTTTTCCTAGCCACTGTGCTTCTACACCTGCATTGCTTGCTGTTTGGGGTTTTAGGCTGGGTTTCTGTACAGCACTTTGAGATATCAGCTGAAGTACGAAGGGCTATATAAATAAATTTGATTTGATTTGAATGTCTATGGTCTAGGCCAGTGGTAGTAGAATATACTCACAGTGGATGTCTATGGTCTAGGCCAGTGGTAGTAGAATATATTTACAGTGGATGTCTATGGTCTAGGCCAGTGGTAGTAGAATATACTCACAGTGGATGTCTATGGTCTAGGACAGTGGTAGTAGAATATACTGACAGTGGATGTCTATAGTGTAGGACAGTGGTAGTAGAAAATATTTACAGTGGATGTTTATGCTGAAGTTGTAGGTCTTCTCTGTTGCCAGGGCAGACTGGTTGACCACACACTGGACCCACTGATGATTGGCTGCCTTGGTTGGTACCCCGAGCAGGTGGCTGAGTACTGTGGTGGTTCCGTTGGCGTGCTGGGTGAAGTTAGTCACTGTCCTCAACAAACTGCCAAATGCACCCGTCTTCCACCTCACTTCTGCCTGTGGCTTGGCACCAGCAGCCACGCAGGTTGCCAAGACAACCTCATTCTCCCCAATGACAGGAGCAACATCAACTGTCACACTCACTACTGGAGGAACTATGACCAGAAAACAAACCAACAGAAAACATGAACAAGTCAATTATAAATGTGGAATTATACATGATAAAACTACCAAACACACACGCAGAGCCCGTCATGTGAAACTTGTTCAAATGCTCATGTCACATAACCAACACACTTTAAATGAACCCTTTCATGTCCTGTATCTGGAAAATATCAATATACATCATTAGTAGCTATACATTTACTGTATTGCAGGTTTGGTCAAATCCAGTTAATAGGTTTTAGCTCACCCTGATGAGGTATTAAGTTTCACACATCACTAAAGCGGTTACTCATTTTCAGCAGTTCCACTGAAAAGCAATCACTGCCCAGTGATTATGCCGTTAAGGGATGCTGTATATAGTGGTGTATATATTCCAACATCTGTTCCACCATTAGGTAAACTATTAATGTCTGTGCTCTCCTGGTTACAGCTTGAGTAAGAGGATACACTCTTAGGAAAAAGGCACTAAATGCAACAATATAGTGTTCTTTGGTTTGTCCCCATATGGGAACCCTTCTTGGTGCTAGGTAGAACCCTTGGAAGAGGGTTTACAAAGGCTGCTTTCATGTACTGTCATACACCAGATGCGCAGTGAAATTTGTTTTTTATAGGGTCAGCCATAGTAGTACAGCACTACTGGAAATTAGGGTTAAGTGTTTTGCTCAAGCGCACATCAGATTTTTCACCTTGTTGGCTCAGGTATTCAAACCAGCTACCTTTTCGGTTACAGGCCCAATGCTCTAACTGCTAGGCTACCTGCCGCCCAAGAAACCTTATATCTTTGAAGGAATCCTCCTAGAACCCTCTGAACGCTTCCACCCTCTGAAAATAAGAATGTGTTCTTAAATTGACTTGCCTAATTAAAAGACTAAGGAGTAAAAAAATAAAAAAATCGGCGCCCAAAAATACCGATTTCTGATTGTTATGAAAACTTTAACTCGGCCCAAATGAAAATCGGCCATTCCGATTAATCGGTCGACCTCTAAAATGTACTACTAATTTGTCCGTCTGTATATTTCCAGACATGACATACAGTTGAAGTCGGAAGTTTACATACACCATAGCCAAATACTTTTTAACTCAGTTTTTCACAATTCCTGACATTTAATTATAGTAACAATTCCCTATCTAAACTCAGCTAGGATCACCACGTTATTTTAAGGATGTGAAATGTCAGAATAATAGTAGAGAGAATCATTTATATCTGCTTTTTTTCTTTCATCACATTCCCAGTGGGTCAGAAGTTTACATAATCTCAATTAGTATTTGGTAGCATTGCCTTTAAATTGTTTCACTTGGGTCAAACGTGTTGGGGAGCCTTCCACAATAAGTTGTTTGAATTTTGGCCCATTCCTCCTGACAGAGCTGGTGTAACTGAGTCAGGTTTGTAGGCCTCCTTGCACGCACCCGCTTTTTCAGTTCCACCCACAGATTTTCTATGGAATTGAGGTCAGGGCTTTGTGTTGGTCACTCCAATACCTTTACTTTGTTGTCCTTATTAAGCCATTTTGCCACAACTTTGGAAGTATGCTTGGGGTCATTGTCCATTTAGAAGACCCATTTGTGACCAAGCTTTAACTTATGTCTTGAGATGTTGCCTCAATATATCCACATAATTTTCCTACCTCATGATGCCATCTATTCCCTCCTGCAGCAAAGCACCCCCACAACATGATGCTGCCACCCCCGTGCTTCACGGTTGGGATGGTGTTCTTCGGCTTGCAAGCCTCCCCCTTATCCTCCAAACATAACAATTGTCTTTATGGCCAAACAGTTCGTTTTTTGTTTCATCAGACCAGAGGACATTTCTCCAAAAAGTACGATCTTTGTTCCCATGTGCAGTTGCAAACCGTAGTCTGGCTTTTTTATGGCGGTTCTGGAGCAGTGGCTTCTTCCTTGCTGAGCGGCCACAGGTTATTTCGATATAGGACTCGTTTTACTGTGGATATAGATACTTTGTACCCGTTTCCTCCAGCATCTTCACAAGGTCCTTTGCTGTTGTTCTGGGATTGATTTGCACTTTTCCCACCAAAGTACGTTCATCTCTAGGAGACAGAACGTGTCTCCTTCCAGAGCGGTATGACGGCTGCGTGGTCCCATGGTGTTTATACTTGTTCATCTGTACAAACAATTGTTCACGTGGTACCTTCAGGCGTTTGGAAATTGCTCCAAAGGATGAACCAGACTTGTTGATGTCTACATTTTCTTTCTGAGGTCTTGGCTGATTTCTTTTGATTTTCCCATGATGTCAATCAAAGAGGCACTGAGTTTGAAGGTAGGCCTTGAAATACATCCAAAGGTACACCTCCAATTGACTCAAATTATGTAATTTAGCCTGAAGCTACTAAAGCCATGACATAATTTTCTGGAATTTTCCAAGCTGTTTAAATGCAGTCAACTTAGTGTATGTAAACTTCTGACCCACTGTTGTGAATTTTATGAATAATGACTAAATGATGTATACATTTAACGTAGAACTATAACTAACAGAATACTACCCTGTCACTGTATGATTGTATGCAACTTAATAGAATCATAAAACTAAATCTAATGTGTGTAGTTTTAGTCAAGAATTAGAACATTAGAATTCTGTTCCTTTTTAGTATGTAAGCAGGGTGCAAGTGTGAAATGGAGCTATCATCAGACAAGCTGGACTACTGTGTTCCTTACAGGACATTCTGTCCCCACCCAGGGAGGGGAGAGACCTTGGGCTTGTAGTAGATTGTTTAACAGGTGGCAGACAATGTATGAGTAGGAGAAGACTTGTGAACTATGTTGCCATTGTATCTGAGAGGAGGGACATTTATGATGAAATGTGAGGTATAGACCAATGTACCGGAAATTATAAGGAGAGGTCTCTAAATAAACATTCCTGACAATTGTAGCTGGGCCTCCGCCTGATTCATTCCAACCAGTTTCCTACAAATTCTGGGTATCAGGCTGAGTAATCAATTCAAATGGGTTTGTGAACACTGAGAACATAATTCTCGTGACACCCACTGGAATGGTGATACTGTGAATTATAAGCGAAATAAATCGGTCTGTAAACAATTGTTGGAAAAATTACTTGTGTCGTGCACAAAGTAGATGTCCTAACCGACTTGCCAAATCTATAGTTTGTTAACAAGAAATTTGTGGAATAGTTGAAAAACGATTTTTAATGACTCCAACCTAAGTGTATGTAAATATCTGACGTCAACTGTATGAGGGTGCAATGAGATACCCGGTGGGTTGGACAGTACTCTTCTCATCAATAATCTTTAAACAGAACTTTTACTCAAAAGCTGGAAATAAGCCAATCCTCCATCTTTCACGAAATGGAAAGTTCAAATGCTTTATACATTTTTTAAAATTGAAAGCGTGGTTGACGGAGAAACAAAATCGTGCAGTTTCAAGCCATGTGGCAGAAAGTGTGTGCTGAAAATAGGGGTTGGTCAATAGTGGGTCTGGCGGGTGTGCTGTAGATGTTTGTATGTATGATGTAGTTGTTTGTATGTGTCAGTTTTGTTATGTTGATAAAAGATTAAATCAAATCTTGTAAAAAATAAATAAAAAAATGTACCAACCATCTTTTTAGCTGTCGAGTGTTGGTTATCACACGCAGTCTTTCTAGACTTCAAAAGTAGAAACAGTGATGCAAAGAGTGAAGGAAGAGTACTTACCTAGCACAGTCAGAGGTATCTCTGTAGTGTATGCTCCACTGGGGAAAACACTGAAGATACATGTGAAGATGCCTTCATCCAACAGTCTGACAGCTGTTATTCTAATAGATCCAAGGTTTTCTGATGGGTTCCCAATAAACTGGACTCTACCACTCAATCCAGTCGGTGCAATAACCCCATTGTGATAGATCAGCAGCAAATGAATTTTCTGTGTTTCTTCCAAAGTACTTTTCTGCCATGTTATCTGTTCAAGCTCCCCGTCTGTCTCTATCAGTCTGCAGGATAAGTCCACATCCTCCCCCTGTACCACAGTCCTCCATCCTCCAATCACATGTGTACCTGAAGAGAAAACACAAGCCAAAAATACATTCCAAAAGATACCTGTAGAATAGATGTTTGTGAACTCTAATAAACATAGACAAGACCATTATCAGTATTTAGCTGTGCTTATGAACTATGAAATCCTATTGATGCTGAAATGTGGCTATTGCAAAAACATTTGTCCATTTGGACAGCCATAGTCAGAGGAGATGGCTAAAGCACGCACTGATCTGGGTCCAGTCTAGGCTGAAACTATTTAGTGAATATGTTATTAGAATAATAAGCCAAAAGCCCTGACTCTATTCTAACTGTCACGGCTTTCTTCCTGCGAAGGAGTGGCGGACCAAAACGCAGCGTGGTTGAAGTTCATGGTTCTTTAATAAGAGACACTTAACATGAACAAACTACAAAACAATAAACGTGAAAACCGAAACAGTCCTAACTGGTGCATAAAACACAAAGACAGGAAACAATCACCCACAAAATACCCAAAGAATATGGCTGCCTAAATATGGTTCCCAATCAGAGACAACAATAAACACCTGCCTCTGATTGAGAACCAATCCAGGCAACCATAGACTTACCTAGACACCTAAAAGAACACAACCCCATGTTGGATTCTGTATTTTACATTATAGCCATTAGCATATATATGATTAAATATTATCTGATGTTGGTTGTGTGAGGTGTCTGCATTTGTGCACTGGAGCATCATTATGAGATTAAACAACTGCTTGCAACTTGCTTGTTTGTATGTGACAAGAACTGAGTAACATGGTGTGACCTGCATGTTGCAAAACTGTAGATAACAGCCCAGCAGATGCTTTGTCCTTGTGTTTGTATGTAACAATATTGAGCACATGGTGTGACTTGCTGTATCTTACAAAGTTGTGATAGCGAGGGGTGGTCATCACGAGGTTTAACTGAGATGGAAAAATACTGAACAACACAATAGCAGAAACTGAGCAACTGTTATAACTAGGGGGTGATACCAGAACAGTAAGGATCTATCTATACATCGACGGAGGGAGGACCCCAAGAAGCGCCAAGAGGCGGGAACCCGCCTGAGCGCCTGCAATAAGGGGAACAAGTTTAAACCACAACCAGCCTCTACTGTGATAGGCCAACAGACGGGTTGGAACTATGTGTATCACAGTATAAAGAATACTGTTTACATACATCCTATCAGTTCTCTGTTCTGCCCTGCGTGGTATTACAGTGAGCCCGTATATACGAAAGTTGCATTTGCCATTTATTACTTAGCTAATTAAAAATACATAGTATAAAATCGGTGACTCATTGTTATATTTATCTTGATACCAGATTCGAATTTACGCAACTCTAACACCCATAAATCTACAAAAAACCCTAGACAAGAAAAAACACATAAATCACCGATGTCACACCCTGGCCTAACAAAAATAATAAAGAAAACAAAGATAACTAAGGCCAGGGCGTGACACTAACACTTAATCAAGAGTAAGATATTCAAGACATTCCTAGATACTTGTGCATGCTCAGCATGTCTCAAAACATACTGAGTTAAAAACATCGTAAACATAATGAGGTAAAAACAGTAAACATAATGATTTAAAAACATAGTAAACATACTGAGCTAATGTGTGTGCCTTATCGTACCCTAAAAGTACCAGGACTGCAATTTAATGGTGGGGCTTTGTGGTTGTTATTGTCCTTGCATTGTGTCAACATTAAAAGAGAGAAAAAAACATGCACTCAAAAGTATGGCATTTTATGACATCAATCGGACATCAACCTACTTTCTGTATTCCTCTGGACGATGAGTAGAATCACACAGCACAGCTTCCGTAACATGCTTTGCTCTTCTCATTGCTAGGGTCACTACGTAAAATGTGATAATAGCATTACATTACATTTTGAGATTGGCGTTTTGTAATGAGGACCTATTAATTGTTTTATGTACGACAGTTATGTAGGCTAAGCTACATCGAATGTTAAAGTATGTTGAATACAATGCTAATTATTCGAGCAATGGTCTGCAATCATTACTCCTTGATGGAGACTATTCACATCTTGCAAAGTAGCCTACACCGTATTACAAAAATCAACAAACAGTCCTACATTGGTCAGTAATAATGGAAGTAAACAGATGCAACAGTAAATGTAATAGGCCACAAACCTTTGTTGAATGTAAGTTCTTCTGCTGAAGCAGCCGACACCGTTTGTGCTGCCAGAAAACGCTCCAGTAGGAAAACGCTTTTTCGCTTCGAATCGACTGCGTCATTGCATCTCTGCTGCATAACATTTTGCGCAGCTAGGCAACTATACTGATGCCGGTACCTTTTGCAAATGGTCGCATGCAGTTGGGCACATGGAGGAGAGAATCATTTTTCGCAGTATCCTCAAAACCGTGTATTTTTGACAGAGCTGCTGACAGCTACAAAAAAACCAAAATGCTGCTTGGAGACAATTGTCCACGATAGTAGGATTGCCGGGTCAGTTTAGTAGTGATGTTGTGCTAGATGTGGCTAGTTAGCGTTAGCTAGCTAGCTAACCTAGCCAATGAGGTGTGTGTGAAATAAATAGTCAAATACATTATGCTAGTTACTACCCATGATACCTTTACCAAATAATCATGTTTGAAAGAGTGTGAGTGTGTATGCTAGATTAATAGAAATGGTAGATACTACTGTACCCCTGATAATTTGGTCAGATAACCGTGTGTGTCTGTGTATAGTAGGTGACATGTCCATGATAGCTATCTAATAACTATAGTTATGCTAGGTAATGGTTTGGCTTATCATGTTCATGTCTATGTAGAAGAAGACTGTAGGAGGAAGTGGAGAGGACTCAGGGACAGGTATCAGAGAGAGAGAAGGGCAGAGAAAGAGAAGAAGAGGTCTGGGTCAGCAGCTTCAGGTCAGCAGCCTTGGCGCTTCTGCCACATTCTTTTCTGGATCCATTTATTGTGCCTATGGCAACGAGTGGCAATTTTACAGCTAGACCCTCTACTACGTCATCCACAAGTGTTGTTGCCACCGGTGCATCAAGACCCTCAACGTCACCTACAAATGCGACCATCGCCTCCACCGGTGCAGTGAGACCCTCTACAACATCATCCACGAGTATGACCACCACCGGTGCAGCCATGGAAGATGATGAAATGGAGGAAGCACCTCTGGATCTAGGACCACCTGAGATTATTATGAACCTCACGGAAGTGACCACTGAGGACCTCGTTGAACAGGATGTGGCCGTGGAGAGAAACGAATAGGAACATCACACCAGGCGTCATCGGAGGTACCAGCCCCCAGATCCACTCAACTCATTTCAGCAGAGGCTCCTCCAAGCCGTCGAGAGGGATGCAGCCCAACCTGATGCTCACTGGAAGGAGGATGAAGAGACCCTCTTTGCCATGAGCCTGGTGCCAACACTGAAGAGGCTGCCTCAGCCAAGAAAAGCAGCAGTCAAGGTTAAAATGTATCAGCTGATTTTCGAAGCTGAGTTCAATGGTACGTTTTCTTTCTCTCCACATCACAGGTAGTGTCATAAGTGTGCGACAGTGAAGTAAAGTAGGTCATTTTTACAGTATAGTCATGTAGGTTAATTGGTATTTCAGATCAAAGTATTAATATGAGGCAAATGTATATCAAATCTCAAAGTGCTGTACAGAAACCCAGCCTAAAACCCCAAACAGCAAGCAATGCAGGTGTAGAAGTATAGCTGTTGTTTCTGGGTTAGAAAATATCCTAAAACAGTTTGCTGTCGAAATATCTGCCTGTCATATTCATCTTTTGATCTGAAATACAAATTCCATGAGTAAACAGCAAGTATTACCAACTTTACCACACTGTTCCTATATTTATGCGACTAACTACACTATGCAAGCAGTATTTAGTTAACATAAATCTCACCTTTTATGGTGTAATATTATGTTAAGCTTGTATGTGTTGTTTTTCTCTTCCCTTTCAGAAATGGAGTCAATTTAGCCGACCAGCTCACAGGAAGGACAGGAAGAGGACAGGAGTTGTCAGGCTGTTGTTTTGACCTCCCTCGTTGTACCTTTCTTTTCACACACGTCAGTTCTGTTTAAATTCAGTCAATTCATAAAGTCATTTGTTTATAAAGTCTTAGGATAGCATTCATTATTAGTGTTACATACATTTCTGAATTGAAACTCATACGGAGTTTTCACAGGTGCTCGTGTTGGTCTCTTACGAGACTAAAGGTGAATATTTCTTTCATTTAAAACCACTTGAAAACCAGGGTGTTGAAACTGTTTGTGAAGTTATGTTCCATCGACTGGTCCATGACGTCCAGAGGCCATTTGTTTGTTTAGCTGTGTTATGGCTACATATTATTCCCTTTTTCCCAGAGAATGAGACACACACACACTCTCCTCTCTGTACCTCGGATCTCCAGTGCCCTGCCCTCTCTCTCTTTATGGCCATGTCTGAAGTTCCCCTACTACGTCTAGGCTTTATGAGTAGTCCCTGTATCGGTCTGCAGTTGTGCCAAAATACATGCTCTTGCTGTTCTCTTACAGATTACAGGCTACACATTCATAAAAAATAAAAAATAAAATGTACACGCACGCACACACCTCTTTCAATAGTTTTATTTTTTTAAACATTTTTACAACACACATACCTGTCATGTTCTTTCCTGTACTTGAATACTTATTAAATTATAATGTTTTCATAGTCAGTTGTTTATTAATATCTAATTTAGACTTAATCTGCTTATTTCTTCCCTACACCTTTGCTGATCTAAGACAAGATGAAAGTAAAAACATCCAGCGTAGGGCCTCATGAGGTTGGGTCTTAAAGGGAAGGCCTCATCGCCGACGAAGACGTGGGGAACAGGTCAAGGGTCTTCAGCCCCAGGGAGTGATGCAGGTAATGGAATATCCAGGGTGCCATCCTGAAGTGCCTGGCCAAAGGCAGAGTCTCGGAGGGTCCCGCCATCACTTCCCTTGCCGTAAGCACCAACATCGACAACACGGAAACAGTAGATGGCATCTACTACAGCCAAGAGTACAACTGAATATGTACCCTTGTAGTTGTAGAATTGTGAACCTGAGCACGGTGGAGCCTGGATTACTACATGTTTCCCGTCAATGGAGCCAAGACAGTTGGGGAAATTCCTCCTCTCCAGGAACTCGGCAGCGATGGCCCTCCAGTCTTCCTCCTTGGGGACAGGCATGTATTCACCAGCCAGACAGTCCCAAATGGCTTGCGCCACAGAGGGGACAATGCCTGCCACCGTGGACCGTCCAACTCGGAAGCTGAATCCTATGGTCCTGTAGGAGTCCCCTGTCGCCAAGAATCTAAAATATAATTAAAAATAATGATCAATAATGTGTATAACCTGAATTCCACCCACATATTATATCTACTCATATAGCTACCTCATTACTGTTTATTATGCTTTACTAATTAGATTGTAATACTCATCAACCATCATTAACAATGCCTTGAAACAGTACAATTCAGTCTATGACTATATCAATAAACTGTAGTCCAGGCCAACTCTACTCTTAGAAAGAATGGTACTATCTACTTAAAAGGGTTCTCTGGCTGTCCCCATAGGAGATCCCTTTTAGGTTCCAGGTAGTACCCCTTTTGGTTCCAAGTAGAACCCTATTGGGGTCCATGTATTAAGTATTATACCTGGAACCAAAAATGGTTATCATATGGGGAAAGCAGAAGGACACTTTTGGAACCTTTTTCTCTAAGAGTGTATGTGAGTCCAATAAGAATGTAATGAATGACTGTAACTGTCTTGAACAACAATGGGTCCTGGAGAAGACTAGCCTACCTTCATCAGGGCAGAAGGCACCTTTCTTTTCATTTGGGAACATTGCATAATTAAAAAAAGGATTATAAACCAACTTTGGGAAAAGTTATAGTCCCAATGAACATTCTGTAAAAGTGCATCTGATGTCAAATAGGGACTATTAACTAGAGCCCTTTAGCTAGCTAGGTTGCACATAAAAACAATGTGTCAAATATCAATCAATTATGGTATCAAAGGCTTTAAAAATGTACTAGAATGTAGCTTACCGAAGACAAATCGGCAGGCGTTCAACTGGGCTGATGGACTCCCGGTAGTTGGTATCCATCCGGGCGATCCTGGCTCCAACCATCTGGAGCAGGTGATCGAACTGGCTTCGGTCCAGACGAAAGTAACTTCGGAATTCCTCTCAAAACAGTCGAAGCTCTTGAATTAGACAGTGGAATTCCCCTGCCTGCTTTCGGGACTTTAACCATCTCTGGATCCACACAGACCTGCGCTTTCGGCGGGGCTGGTCCCGGTCCAACAGTGCGATCAAGACCACCTTCCTCAACGTTGATCTCATTGTTGAAAGAGCCTACTCTGCTATCTTGACTATTTATTATTGCATTTCGCTCGAAAACTGCATTTTGGAAGGAAATTATATTATAGGCTCTCACAATTAATGGTAAATAAATTAATCATAAATGTGAAGAAATTATGCAATCAAACTTTTTATGTAATCGCACATTTTACTGAATATGTGTGCAAAATAATAATAATCTACATTCAGAATTTGCTACTTTCTGTCAAGTCTACGCATACAATTTGACGCATAGAATTTGATTCCTGTCCCCCCTTGGGTTGTGCCGTGGCGGAGATCTTTGTGGGTTATACTCGTCCATGTCTCAGGATGGTACATTGGTGGCTAAAGATATCCCTCTAGTGGTGTGGGGGCTGTGCTTGGCAAAGTGGGTGGGATTATATCCTTCCTGTTTGGCCCTGTCCGGGGGTATCATCAGATAGGGCCACAGTGTCTCCTGACCCCTCCTGTCTCAGCCTCCAGTATTTATGCTGCAGTAGTTAATGTGTCGGGGGGCTAGGGTCAGTTTGTCATATCTGGAGAACTTCTCATGTCTTATCCGGTGTCCTGTGTGAATTTAAGCATGCTCTCTCTAATTCCCTCTTTCTCTCGGAGGACCTGAGCCCTAGGACCATGACTCAGGACAACCTGGCATGATGACTCCTTGCCGACCCCAGTCCACCTGGCCGTGCTTCTGCTCCAGTTTCAAAGGTTCTGCCTGCAGCTATGGAATCCAAGCCTGTTCACCGGACGTGCTACCTGTTTTCAACTCTCTAGAGACAGCAGGAGTGCTAGAGATACTCTTAATGATCAGCTATGAAAATCCAACTGACATTTACTCCTGAGGTGCTGACTTGCTGCACCCTCAACAACTGAAAATGAACATTTGAACATCTTGGCCATGTCCTGTTATAATCTCCACCCGGCACAGCCAGAAGAGGACTGGCCACCCCTCATAGCCTGGTTCCTCTCTAGGTTTCTTCCTAGGTTTTGGCCTTTCTAGGGAGTTTTTCCTAGCAACCGTGCTTCTACACTTGCATTGCTTGCTGTTTGGGGTTTTAGGCTGGGTTTCTGTACAGCACTTTGATATATCAGCTGATGTAAGAAGGGCTATATAAATACATTTGATTTGATTTTGATTTACTTACAGGCTCTAACCAATAGTGTAAAACAAGGTATGTGTGTGTGTGTAGGTAGGTAAGTAAAGAAATAAAACAACAGTAAAAAGACATTTGAAAATAACAGTAGCAAGGCTATATACAGACACCGGTTAGATAAACAAAGAGTAGCAGCAGCGTAAAAGAGGGGTTGGGGAGCGGCGCACACAATGCAAATAGTCTGGGTAACCATTTGGTTACCTGTTCAGGAGTCTTATGGCTTGGGGGTAAAAACTGTTGAGAAGTCTTTTTGTCCTAGACTTGGCACTCCGGTACTGCTTGCCATGCGGTAGTAGAGAGAAGAATCAATGACTGGGATGGCTGGAGTCTTTGACAATTTTTAGGGACACAGCCTGGTGTAGAGGTCCTGGATGGCAGGCAGCTTTGCCCCAGTGATGTACTGGACACACTACCCTCTGAAGTGCCTTGCGGTTGCGGTTGGAGGCCGAGCAATTGCCGTACCAGGCAGTGATGGCTTGGGGGTAAAAACTGTTTTTTTGTCCTAGACTGATGGTAAAGGCGGTTTACTCAGTTGCCGTCGGATCCTTACAAGGCACACCGAACTACGTCCAGATATCTCTGTCTCTTCTTCATGCAAATAACAAGGATTTGGGCACTGTTGGGTGTTTGAAGGAAATCCTTCATGTTCGACTCATGAAAGGAATAATATTTTTCCAGTACGAGTTTAGTCATCGCTGTCCTGATATCTAGAATCTCTTTTCGGTCACAAGAGACGGTGGCAGAAACATTATGTACAAAATAAGTTACGAATAACGCAACAACAGAAAACACACAGTAGCACAATTGGTTAGGAGCCCATAAAACGGCAGCCATCTCCTCTGGCGTCATCACACCCTGTAGTCTCGCAATCCCAAATTCCTCTCTGCAGCTGCCACCACAACATCAATTTTATGCGACTTATGTTCCATCCTTGCAGTACAGATAATAACTATTGCTATAAATGAAACAAATCCAATATTACTGAAACAAATCATCTATCCCTCTGTACTAGTACTGCTATTCACACCACTCTTCTCAGGATCCATACCCCTTGACCCATCTTCCTCTACTTTTTCACTGCCTCAGCATATGACAACTTCTGCACTACTCTAACCCTGGAAACTTCAACCTGCCTCTCTTACACTGGACATTTCTGATCCCCAGCCCCATGGGCACCCCTACAATTAACACATACCATTACTTAATCCAATGCTACACATTCCTTTTCCTCGTGCCCTCTGCACATTTCTCATACCTTGGAACCTCCCTCTTACAAACTGCAGCCACATGCGCATAAGCTTAACACCTGTATCAACATAATGTATTTGGCACAAAATCTTCTACTGGATAACTTATACTGTATATCCTACCATCACTTTGTTGGGCAAAGACTCAACATCAAAACTCAAAAGAACAGACAATGACTCTTCTGTTTCACTACTCACTCCACCCTGTCTACGTCGCACCAAGCGACGAGCATCACAAACACCTGGAATCTTCCCCTTCAGTCACATTTACCGCTTCCCCAGAAATCAATCCTTTCAATGGTGCCCTTTTCTTGAGAGCAAAACAATTTATATCTCTTGTCCACCTTTGTGTAACACAGAGCACCTGCCTCCTCTGACCAGCAGAAACACAAACAATAATTTAGAGACCACTTTTGGTTACTACCTTCACTGATTTCACAGCACCCAACTCTGTTTTCACCCACCCTGAAACCGCAAATGGATCAATCAAAAGGCAAGGGTCCCCTTTTTCAAAAAATGCACTCCTACCATCAGACTCATCTATATCCTGACCCACGGCGCAAGCCTCAAGCTCTGAGAACTTCAGCACACCTACCAACTCCGACACCTAACCCTCATTCACTTCCATTTCTCCTCCTGTCTTTGATCCAGCTTACCGCTCACTCTGCTTACACAATGGCAATATTATCTTCATGAATGCAGCTGCCACTGTATTGAAGCCATTGGATGCAGTTTATCATAGCACCTGGCACTATATCACGGGTGATAGGCTCAGTACATATCATTGCCTTTTGTATTAGAAAATACAATGTATTGTCCATCTTTAAAGTTTCGTAGATCGTTGCATTGTGCTCTTTTTGTCTACAAATTCCCTTTGCAAAAACTTCCCACATACCTTACCTCATTGATAAATGAAAATTCCACCCAAAAACGATATGTTGGTATTTGTTTCATTAGTTAATTGTTGATATAGTCCAAAAATGTTTGCATGTCAGCAGTCAAGGGTTCAAGATATGTAACTTCAAAATAGAGAAATACAGCTGGTATGATGCTAAATGGATTTCTTTATTTTGAAAGTTATATATCTTTAAAACTTGATTGCTGACATGCAAAACATTTTGGGAGAAAGTGCAGAAATGTATTCTTGTCAATAAATCTTTTGGCAATCTCTCTCACGTCCACAAATGTATTAGAAGGGAGTCATAACTAGACCTTTTGCAGATGAGTCCTGAATGAAATCATTGATAAACAACAATTACACTATACATTTCTACAGCACACATTAATCACACAGTACATAAAAAGCAAAACACAGTCATATGAAACAAACACATTCTTCAGTAAAAAGGACCTCTAACATCCGTCTGAATTGCCCTAGAGGCACCAAATCCACTAACTTTAAGGATTTTTGGAGATCATTCCATGAGAGGCACAGACAAATTAAAAGCAAATGTACCAAACTCAGTGGAGTTTGAAGGGATCTCCAGGATTAGCCTTTCCTAAGTCTGGGTCTTGTAACTTAAAGTATTTACAGAGAAAAGAGTCGGCCCGACAATTGAACCCTGTGGTACCCCATAGAGACTGCCAGAGGTCCAGACAACAAGCCCTCCGATTTGACACACTGAACTCTATCTGAGTAGTTGGTAGTTGGTGAACCAGGCGAGACATTCATTTGAGACACCAAGGCTGTTGAGTCTGCCGATACGAATACGGAGACTGACAGAGTCGAAAGCCTTGGCCAGGTCGATGAAGACGGCTGCACAGTACTGTCTTTTATTGATGGCGGTTATGATATCACTTAGTACCTTGAGCGTGGCTGAGGTGCACCTGTGACCAGCTCGGAAACCGGATTGCACAGCGGAGAAGGTATGGTGGGATTCTTAATGGTCAGTGATATGTTTGTTAACTTGGCTTTCGAAGACTTTAGAAAGGCACGGCAGGATGGATATAGGTCTGTAACAGTTTGGGTCTAGGGTGTCACCCCCTTTAAAGAGGGGGATGACCGAGGCAGCATTCCAATCTTTAGGAATCTCGGACGATACAAAGAGAGGTTGAACAGACTGGTAATAGGAATTGCAACAATGGCGGCAGATCATTTTAGAAAGAGAGGGTCCAGATTGTCTAGCCCAGCTGATTTATACGGCTCCAGGTTTTACAGCTCTTTCAGAAAATCTGCTCTTTGGATTTCGGTGAAGGAGGAGCTGGGGAGGCTTGGGCAAGTAGCTGCAGGGGGTGTGGAGCTGTTGGCCGGGGGTTGTGGTAGCCAAAAAATGGTCAAAGGTACACACATAAGAACTCACATGGAACTGGTTGTGCGGATAATCTATTTTCATGGTAAAATGTTGGACCCAACATTTTGAATATAAGGTACAATCACCACTGTGCTCTGAAATGTAGGTAGGGACAATGTACTGGTGAGGAACATTAGCATATTTGGGTGTGTGGTCTAATATGTGTGTATTTGTGCCAACAGTCAGCAGCATACAGCAAAAACACCTTGATTTAGCAGTAAAAACACAGTAACACCCAGTAGCGTAAAATTATAGGGCATTTTTAACAGTGCATTTACCTGTAAGGTACTGTAAAAAAACATGGATAAAACAACAGTACCAAAGATTACTGTAAAAAACGGAGAGGCTGCAGTTACGGATGGATGTCTGGAGCCCAGAAGTTTTGGACTAAAGACTTCTGCACATGTGCAGGATCTGCTGAGCCCTCCCCCTCCGAGTCCTTTCAGTTCCTACTCAGTGCTCACTCACTCTGTGACTCCGCTGTCGAATGTTTATCGCAATCAATGCAAACATAACTTCGACATAACTTGCAGTCTAATGATTTCATGTTCTTTTTTCAGGAGGGGATTTAGCCTACATGCAGCTATTTACTCTAGGTAAGCTATACGTAGCCTATACAGCATATCAACAAGCAAGACAGACAGGGAGCAAAGAGCGGTTTAATGTGCAAATATTGGCTATTGGGAGGCAGAGTTATTTTTTCAGTAACTCATCATCACACAGGGCAGTTAGTTAGTTTTGCCCCAATGCAATGGGTAGATTGCACCTTGCTTGTGCTACGGCAATATCCATTACAACAGACAGATAGCCTTCATACACACTGAGTGTACAAAACATTAGGAACACCTTCCTAATATTGATTTGGACCCACTTTTGCCCTCAGAACAGCCTCAATTTGTCAGGGCATGGACTCTACAAAGTGTGGAAAGCGTTTCAGTGGGATGCTGGCCCACGTTATCTCCAATACTTCCCACAGTTGTGTCAAGTTGGTTGGATGTCCTTTGGGTGGTAAACTATTCTTGGTACACATGGGAAACTGTTGAGCATGAAAAACCCAGCAGCTTTGAAGTTCTTGACACACTCAAACCGGTGTGCCTGGCACCTACTACCATACCCTGTTCAAAGGCACTTAAATCCTTCTTTAACCTGTCTCCTCCCCATCATCTATACTTATTGAACTGTATTTAACCACTATAGGATCTGTGTGTCCCCCGCGCGACGGTTGAGCTGACGTACGCTAATGTGATTAGCATGAGGTTGTAAGTAACAAGAAAAGTTCCCTGGACATAGACATATTTGATATGGGCAGAAAGCTTAAATTGTTCTTAATCTAATTTAAATTCTTGTTAATCTAACTGCGCTGTCCAATTTACAGTAGCTATTATAGTGAAAGAACACCATGATATTGTTTGAGGAGAGTGCACAGTTATGAACTTGAAAATGTATTAATAAACCAATTAGGCACATTTGGGCAGTCTTGATACAACATTTTGAATAGAAATGCAATGGTTCATTGGATCTGTCTAAAACTTTGCACATACACTGCTGCCATCTAGCAGCCAATATCGAAATTGCACCTAACCTGGAATGATGCATTGTGACCTTTCTCTTGCATATCAAAGATGATGAAAATATAAAATGCATGTTTTTTCTTTGTATTATCTTTTACCAGATCTAATGTGTTATATTCTCCTACATGCATTTCACATTTCCACAACCTTCAATGTGTTTCCTTTCAAATGGTATTAAGAATATGCATATCCTTGCTTCAGGTTCTGAGTTACAGGCAGTTAGATTTGGGTATGTCATTTTAGGGGAACATTTTTAAAAGGGTCCGATCCTTAGTGACATCAATACGGGATCATATAGCTTTCACCTGGATTCAACTTGTCAGTCTATGTCATGGAAAGAGCAGGTGTTCCTAATTTTTGTACACTCAGCATACGTCAAAACTGTAACTAGGCCGCTCAGGAACATTACATTTCGTCTTGGTAAGTAACTCCATTATATATTTTGCCTTGAGTTTTAGGTTATTCATGCTGTAAGGTGAATTTGTCTCCCAGTATCTGTTGGAAAGCAGATTTTACCAGGATTTCCTCAAGTATTGTGCCTGTGCTTAGCTCTATTCTGTTAATTTTTATCCCCCTGAAAAATACCCTTGTCCTTACCGATAACAAGCATACCCATAAAATGATGCATCCACCACTATGCTTGAAAATATGAATAGTGGTACTCAGTGATGTGCTAGATGTGCCCCAAACATAACGCTGTGTTTTCAGAACATAAAGTTAATTTATTTGCCACATTTTTTTGCAGTTTTACTTAAGTGCCTTGTTGCAAACAGGATACATATTTTGGAATATTTTTATTCCGTACAGGCTTCCTTCTTTTCACACTGTCATTTAGGTTAGCATTGTGGAGTTACTACAATGTTATTAATCCATCCTCACTTTTTTCCTATTACAGTCATTAATCTCTGTAACTGATTTAAAGTTATCATTGGCCTCATGGCCTCATGAGCAGTTTCCTTCCTCTCCGGCAACTGAGCTAGGAAAGACTCCTGAATCTTTGCAGTGACTGGGTGTATTGATACACCATCCAAAGTGTAATTAATAACTTCACCATGCTCAAAGGGATATTCAATGTCTGTATTTTTTAAAACCCATCTAACAGTAGGTGCCGTGCCCTTCTTTGTGAGTCATTGGAAAACCTCAGTGATCTTTGTGGTTCAATCTGTGCTTAAAATTCACTGCCTAACTGAGACAGATACAGTGCCTTCAGAAAGTATTCACACCCCTTGACTTTTTTCACATTTTGCTGTGTTAGAATGTGGGATTAATTTAACTGTCATTTTTGGTCAAAGATCTCCACCAAATGTTCTGTAATGTCAAAGTGGTAGAAAAATTTGTCAACACATATAGCAATAATGCATAATATATTTTTTTATGAATAATGAAAATAATAAGCCATAGAAACTAATGTACACACAGCCACAGCCACAACTGTCTCTCCTTGTTGATAAAAAAAAAAGGCAGGTGTGCAGACAAGTTTCATCTTTAAGCATGTTTCAGCTTGATAAGAGTTAATATATTTTGGGGGAGGGGGTTGGGAGGAAGTTGAGGCTGGAACTGTTCTGGAGGGAATCATTCTACAATCAAACCCCCATGTGGTCTATAAGAGCCCCTCCCATAACATCAGTCAGGACAGAGCATAACCACAAAGAGCTTTTCCCTGTGTGTTCCTAGTTCCAAGGCTGAAATACAAGGACTTTCGTCTATCTATAGTGCACTAAACCAAAGCAAGGCCTTTCGTTAACTTTGAACAAGGCATGACAGAACAATGCATTATACCACAGCATTGTTGAATACTTGTTTCTGATGGGCTAGAAGGGCATTCTTGTCACGACTTCTTCCGAAGTCGATGACTCTCCCTGTTCGGGCGGTGTTTGCTCTGGAGTTTAGGACCCTGGCTGCCGGCGCGGGATATCTTTATATACATATTCTTTGGACCTGTCCATCCGGCTGGACAACATGCTGGCTACTCGCAGACGTCCAGATCGGGGTCTAGTGGTTCTATCCTCCTGCAACCCCTCTCCGATACCCATGGAGCTGGGAGGGACGGTGCGCAGGGAGACCGGAGGGGGTTCCCGCTAGTGCACCATCTGTGGTTGTAGAGGGCGCACTGCTGGTCGGTGCCGGGTTGGTTCCTCTGGGAATCGAGGCAGCAGGCAGGGCGCTCTTGCATCACCCCAGGTGAGTCAGCACCATTCTCACCCAGAGCCCTCTGCCGCACATATATTTGTGTCTGTCACTTTTCCTGAATTGTCCCCTCATTCCCAGCATAAGGCGCTAGTAGATTTAGGCGCGGCTGGGAATTTCATTGATAAAGTGTTAGCTCATAGATTAGGGATCCCTATTGTTCCCGTGGATGTGCCTTTCCCCGTTCACGCCTTAGAAAGTCGACCATTAGGGTCAGGGCTTATCAGGGAGGCCACCGCTCCTTTGAGTATGGTGACGCAGGGGGGTCACACAGAAAAGATGAGTCTTTTCCTTATTGACTCTCCTGCGTATTCATTGGTGCTAGGCCTACCCTGGTAAGATTATCATAACCCCACTGTTTCTTTGCCACAGAGGGCTCTCACGGGGTGGTCGCAGGAGTGCTCAGGTAGGTGTTTAGGGGTTTCCGTTGGTGCTACTAAGGTGGAAAGTCCAGACCAGGTGGAGACCTGGTCTGGACTGGACTGGTGCGCATTCCCCCTGAATATGCCGATTTGGCTCTCACCTTCTGTAAAAAGAAGGCGACTCAATTACCACCCCATCGAAGGGGGGAGTGTGCGATAGATCTCCTGGTAGACACTGCACTTCCCAGAAGTCACGTGTATCCTCTGTTGCGAGCGGAGATGGTTGCTATAGAGACATATGTCGCTGAATCCCTGCATCAGGGGTACATTCGGTCCTCCACTTCATCCGAAGAAGGATGGAGGTCTGCGCTCGTGCATTGATTATCGAGGTCTCAATCAAATCACGGTGAGGTACAGTTACCCGCTACCTCTTATCGCCACGGCAATTGAGTCAATGCATGGGGCGTGCTTCTTCACTAAACTGGATCTCAGGAGTGCGTACAACCTGGTGCGTATCCGAGAGGCAGACAAATGGAAGACGGCATTTAGTACCACCTCAGGGCGTTATGAGTACCTCGTCATGCCGTACGGGTTGATGAATGCTCCATCAGTCTTCCAATCCTTTGTAGACAAGATTTTCAGGGACCTGCATGGGCAGGGTGGAGTGGTGTATATCGATGACATTCTGATATACTCCGCTACACGCGCCGAGCATGTGTCCCTGGTGCGCAGAGTGCTTGGTCGCCTGTTGAAGCATGACCTGTATATCAAGGCTTAAAAATTATTGTTCTTTCAACAGTCTCCTTCCTAGGGCATCGCATTTCCACGTTAGAAGTGGACATGGAGAGTGACCGCATTGCAGCCGTGCTTAATTGGCCTACTCCCACCAAGGTGAAGGAGGTGCAGCGATTCTTAGGGTTTGCCAACTACTACCGGAGATTGGAGATTTATCCGGGTTTTGGTCAGGTAGCTAGCTAGCTGTACATGAGTGTCATAGACAGCTGCTTGACAACACCTTTTACAAGAAACTTAGAAGTGACCCCACTTCCCAATTTCAGAATACTATCTTGTCTGTCCTAGATGGGTATTTAAGTTCTGGTCAGATAACCAAAAAATAACATGATTTTTTGGCTATTCAACACCCTAAAATTGCCGAAATTACACAAGAATGTTACACAACCTCCAGGGCGCCCTATTGTAGCGGGCATTGATGCAGTAATGGCCCCTCTATCTACTTTTGTTGATTTTTTTATTAGACCACTCGCAGAACAGCTCCCCTCCTTTGTAAAGGACACCAGCAGTATGATCTCTATCATTGAATCTCTTGATCCTCTCCATGAGAATACCTTGTTAGTTACTTTTGATGTTGAGTTGTTATACACAAATATTCCACACGAGGGCGGTATTGAAGCTATGGAACATTTTCTTCTGCAACGTGACCCTAATGAACTACCTTCCAGTGCATACATGCATTATAACATTGGCTGAAATAGTACTCACGCATAACTATTTAATGTTTCTAAATTATTTGTTTATTTAGACGAAAGGTACTGCTATGGGATCCCCCATGGCTCCTAACTATGCTAATTTGTATGTCTATTTTCAAGCCTCTCAAAAATGTTTTCTTGCCTCACATCATTATTTGGAAACGGTATATTGATGATATTTTTGTTCTATGGAGGAGTGATGCAAAACAGCTCCAGGCGTTCCATGCTTTTATTAACTACTGTTCTGAGCATCTGAGATTACTATGCAATGTAATTGTAAATGTAATGGCTGTGCTCAATGCAATGGCACATAAATGTAGATCCTTCAAACACCCACAAACAGAGAAATCAATCCCAATAAAAGGTGTTATTACGTGCTCCACTAAGGCAGTTATTTATCTTATAACTAGTCCTTGTGGTAAAAATGATGTAGGTAAAACAAAGCGCGAATTAAAAGTACGTATCTCAGAGCATCGTAGCACCATTAGGTGTAAAAACTTTACTTATCCAGTTGCGGACCACTTCTTGGAGACAGGCCACTCGATTTCGTCTCTCCGTTATATTGGCATCGAACATGTCACCCTCCCTAGGAGAGGGGGTGACCTTGATAATTTATTGTTAAAACGAGAGGCTGCCTGGATCTTTAATTTAAAGACCCTTGCGCCCTTCAGTCTCAACGTAGACTTTGATCTGAAGCCATTCTTGTGATTATTGTGACTTTGCCATTGTAATTGTTTGTAAGCTTGTGTAGTCAAATTAATCTATGATCGTATGCTATCCATTTGTTGTTTGTATGCTGTTCTTTGTATGACATTTTAATATTTGAGAATTAACCAATGATATTTGGCCACTCTTGGCCATGATTACAGACACCTGTGTCTTTTGACACTACATAAACGAGTCATCCCGCAGTGTTTGTGATTATACCCTGATGAAGACAGCTTGGCTGTCGACATGTTGGGAATTACATTTTTGCATATGAGCTCCTAGAGTGTGCGGCTCTCTTTTATTTTCAAGCTGCTCCCATTACCTCACTGCTGAAGGGTGGCCCGGTGCGCTTGCAGTTGTCGGGTGAGGTGGACGGGGCTTTGAGGCACCTGAAGGTTCTATTTACCTCGGCTCCTGTGTTGGCCCATCCGGATCCCTCTTTGGCGTTCATAGTGGAGGTGGACGCCTCCGAGGCTGGGATAGGAGCTGTGCTCTCTCAGGGCTCGGGTACGCCACCGAAATTCCGCACCTGTGCCTTTTTCTCTCAGAAGCTCAGCCCGGCAGAGCGAAACTATGATGTTGGGGGACTGGGAGCTGTTGGCTGTCGTAAAAACTTTGAAGGTGTGGAAACATTGGCTTGAGGGGGCTAAACACCCCTTTCTCATCTGGACTGACCACCGCAATCTGGAGTACATCCGGGTGGCGAGGAGAATGAATCCTCATCAGGCAAGGTTGGGCCATGTTTTTCACCCGTTTTGTGTTTACCCTCTCTTACAGACCAGGCTCCCAGAACATTAAGGCAGACAAACTTTCCCGGCTGTATGACACAGGCTCGCGGTCCATGGATCCCACTCCCATACACCCAGCCTCTTGCTTGGTGGCGCCGGTAGTGTGGGAGCTGGACACGGACATTGAGCGGGCATCACATGCAGAGCCCGTTCCCCCCCAGTGTCCAGCTGTACGCTCCGTCTGCTGTCCACAATCGGCTGATCTATTGGGCCCACACGTCACCATCTGGTCATCCTGGGATCGGTCGGACAGTGCGCTGTCTTAGTGGGGTTTTAGTAGGGTTTATGTTTCCTGCTCAGTGTGCGCCCAGTGCAAGGCTCCTAGACACCTGCCCAGAGGTAAGTTACAACCCTTACCCGTTCCACAACGGCCGTGGTCGCACCTGTCAGTGGATTTTATTACCAATCTTCCACTCTCACAGGGTAACACCACGATCCTGGTCGATGTGGATCATTTTTCTAAGTCCTGCCTTCTCCTCCCTTTGCCCGGTCTCCTGATGGCCCTACAAACCGCGGTGGCCCTGTTTACACATGTCTTCCTGCACTACGGGGTGCCTGAGGATATAGTGTCTGATCGGGGTCCCCAATTCACGTCAAGAGTCTGGAAGGCGTTCATGGAACGCCTGGGGGTCTCGGCGGTTGACGTCACCAGTCTTCTAGCCATCATTGATCTATGTTAAATTTTCCATTGGTTTTGTCTTGTGTTCCTACACATCTGGTTCCTACAAACCCTCTGTTTCCCCTCATGTCCTTGTCAGAGATTGTTTATTGTTATGTTCATGTTTTATGGATTGGTATGTGACGGGTTCTTGTACCTACATTTATTTTTATTATGGACTTTGGTTTTGGAGTTCATATTTGAAGTTATTAAAATACTCAATTTATACCAAGTTTAATTCTCCTGTGCTTGACTTCCCTGCCACCTACATACACGACGTGACAATTCTAGAATGGACATTAAAATCAGATGTTGTGGCACCTTGCAATCATGATGCAATATGCGCCTACACATGCACCGTACTTGCTATAAAGTAAAACAGAAAGCTCGCTTCGAGACTAGTGTTTGGTATGCAATGTGATCTCCTCGTAATTAGTCAGTGATGACGAGTGTCTTGACGAGAAGGCAAACTTTTCTAGCTATACCAGGCAAAATCGTGCATTTTCAGCTCATTGTTATGGATGTATCCAAATTAATATAAATTGAAAACAGATACTTTGCTGTTATTCTGGCTGCAGAAGTTATGACAGTGTTAGCCATAGCTAATTGGCTAGCTAGCAAGCAAGGGATAAGAATGTTGCCAGTGAGTATGGCAATGGAACATACAGAACGAACGACTAGGTCGCATCCATAAATTTCGAACTACTCGAATGAACAACTGAGTCGAGTCTCCAACAACCAAAAGATGAGAGTTTTGTTTTGTATAAAAAATAAAATATCAACACAAATAATTTAGACCGGTAAATGTGAGTTTTCATACTGTTTTCTTTGACAACTGTGGTATAACTTCTTGGCGCACCCATCCCTTTAGCGGGATCATTTTCGTCAACTTCCGTTTAATTGCAGAGCGCCAAATTCAAATTGAATTACTAAAAATATTGAATTTTCATGAAACCACAAGTGTAATATAGCAAAACACAGTTTAGCTTGTTGTTAATCCACCTGGCGTGTCAGATTTCAAAAAAGCTTTACAGCAAGCTATCCAAGCGTTTATGTTAGGACATCTCTCTCAGCCGAAATTGACCATATTAAATTATCATTGTAGTTGCGCACAAATTGATGTCAGACATGCACCTACAGTAGTACCCTTATACTCTGTGGCTGATGACTGGGATGAATGCAGGAGCAGATTTCAGGAGCACACTCTTTTTGACTGATGACTGAAATGACTGAAATAAGGTATTACTGAAAAAATATATAAACACAACCTGCAACAATGTCAACGATTTTACTGGGTTACAATTCATATAAGAAAATCAATCAATTTAAATAAATTAATGATGCCCTAATCTATGGATTTCACATTACTTTGCAGGGGCGCAGTCATGGGTGGGCCTGGGAGGGAAATCACCCACTAGCGAGCCAGGCCTAGGCAAACATAATTAGTTTTTTCCCTCAAAATGGCTTTATTTCAGATGGAAATACTCCTCAGTTTCATCAGCTGTCCGGATGGCTGGTCTTAGACGATCCTGCAGGTGAAGAAGTTGAATGTGGAGATCCTGGGCTGGCTTGGTTACACCTGGTTAGCGGGTTGAGAGGCCAGTTGTGCATACTGTCATATTCTTTAAAACGACTTTGGAGGTGGATTATGGTAGAGAAATGAACATTACATTCCCCGGCAACAGCTCTGGTGGATATTCCTTCATTCAGCATGCCAATTGCACGCTCCCTCAAAACTTGAGGCATCTGTGGCATTGTGTTGTGTGGCAAAACTGCACATTTCAGTGTGACCTTTTATTGTCCCCAGCACAAGGTACACCTGTATAATGATCATGCTGTTTAATCAGCTTCTTGATATGCCACACCTGTCAGGTGGATGGATTATCTTGACAAAGGAGAAATGCTCACTAACAGGGATGTAAACAAATTTGTGCCGAATATTTTTAGACAAATATGCTTTTTGCGTGTATGGAACATTTCAGGGATATTTTATTTCAGCTCATGAAACATGGGACCAACATTTTACATGTTGCGTTTATATTTTTGTTCAGTACATGACAGGCCTATCTGGCTTATATGATTCTGATGGTCATAATGCTTCTTAACAGTGTCATAAAGTCTATTTTCTTAGTCCAAGTAAAGTGACACAGGATGGTCATAATGCCTCTTGACAGTGTCATAAAGTCTATTTTCTTAGTCCAGGTAAAGTGACACAGGATGGTCATAATGCTTCTTAACAGTGTCATAAAGTGTATTTTCTTAGTCCAAGTAAAGTGACACAAGATGGTCATAATGCCTCTTGACAGTGTCATAAAGTCTATTTTCTTAGTCCAAGTAAAGTGACACAGGATGGTCATAATGCCTCTTGACAGTGTCATAAAGTCTATTTTCTTAGTCCAAGTAAAGTGACACAGGATGGTCATAATGCCTCTTGACAGTGTCATAAAGTCTATTTTCTTAGTCCAAGTAAAGTGACACAGGATGGTCATAATGCCTCTTGACAGTGTCATAAAGTCTATTTTCTTAGTCCAAGTAAAGTGACACAGGATGGTCATAATGCCTCTTGACAGTGTCATAAAGTCTATTTTCTTAGTCCAAGTAAAGTGACACAGGATGGTCATAATGCCTCTTGACAGTGTCATAAAGTCTATTTTCTTAGTCCAAGTAAAGTGACACAGGATGGTCATAATGCCTCTTGACAGTGTCATAAAGTCTATTTTCTTAGTCCAAGTAAAGTGACACAGGATGGTCATAATGCCTCTTGACAGTGTCATAAAGTCTATTTTCTTAGTCCAAGTAAAGTGACACAGGATGGTCATAATGCCTCTTGACAGTGTCATAAAGTCTATTTTCTTAGTCCAAGTAAAGTGACACAGGATGGTCATAATGCCTCTTGACAGTGTCATAAAGTCTATTTTCTTAGTCCAAGTAAAGTGACACAGGATGGTCATAATGCCTCTTGACAGTGTCATAAAGTCTATTTTCTTAGTCCAAGTAAAGTGACACAGGATGGTCATAATGCCTCTTGACAGTGTCATAAAGTCTATTTTCTTAGTCCAAGTAAAGTGACACAGGATGGTCATAATGCTTCTTAACAGTGTCATAAAGTCTATTTTCTTAGTCCAAGTAAAGTGACACAGGATGGTCATAATGCCTCTTGACAGTGTCATAAAGTCTATTTTCTTAGTCCAAGTAAAGTGACACTGGATGGTCATAATGCCTCTTGACAGTGTCATAAAGTCTATTTTCTTAGTCCAAGAAAAGTGACACAGGATGGTCATAATGCCTCTTGACAGTGTCATAAAGTCTATTTTCTTAGTCCAAGTAAAGTGACACAGGATGGTCATAATGCCTCTTGACAGTGTCATAAAGTCTATTTTCTTAGTCCAAGTAAAGTGACACAGGATGGTCATAATGCCTCTTGACAGTGTCATAAAGTCTATTTTCTTAGTCCAGGTAAAGTGACACAGGATGGTCATAATGCTTCTTAACAGTGTCATAAAGTGTATTTTCTTAGTCCAAGTAAAGTGACACAAGATGGTCATAATGCCTCTTGACAGTGTCATAAAGTCTATTTTCTTAGTCCAAGTAAAGTGACACAGGATGGTCATAATGCCTCTTGACAGTGTCATAAAGTCTATTTTCTTAGTCCAAGTAAAGTGACACAGGATGGTCATAATGCCTCTTGACAGTGTCATAAAGTCTATTTTCTTAGTCCAAGTAAAGTGACACAGGATGGTCATAATGCCTCTTGACAGTGTCATAAAGTCTATTTTCTTAGTCCAAGTAAAGTGACACAGGATGGTCATAATGCCTCTTGACAGTGTCATAAAGTCTATTTTCTTAGTCCAAGTAAAGTGACACAGGATGGTCATAATGCCTCTTGACAGTGTCATAAAGTCTATTTTCTTAGTCCAAGTAAAGTGACACAGGATGGTCATAATGCCTCTTGACAGTGTCATAAAGTCTATTTTCTTAGTCCAAGTAAAGTGACACAGGATGGTCATAATGCCTCTTGACAGTGTCATAAAGTCTATTTTCTTAGTCCAAGTAAAGTGACACAGGATGGTCATAATGCCTCTTGACAGTGTCATAAAGTCTATTTTCTTAGTCCAAGTAAAGTGACACAGGATGGTCATAATGCCTCTTGACAGTGTCATAAAGTCTATTTTCATAGTCCAAGTAAAGTGACACAGGATGGTCATAATGCCTCTTGACAGTGTCATAAAGTCTATTTTCTTAGTCCAAGTAAAGTGACACTGGATGGTCATAATGCCTCTTGACAGTGTCATAAAGTCTATTTTCTTAGTCCAAGTAAAGTGACACAGGATGGTCATAATGCTTCTTAACAGTGTCATAAAGTCTATTTTCTTAGTCCAAGTAAAGTGACACAGGATGGTCATAATGCCTCTTGACAGTGTCATAAAGTCTATTTTCTTAGTCCAAGTAAAGTGACACTGGATGGTCATAATGCCTCTTGACAGTGTCATAAAGTCTATTTTCTTAGTCCAAGTAAAGTGACACAGGATGGTCATAATGCCTCTTGACAGTGTCATAAAGTCTATTTTCTTAGTCCAAGTAAAGTGACACAGAATGGATGGTCATAATGTCCAAGTAAAGTCTTAATGCCTCTTGACAGTGTCATAAAGTCTATTTTCTTAGTCCAAGTAAAGTGACACAGGATGGTCATAATGCCTCTTGACAGTGTCATAAAGTCTATTTTCTTAGTCCAAGTAAAGTGACACAGGATGGTCATAATGCCTCTTGACAGTGTCATAAAGTCTATTTTCTTAGTCCAAGTAAAGTGACACAGGATGGTCATAATGCCTCTTGACAGTGTCATAAAGTCTATTTTCTTAGTCCAAGTAAAGTGACACAGGATGGTCATAATGCCTCTTGACAGTGTCATAAAGTCTATTTTCTTAGTCCAAGTAAAGTGACACAGGATGGTCATAATGCCTCTTGACAGTGTCATAAAGTCTATTTTCTTAGTCCAAGTAAAGTGACACAGGATGGTCATAATGCCTCTTGACAGTGTCATAAAGTCTATTTTCTTAGTCCAAGTAAAGTGACACAGGATGGTCATAATGCCTCTTGACAGTGTCATAAAGTCTATTTTCTTAGTCCAAGTAAAGTGACACAGGATGGTCATAATGCCTCTTGACAGTGTCATAAAGTCTATTTTCATAGTCCAAGTAAAGTGACACAGGATGGTCATAATGCCTCTTGACAGTGTCATAAAGTCTATTTTCTTAGTCCAAGTAAAGTGACACAGGATGGTCATAATGCTTCTTAACAGTGTCATAAAGTCTATTTTCTTAGTCCAAGTAAAGTGACACAGGATGGTCATAATGCCTCTTGACAGTGTCATAAAGTCTATTTTCTTAGTCCAAGTAAAGTGACACTGGATGGTCATAATGCCTCTTGACAGTGTCATAAAGTCTATTTTCTTAGTCCAAGTAAAGTGACACAGGATGGTCATAATGCCTCTTGACAGTGTCATAAAGTCTATTTTCTTAGTCCAAGTAAAGTGACACAGGATGGTCATAATGCCTCTTGACAGTGTCATAAAGTCTATTTTCTTAGTCCAAGTAAAGTGACACAGGATGGTCATAATGCCTCTTGACAGTGTCATAAAGTCTATTTTCTTAGTCCAAGTAAAGTGACACTGGATGGTCATAATGCTTCTTAACAGTGTCATAAAGTCTATTTTCTTAGTCCAAGTAAAGTGACACAGGATGGTCATAATGCCTCTTGACAGTGTCATAAAGTCTATTTTCTTAGTCCAAGTAAAGTGACACAGGATGGTCATAATGCCTCTTGACAGTGTCATAAAGTCTATTTTCTTAGTCCAAGTAAAGTGACACAGGATGGTCATAATGCCTCTTCACAGTGTCATAAAGTCTATTTTCTTAGTCCAAGTAAAGTGACACAGGATGGTCATAATGCCTCTTGACAGTGTCATAAAGTCTATTTTCTTAGTCCAAGTAAAGTGACACAGGATGGTCATAATGCCTCTTGACAGTGTCATAAAGTCTATTTTCTTAGTCCAAGTAAAGTGACACAGGATGGTCATAATGCCTCTTGACAGTGTCATAAAGTCTATTTTCTTAGTCCAAGTAAAGTGACACAGGATGGTCATAATGCCTCTTGACAGTGTCATAAAGTGTCTTTTCTTAGTCCAAGTAAAGTGACACAGGATGGTCATAATGCCTCTTAACAGTGTCATAAAGTCTATTTTCTTAGTCCAAGTAAAGTGACACAGGATGGTCATAATGCCTCTTGACAGTGTCATAAAGTCTATTTTCTTAGTCCAAGTAAAGTGACACAGGATGGTCATAATGCCTCTTGACAGTGACATAAAGTCTATTTTCTTAGTCCAAGTAAAGTGACACAGGATGGTCATAATGCCTCTTGACAGTGTCATAAAGTCTATTTTCTTAGTCCAAGTAAAGTGACACAGGATGGTCATAATGCCTCTTGACAGTGTCATAAAGTCTATTTTCTTAGTCCAAGTAAAGTGACACAGGATGGTCATAATGCCTCTTGACAGTGTCATAAAGTCTATTTTCTTAGTCCAAGTAAAGTGACACAGGATGGTCATAATGCTTCTTAACAGTGTCATAAAGTCTATTTTCTTAGTCCAAGTAAAGTGACACAGGATGGTCATAATGCTTCTTAACAGTGTCATAAAGTCTATTTTCTTAGTCCAAGTAAAGTGACACAGGATGGTCATAATGCCTCTTGACAGTGTCATAAAGTCTATTTTCTTAGTCCAAGTAAAGTGACACAGGATGGTCATAATGCTTCTTAACAGTGTCATAAAGTCTATTTTCTTAGTCCAAGTAAAGTGACACAGGATGGTCATAATGCTTCATGACAGCGTCTTGAAGTGTATTTTTTGCAAATGATTTAAAATATGATGAAAAAAAACATGAGTGTAAATTATTATTTACAATAACAACAAAGGACAATAATAACCTTTAAAACGAAAGGAAACTTCTTGGCAGGGAAAAAATACATTTGAATAAATGTGGGTTTTGACGCTCTTATGTAAATCTCATAACCAACCAGCCATAAAATAATGCAATATATGTCACAACAGGTGTACATATATGTGTCATGACAGTGTTATGACCATATAATGACAGGATATGACACGTTATGTCAGTTGTTCTGACATATTATGATATGGTTATGAGGGTGTCATAACGTGGTATGCCGCTGGGTGTCAAGTAAAGTGTTACCATTGTAAACATAAATACATTTGCACATTGAGCACTTGTTGTCTCTCAATTACGCTGTTACAGTTGTTGTTTAGCTAGCTAGCACATTTTTGCCATATTAGCTAGATGTGACATCAGTCAAAACACTTCAAAACAAGATATGGCATTGTCATGGAAATTCTACACAGGGACACTTGAAGTCATTCTTAAATGAATCATTGTTTATTTACAGCATGCTGAAGACGTCCCAGTCAAACGGAGATGCATAAAGTGTCGGTCTGAAGTGAGCTTCACCGGGCCAGTCCCGTTAGTTCTCTTATATACTGCTCACACAGACAAGTTATATTTGCATGGTTTGGCTTATTCATTATTCATCATTAATTCATCATTAATGTTTGGTTCATGCATGTGACTGACCAATACCTTAAGAGGCTTCCTCTCTCCAAGCTGAGACCTTGAAACTAAGATATCCCTTTAGTTCTCAAAACACGGTTCTGGGTGTACTGCCAAATTGCATACTGATAGTGAGGATTCCTCCTCTGCATGTTCAATCAGTCACTTGCATGAGCACAGAAATTGGTTATTAGAAAAACACAAACAGAAAATGTTCCATCACAGTATCACTAACTAGACACAACAAGCTGAAACGAACCACCTAAGATTCCCACATAGCAGCTTCTTGTCAATGTTGCTAGTTATCTGGTCATCCAGAACCACAACTACACATGGACTTCTTCCTCATTGAAGCATGTGCTTTGTTGTCGTGACCTTGTCAGCTAACCCGTCTATGATACTTGACTCTTTTTTGGCATGTTAAGTAACTGCTGTGTGATTACAACAGTCCATAGACTGAGTTGAGTCTTTCAAAGTATTGACTGCACTGGTGTTGTTCTCTTCTGGCAGTGTGACCATCAGACTGTGCATTGCTCTCCTGTAGGGGAGAGAAGAGAGGAGTGGAGAGAGAAGAGATCAATGATGGCAGCAGGTAGCTTAGTGGTTAGAGCGTTGGGCTGGTAACCGAAAGGTTGCTAGATCGAATCCCCGAGCTGACAAGGTAAAAATCTGTCATTCTGCCCCTGAACAAGGCAGTTAACCCACTGTTCCCAGGCCATCATTTTAAATAAGAATTTGTTCTTAACTGACTTGCCTAGGTAAATAAAAATTAAATAAAGAATAAATAAATAAATAAATAAAAATGAGAGAAGAGGTGAAAACAGGAGAGACATCAGGGAGCAAAAAAGATGTGAGACAAAAGGAGAGTAGAGATGAGAGTGGAGACAGTACTGATTAACCTCTCTGGGATATGTGGGACGGTAAGCGTCCCTCGCCAACAGCCAGTGAAAGTGCAGGGCGCCAAATTCAAAACAACAATCTCATAATGAAAATTCCTCAAGCATAGAAGTATTTTACACCATTTTAAAGATACACTTGTTGTAAATCCAGCCACAATGTCTGTCCTGTACAGTGCATTCAGAAAGTATTCAGACCCATTGACTTTTTCCACATTTTGTTATGCCGCAGCCTTCCTTATTCTAAAATTGATTCAATTCAATGTTTTTCTCATCAATCTACACACAATACCTCATAATGACAAAGCGAAAACAGCTTTTAGAAATTTTTGCAAATGTATTGGGGAAAAAATATTGAAATACCTCATTTACACAGGTATTCAGACCCTTTTCTATGAGATTTGAAAGTAAGCTCAGGTGCATCCTGTTCCAATTGATCATTCTTAAGATGTTTCTACAACTTGATTGGGGTCCACCTGTGGTAAATTCAACTGATTGGACATGATTTGGAGAGGCACACACCTGTCTATATAAGGTCCCACAGTTGACAGTGCATTTCAGAGCAAAAACCAAGCCTTGAGGTCGAAGGAATTGTCCTCAGAGCTCTGAGACGGGTTTGTGTCAAGGCACAGATCTGGGGAAGGGTACAAAAGCATTTCTGCAGCATTGCAGGTCCCCAAGAACACAATGGCCTCCCTCATTCTTGAATGGATGAAGTTTTGAACCACCAAGACTCTTCCTAGAGCTGGCCGCTCAGCCAAACTGAGAAATCGAGGGAGAAGGCCATTGGTCAGGGAGATGACCAAGAACCCGATGGTCACTGAGTTCCTCTGTAGAGATGGGAGAACCTTCCAGAAGTACAACCATCTCTGCAGCACTCCACCAATAAGGCCTTCATGGTAGAGTGGCCAGGCGGGAGCCACTCCTCAGTATAAGGCACATGACTGCCCATTTGGAGTTTGCCAAAAGGCACCTAATGGACTCAGACCATGAGGAACAAGATTCTCTGGTACGATGAAACCAAGATTGAACTCTTTGACCTGAATGCCAAATGTCATCTCTATGGTGAAGCATGGTGGTGGCAACATCATGCTTTGGGGATGTTTTTCAGCGGCAGGGACTGGGAGACTAGTGTCAGGATCGATGGAAAGATGAACGGAGCAAAATCCTTGATGAAAACCTGCTCCAGAGCGCTCAGGACCTCAGAGTGGGTCAAAGGTTCACCTTCCAACAGGACAATGACCCTAAGCACACAGTCAAGACAACGCAAGAGGGGCTTCTGGACAAGTATCTGAATGTCCATGAGTGGTCCAGCCAGAGCTCGGACTTGAACCCGATCTAACATCTCTGGAAAGATGAAAATAGCTGTGCAGTGGCACTCCCTATCCAACCTGTCAGAGCTTGAGAGGATCTGCAGAGAAGAATAGGAGAAACTCCCCAAAAACAGGTGTGCCAAATTTGTAGGGTCATACTCAAGAAGACTCGAGGCTGTAACCACTTCCAAAAGTGCTTCAACAAAATACTGAGTAAAGCGTCTGAATACTTGTAAATGTGATATTTCAGCTTTTTTAATACATTTGCAAAATTTTCTAAACAGCTATTTTTGCTTTGTCATTATGGGGTATTGTGTGTAGATTGATGAGGGGAAAAAAGCACTTTATTCAATTTTAAAATAAGCTTGTTTTACGTAACAAAATGTGGTGAAGGAAAAAGGAAACCGCACACTGCTCTTGATAGTATCACTGATCTTTAATAAGCTTACGTGTCGGCCTCACGGCCTTCGTCAGAGCTTTTGTGAATGAAAAAAATAATTGCACCCTTACGTAGACCTAGCCCCACCCACATGCATTCATGTTCAAATTCAGAACATAACATACATAGGCATTTCATCATTAAATCCTTTTGGAAATAATGTCTGGAGGGTGAAAATCCCAAAACATTCTCTTTTACTCAGAGTATTATTAATATCACCTCCCCTGTCTGATATCTTAACTTTCTCTATGCCACAAAATCTAAAAGGTAGAAAGGTCATGTTTAGGTCATTCAAATGTACTGCGACTGGATAATCCCTGTTGTTTCTCCTGATTGAACTTTTATGTTCACTAATTCTCTGTTTGAGAGAGCGGGTGGTTTTACCGACATAGCAGAGCCCTCATGGACATTTAATAATGTAAATAACATGGGCGGTGGAACACGTAATAATGTCATTTATTCTGAACCATTTTCCTGTGTTTGGGTGGCAGAAATATTCACACTTTATCATGTTGTTGCACTGTGCACATCCTCTGCATTTATAGCTGCCATTTGGAAGAGGGCGTAAAAGCCTGGCTGATTTTCTTTTGTTGTTGGCAGTTGGCATGAACCAATTTATCTCGTAAATTTCGAGCTCTCCTATACACAGTAAGTGGTGGACTTTTAAATTCAGCCGGCAAAGCCAGTGTTTCTTGACCACGTCTCCCACTTTTTTAGCTTTAGCGGGTCTTTTTTGTAGCAGTTCATCTCGTGTTTTTCCCAATGCCAAATTAAGAGCTTCAGCCACACATTGTGGTGAATAGCCTCTCCTTAGAAACCTAATGTGCATCTCCACTGCTTTTTCTAGATAATCCTCTGTGGAGAGGCATATACCGTGCAGTCTGAAAAACGGGCTTCTTGGAAGTCCTCTTTTTAATGGCTCAGGGTGGAAGCTGTCCCCCTGTAATAGAGTATTTCTGTCTGTTTCTTTTCTATGCAGAGTTGTAAACAGGGTTCCATTTGATTTCTCAATCCACATATCAAGGTAAGGAACACGTTGTGTGTCACATTCAATAGTGAATTTGAGATTGGGGTCAATGCCATTGAGTAGTGCCATAAAATCTGACAGCTCTTTTTCCGTTCCTTCCCTTATGCAACAAAATGTCGTCAATATATCAATAACACATTATTCAAAAATTGATTTTCGTTTGAATTATTAACAAAACGTTCTTCAAAAAGACCCACATAGTGGTTAGCATAACTCGGAGCGAATGTGGAGCCCATCGATGTTCCATTCGTTTGTAGGTAGTATTCATCATCAAACCTGAAATAGTTATACGTCAAAACATATTCAGCCAGCTCTAGAATAAAGTTTGTTGGTGGATATCCGTTAGTATCTCTGTCTCCCAAATAGTGAGCTAGGGCTGCCAGCCCCCCCACATGGGGAATGCTGGTACATAGACTCTCGACATCTAATGTGACCAAAATACTCTGTTAAACCAGTTATTGGTGAGATCTTGTTTATGAAGTCTATAGAGTGTTTTACATATGATGGCAATGCTTGCACATGAGTTTTAATAAGATAGTCTACAAAGTTCGACAATGGCTCTAGCGTTGAGCCTATTCCTGCAACCACTGGTCTGCCTGGATAATTGCCTTGTTGTGTTTTATGTTTGTGTAATTTCGACAAAATGTACGGGCATGGACGTATGGCACATTTGCAGCAAGGATATTCATATTCAGGTTTTGAGATAAGGTTATTTAATAGGGCTCCAGATTAGAGCATATATCCCTTTGGAACACCTGTGTGGGATCAACACTCAGTTTTTATAGAAAAGTTCATTACTGAGTTGTCTCTGCATTTCTTCTTTATATTTTTCACAGTCTAAAACAACCACAGCACCCTCTTATCTGCAGGTTTAATAACCAAAGATGAATATTTCATTAACGAATTAAGTGCCTGTTCTTCTGTTCTAGTGAGGTTCTTCTGAATGTGGTTTGTTTGTCTCGTATATACTGACGTGGCTTCTTGTTCGACTAACCTACAATAGGTATCAATCGAGGAGTTGTTAACCATGGGACAGAATTAGCTTTTGGGCTGAAAATGGGTACCCGTTCTTTGATGTGTTTCTAGGCCCGAAACAGTGTTTTGCAAAAACACATGCTTAAATTTATCTTGCGAAAGAATTTAAACAGATCTGCTTTCCCATCGAATTGTTTATTTGTACATGTAGGTACAAAAGAGAGGCCCTTAGATAAGACTGAAACTTGAGCGTCAGTAAGGTCTTTTTTGGAGAGGTCCTGCTGTAGCTCCATGTCCACGACCTGTGTTCCTGGTCTCAACTTCAACCGATTGCCTCTCCTACATCGTTTATTTTCTTTCGTGGAGCCTTGTGTTGCTTCCGGGCTAAAAGAAAACGACTGTGTGCCATGGTAGCTGGAGTCACTGTCTGTAGGGAATTCGCTCTCAGTGGATGCCTCTGTGTCCAAGTTTCCATGTCCTCCCGATGCTGCGTTTCTGCGTCACCCGATCAGTGGTGCATCCCTACGACGGCCTCTCCGTGCTCCTGTCCTTGAGCCTTTCCATGCGTACACCTGGTTGAGCTGGTAGTCCTCTGTATCTCATTGATATTTCTTGATCTTTGTTGCTTGTAGAAAGTCTCTTTATTTCCCAATGGACTGGTTGATCGTGTCGTCTATGGCTGTAAAATTAGGGCCTAGAATCTCCTTCATTATAACCTCATGTTCGCTAATCTTAACTTCAACTTCTTTCACTTCCTTCGACACATGTTCAACGATTAATAACATTAATTCTAAAGAACATTTGTTGAGTATTTCACCCCATTGCTGAACAAAAGTTTTGTTTTTCCCTATTGTAGGCTCCTACTGTATTCTCAGTCTTCTTGGAAAGCTCTTGTTGTGCCAAACTCACTAAGAGTGGTGCCATGCAGGAACAAACTAGTTTCTTTCTCTCCGAGTCTCTGGAGTTGGATTTTAAGTTCGACAGTCGAGTGCGGAACTGGATTGTCCATTCAGACACCTTTTGTGCCGTCCATTACTGTATTGTCAGTGCTTGACTTGGGCCGGAGCTGACCAGAGTGCCATACAGGCACTTCTAATTTTGGGGGAATTGTGTACCAGCTTCTCTATTAACAAAGTAGCCTATTGCCGACCTAGATTCACACACTGGGGCAAAAAAAGATTGATCAAAGCGGAATGAAGGCGGGATCTGCATTGAATTACGAGGAGGGTGGGCATGGAGGGTGGGCATTCATTTCCTGATTCTGCTTTCTTCAAGTTTATTTGCTGATAGTCTGTGAATTTGTGTGTGACAGTAGGCTGAATGCGTATGATGCGCTGTGTAAAATTAGGTCAAATTAGGGTTTGTAAGGACATGAAAAGTCATTGAAATTAGTTTTTTAATTTTTGCTAATTTAATTAATGGAGGCACACTTTTAAATATGATCAATGACTTAAAAATCGACATCAGCCATTATCGGAATGACCCTTCAGTACCTGTCTGTGTGTCTTGTGTGTGTGCCAGCTCGAATGGGCCGTTGCCCAAGGAGAAAGAGCACAACATCTTAGCAGCAGGTATAAAATAATGAAGAACAACATACTAACTATATAGCCAATTCAAAACAATGTGTAGCAGTTATCTCCCCAGTTAACTAAAGCCAACTAAGCATACATGTAATTGTCGCCTTTCCACTGGCACTATAGCCTAAATAAATCTGTACAGATGGAAAGCTGGTATTCCCCTCTATTAAACCGTAGCCAAGCAATTGCGACAACAAATATATTCTATAAATATCTTAACTGACAAATAACTTGCTGTGCATAGATCTCCCCTGAAATATGAATATTTGAGCCTAAACAGTTAGACACCTTGCTTTGAAGTAGCGTACCTTCTCCATTTGATCCCTGATTCATTGAATGAGGGAATCATTTTATAAAGACAAGAGTATTTGGTTATAATGTTGCAATATTTTATATCAAGGGTGGCAACCCTCTTCCAGGACAGCTACTGGGTGTAGAGGCCCTGGTCCAATCACATGGTAGCCTAAACATCAGATTGAACTTGGGTGTTTCAGGGCTGCATCAAAATCCAAGTCTGCACACCCCGGAGCTCTCCAGGTGGTGGGTTGACCACATGTTGACAATATGTGACTAACAGTGCAGTTCTACTTTGTGAGGGGTTAAGTGCCTTGATCAAGGGCACAACGGCAGGAGATGGTAGGCCTACATGGGATCAGACACTGCAGCCTTCTTAAGCATCTTAAGGCTCGGGCGGAGTGTTCGGAAGTTCGGATAAATGACGTACCCAAAGTAAACTGCCTGTTACTCAGGCCCAGAAACTAGGATATACATATAGCATTGGATAGAAAACACTATGAAGTTTCTAAAACTGTTAAAATAATGTATGTGAGTATTACAGAACTGATATTGCAGGCGAAAACAAGAGGAAAATCCATCCATCACATTTCAATTAAATTCCTATGCAGTTCCTATGTCTTCCACTAGATGTCAAGTTTTTAGAAAGGGTTTCAGGCTTATTTCTTTTTTTAAATGAGCAAGTAGTTGTAGTTTTTCCAAGGTGTCTCTCATTAGAAAACTAGTCTTGTTGCGCGCGTGACTGAAGTGCGCGCTCTTCGTTATTTATCTTCCCTATTGAAAATACTATTCTCCGTCTTCAATTTTATAGTTTATTTAGATATTAGAGTACCTGAGGATTAATTAGAAACATCGTTTGACTTGTTTGGATGAACTTTACCGGTAACCTTTTGGATTTGTTTGTATACATGTTGAACGAGTGGATTACTGAAATTGATGGCGCCTACTAAACTGACCTTTTGGGATATAAAGAAGGACTTTATCGAACAAAACGACCATTCATTGTGTAGCTGGGACCCTTGGTATTGCAAACAGACGAAGATCTTCAAAAGTAAGTGATTTATTTTATCGCTATTTGGGAATTTGTGACACCTGGTCTGGTTTGAAAAAGTATTTTGATGTGGGGCGCTGTCCCCAGATAATCACATGGTATGCTTTCACAGTAAAGCCTTTTTGAAATCTGACAACGCGGTTGGATTAACAAGAAGTTAAGCGTTTAAATGATATAAGACACTTGTATTTTAATATTACGATTTTTGTATTTTGAATTTCATGCTCTGCAATTTCACCGGATGTTGTCAAAGTGGAACGCTATCGGTACACCGATCCCAAAGAGGGGTTACTTTTTCATGTAGGCTATAATAATGGTCATGAAAATGTGGTAGAAGTCATGAAAAATGTGTATGAACCCTTAACAGTGAATAATCAGAGGTCTTTATTGCATAATGTAATTTGTGTATTTTGGTGAACAAAGTCTCTAATGGACCGACTTGGACAAAGACAGCTCTAGCACTTCTTTAATCCTAAATTAAGCATTGTGGATAGTAGGTTGGTCATCTAGGTTTGTACCTATTGTAAAGGCATTCTTCCTCCTCTTCTGAGGAGGAGTAGTGAGAAGGATCGGAGGACCAATGCGCAGCGTGGTAAGTGTCCATAATGTTTATTTAAAGACATAAACTGAACACTACAAAACAATAAACGTGAAACGAACAAAACCGAAACAGTACCGTGTGGCAACACTCACACGGAAACAAACACCCACAACTCAAAAGTGAAACCCAGGCTACCTAAGTATGATTCTCAATCAGAAACAACTAACGACACCTGCCTCTGATTGAGAACCATACTAGGCTGAACTCAAAACCCCAACATAGAAAAACACACATAGACTGCCCACCCAAAGTCACGCCCTGACCATACTAAATAAAGATAAAACAAAGGAAATAAAAGGTCAGAATGTGACACCTATAGACTTTCCATCACCATGAAGACATCAAGTGGTTTGTGATGATGTTATGTTAGGATGTTATGTTGTGGCTCAGTTGGTAGAGCATGTCGCTTGCAATTCTACTGTTGTGGGCTTATTCCCATGGGGTACCAATACGAAGACGTATGCACATGTATGCACTCGCTATTGTAAGTTTCTCTGGATAAGACCGTCTACTAAAATGGAAAAGGAATGAATAGATTGTTTCAGTTTTCACATAGAAACAAGTTGCCTTTGCAAAGTACTTCAAGAAACTAGAAAACATACAGTATATCAGAGCAAGTATTTCTATATTCCACAAAGTATTATCAGATTAACTGTCGTAAAGATAATTAGCAGACTCAAGTTACAAATTCTGGTAAACACTCAAATACATTTAGTAAAAAAAATATCACAAAAGTATTGCACTGGGTCTTTACTTGTCCTGTTTTAGTGGACCAATAAACATCTTCAGAGTGGGCAAAAACAAAATATCTGCATACCCTCCTCCCTCCCACCCCGTCGGTAAAAACATTGCATCACCCCCACCCCAAACTACGTCCCGTGGCTATGGGTACCAGGGGACCTTCAGGTGAGTCTTGTGATGCCTGTGTGCGTAATAAAAAAACAACCGACATGTTCATAAGAGTCTCAACTTCCCACAGAGGGGTCATATTAGTGTGTATCCCAAACTGCTACAGACAGACAGAAGTTGGCAGATAGGCTGTTCAGACGAGACCCTGGACGCTTGTTGGGGTCATAGAACGCCATCGTTATAGGCATTTTACGGTAACAAATACTCTTATTGTAATCTTTCTTACCGTGGTTTCCTCTTAACAATAATAGCACTTACAGTTGACCAGGGCAGCATGGCAGAAATGTGATAAACGGACTTGTTGGAAAGGTGGCATCCTATGATGGTGCCACGTTGAAAGTCACTGAGCTCTTCAGTAAGGCCATTCAACTGCCAATATGTTTTTTGCACTCCCAGGAATCCCAGTTCCACAATAAATGATTGTTTTGTTCAATAAAGTCCATAATGTATGTCCAAATACCTCCTTTTTGTTTGCGCGTTTAGTTCACAAATCAATTTTCACGACTTGCAGGCCAGACGAAAAGTCAAAAATGTCCATTACAGTCCTTTAGAAACATGTCAAACGATGTATGGAATCAATCTTTAGGATGTTTTTAACATCAATCTTCAATAATGTTTCAACCGGAGAATTCCTTTGTCTTCAGAAATGCAATGGAACGCAGCTACACCTCACGGGAGCGCGGCTGAATGAGATCATGGCACTCTGGCAGACCTCTTTGTCAAAAAGCTCCCTTTCTCCCCCACTTTACAGTAGAAGCCTCACAAGGTTCTAAAGACTGTTGACATCTAGTGGAAGCCTTAGGAAGTGCAATCGGACCAAATTTCCACTGTGTCTTGGATAGGCAAAGAGTTGAAAAACTACAAACCTCAGATTTCCCACTTCCTGGTTGGATTTCTTCTCAGGTTTTTGCCTGCCATATGAGTTCTGTTATACTCACAGACATCATTCAAACAGTTTTAGAAACTTCGGAGTGTTTTCCATTCAGATCTACTAACAATATGCATATCTTAGCTTCTGAGCCTGAGTAGCAGGCAGTTTACTCTGGGCACCTTATTCATCCAAGCTACTCAATACTGCCACCTAGCCATAAGAAGTTTTAACCTGTCTCCTCCCCTTCATCTACATTGAAGTGGATTTAACCTGGATTAATCTGGTCAGTTTATGTCATGGAAAGAGCAGGCGTTCCTAATGTTTTGTACACTCAGTGTATATGTTTTTGGAATGTTCTTTCAGCTGTTCATAGGCTAAATCATCATGATCAAAATTGGTTGACAGTTCAGAAGAGGGTGAGTAGCCTCTTCTGACTCCTCTAGCTCCACATGATGGTGCAGGCCAATCAGCAAGCTGTTAGCCAGCCTTGCTGCTTTGTGGAGTCCACCACTAGCATAGTCACTGTAGTTAGCTCAGCTTTCCCCATTGAAACCGTGTCTGTCTGGGCCGGTCCTTGCCGTTCTGCCACCATAGGCCAGACCAAAAAATAACTGCACCAAAAAAAGACATCCAAAAGGCGTTGTTCCGTGCTCAATGAGGTGTAGCCTAAAACAGGCCATTTCATTGGCTTTATTAGTCCTGATTTCTGTGACTAATCAATTTGCCTATTTAAACTCTGAATATCAGCTACCCAGCTTTATGAGGAGTTATCGCGAGCCAAGGAAATGCATAAGTATTTTCATTTTCGCTATGATCAAAAATTGGAGGATACAAACTTGAAACCACTGATCATGACAACGGTGTGAAACTCCTAGACAGCAGTTGTGATTGTCCGTTCAATTTAGTCCATTTTAGTTTGACATGTCCTGTTTTTAGGATATGTTGTTTGTTAACATGACAGCAAATGTTTTAGTTGACTGAGTGCCGTTTAGAGAAACCTGATTTTGGCAAAAGTGTCGGTGTCATTACATTGTCATACATTTTATCTCCAGCCTGTAGGCTACAGAATTAATTAATTTTTAAAATGTATTTAACCTTTATTTAACTAGGCAAGTCAGTTAAGAACAAATTCTAATTTACAATGACGGCCTAGGAACTGCCTCGTTCAGGGGCAGAACCCAGACGTTTACCTTGTCAGCTCGGTGATTCAATCTAGCAACCTTTCGGTTACTGGCCCAAAGCTCTAACCACTAGGCTACCTGCCGCCCCAGAAAAGGCCACATACTCTTTCTACCATATCCTAGGGCTGCTACATGATTTATATTGGATAATTTTTTTTGACAGAACGTTGGTGGAGCGCTGTAGAGAGGGATCTCTCCAACAGCACCCTGGAGAGGAGAGCTGGGAATGGACAAGCAAAATACAGTGCCTTGCGAAAGTATTCGGCCCCCTTGAACTTTGCGACCTTTTGCCACATTTCAGGCTTCAAACATAAAGATATAAAACTGTATTTTTTTGTGAAGAATCAACAACAAGTGGGACACAATCATGAAGTGGAATGACATTTATTGGATATTTCAAACTTTTTGAACAAATCAAAAACTGAAAAATTGGGCGTGCAAAATTATTCAGCCCCCTTAAGTTAATACTTTGAAGCGCCACCTTTTGCTGCGATTACAGCTGTAAGTCGCTTGGGGTATGTCTTAATCAGTTTTGCACATCGAGAGACTGACATTTTTTCCCATTCCTCCTTGCAAAACAGCTCGAGCTCAGTGAGGTTGGATGGAGAGCATTTGTGAACAGCAGTTTTCAGTTCTTTCCACAGATTCTCGATTGGATTCAGGTCTGGACTTTGACTTGGCCATTCTAACACCTGGATATGTTTATTTTTGAACCATTCCATTGTAGATTTTGCTTTATGTTTTGGATCATTGTCTTGTTGGAAGACAAATCTCCGTCCCAGTCTCAGGTCTTTTGCAGACTCCATCAGGTTTTCTTCCAGAATGGTCCTGTATTTGGCTCCATCCATCTTCCCATCAATTTTAACCATCTTCCCTGTCCCTGCTGAAGAAAAGCAGGCCCAAACCATGATGCTGTCACCACCATGTTTGACAGTGGGGATGGTGTGTTCAAGCTGTGTTGCTTTTACGCCAAACATAACGTTTTGCATTGTTGCCAAAAAGTTCAATTTTGGATTCATCTGACCAGAGCACCTTCTTCCACATGTTTGGTGTGTCTCCCAGGTGGCTTGTGGCAAACTTTAAACAACACTTTTATGGATATCTTTAAGAAATGGCTTTCTTCTTGCCACTCTTCCATAAAGGCCAGATTTGTTCAATATACGACTGATTGTTGTCCTATGGACAGAGTCTCCCACCTCAGCTGTAGATCTCTGCAGTTCATCCAGAGTGATCATGGGCCTCTTGGCTGCATCTCTGATCAGTCTTCTCCTTGTATGAGCTGAAAGTTTAGAGGGACGGCCAGGTCTTGGTAGATTTGCAGTGGTCTGATACTCCTTCCATTTCAATATTATCGCTTGCACAGTGCTCCTTGGGATGTTTAAAGCTTTGGGAAATCTTTTTGTATCCAAATACGGCTTTAAACTTCTTCACAACAGTATCTCGGACCTGCCTGGTGTGTTCCTTGTTCTTCATAATGCTCTCTGCGCTTTTAACGGACCTCTGAGACTATCACAGTGCAGGTGCATTTATACGGAGACTTGATTACACACAGGTGGATTGTATTTATCATCATTAGTCATTTAGGTCAACATTGGATCATTCAGAGATCCTCACTGAACTTCTGGAGAGAGTTTGCTGCACTGAAAGTAAAGGGGCTGAATAATTTTGCACGCCCAATTTTTCAGTTTTTGATTTGTTAAAAAAGTTTGAAATATCCAATAAATGTCGTTCCACTTCATGATTGTGTCCCACTTGTTGTTGATTCTTCACAAAAAAATACAGTTTTATATCTTTATGTTTGAAGCCTGAAATGTGGCAAAAGGTCGCAAAGTTCAAGGGGGCCGAATACTTTCGCAAGGCACTGTATGTTGCACCCCCTGCTTTTAACAAATTGGGCACTGCTCACCTAAAAAGCCCATACACCACTGGTTGAGAGAAATTGTCATTATTTTGGGGCAGAATTATGAGGTTTAATGTGTTGTTGTTGGACGTGCGTCTTGATCAGTTTAGCTCAGAAAATGCAGCCCTGGTCAATCTGCCACCATAAACACCTGCCTAATCCTGCCTAATTAGCGGGCTGGTCGTGGTGTCTGTGCCTCGATCTAGGTCAGGCAAAACTAAACATGGTGGTGTTCACTTTCGCAATCTCACTGTAATAAAGACCTCCATTCCTGTCATTATTGAAAGACTGCTAGTTCTAGGTCCCAAGAAACAGAGAGATCTGCTGTTTCATCTGACAGTTAATGTTGATGATTGTACAGTAGTCTCAAATAATACTGTGATGGACCTCGGCCTTACTCTGGATTCTGATCTCTCTTTTGGCGAACAAATCAAGAAAATTTCAAGGGGAGCTTTTTTCCATCTTCGTAACATAGCAACAATCTAAAACTTGTTGTCCAAAAATGGTGCATAAAATCTAATGCTTTGTCACTTCTAGATTAGTCTACTGCAATGCTCTACTCTCTGGCTACCTGGATACTTTACTAAATAAACTTCAGTTAGTGCTAAATATGGCTGCTAGAATCTTGACTGGAACCCCAAAATTGTATCATATTACTCCAGTGTTAGCCTCTTTAAACTGGCTTCCTGTTAAAAGGCAAGGGCTGATGTCAAGGTTTTACTTCTAACTTACAAAGCATTACATGGGCTTGCTCCTACCTATCTCTCCGATTTGGTCCTGCCATACATACATATGCTATGGTCACATGACGCAGGCCTCCTTATTGTCCCTAGAATTTGTAAACAAATCATTGTGGGCTGTACTCAGCCTTGTCTCAGGTTAGTAACTTGTTGGTCTGTTGATATCCACTTTGTAAAAGTGGGTGGGGTTACATCCTGACTGCTTCGCCCTGTTCGGGGGCATCGCCGTCTCCGCCTCCAGTATCTATGCTGCAGTAGTCTATGTGCCGGGGGGATAGGGTCAGTTTGTCCTATCAAGTGAAATTCTCCAGTCTTATCTGGTGTCCTGTGTGAACTTAAATATGTTCTCTCCAATTCTCCTCTCAAACTCTCCCCCCTCCAGGAGGACCTGAGCCCTAGGACCATGCCTCAGGACTACCTGGCATGATGACTCTTGGCTGTCCCTAGTCCACCTGGTCATGATACTGATCCAGTTTCTGTTGTTTTGCCTGTGGCTATGGAACACTGACCTGTTCACCGGACATGCTAACTTGTCCTGGACATGGTGTTTTCGACGCTCTCTCTCTCTCTCTCTACCACACCTGCTATTTCGACCTCTGAATGCTCAGCCAACTGACATTTACTCCTGAGGTGCTGACCTGTTGCATGCTCTACAACTACTGCAATTATTATTTGACCCTGCTGGTCATCTATGAACGTTTGAACATCTTGACGAACTATCTGGCCTTAATGGCTTGTACACTTATAATCTCCACTCGGCACAGCCACAAAAGGACTGGACACCCCTCGGAGCCTGGTTCCTTTCTAGGTTACTTCCTAGGTTCCTGCATTTATGGGGAGTTTTTCCTAGACACCGTGCTTCTACATCTGCATTGCTTGCTGTTAGGGGTTTTAGGCTGGGTTTCTGTCTAAGCACTTTCTGACATCTGATGTAAAAAGGGCTTTTTAAATACATTTGATTTGATAGAGTAAAGTGAGAAACTTGAAATTACGTGTAAAATAACACATGGGTAGAATGTGAATCGGATCCTAAGTTTGGTTTCCACTAGTTACCACAGCCACAAATTTGGCAATATCAAAAATATTCATTAAAACTGTATTCGTAGCCTGACCTTTCAGAAAAGGCATGTTCGCTCCTCCCTCAGGAAGTCATTTCCCGTTTTCTAAAACCTTACATTGTGCACATTTTCAAAACAACATAAACATAAGCAGGAGGGCTCATAAAGTGTTTAGTGTGTAAAAGAAACACATGAGCAGAACATTGGGAGTTTTAGAAAACAGGAAAAGGCATCCGGCTGGTGGGACAAACACAAGTCACACAGCCACTTCGTTTAGTAATGATCAAGTGTTGAATGGAAAGGGGAAGGGGATACCTAGTCAGTTAGTTGCACAACTGAATGCATTCAACCAAAATGTGTCTTCCTCATTTAACCCAACCCCTCTGAGTTAAGCTACTGACCTCTCCGTGCTTATCACAATGACTTTTCTGTTCCTGTTTTCGTTTCCTGTAGAAACAAAGTAACTTGAATTACGTATTTTATTGAACATTTTACTCCTACTCAACAATAGATACAAAATGAGACCACAGTGCTTTAGGCAATGCAGATTTGATTGAATTGAGCTCGTAGGTACACTACTTTGAGTTACTCACCTACACAGCCAGACCATACAACAGATGTTAATGCAGAGAACCACTCCTCCAATAGCAGATGGAATTGTGAAGAGCAATAACCTCCGTAGGTTATATTCAGCATGACCTGTGTTAAGACAGAAACAATTGGGATTTTCAGGAGAGTTGACAAGCCTAAAACAAGTGTTGTATTCCTTTGCTTTATAACAATATAGTAAACAATTGTGAGATAATAACCAAATAATAGGATTATAACATTCAGTATTCATGGTTTGCAATAATTATCACAATAATTTATATTTTTGTTAAAGTCAAAATTCTGGATATTTATATCTGGCATTACAGAATACAGTTTCTTCTCCACATGTTACAGTATAAACAGAACATTACTTCCATTACCTGTGAGGTTATTAGTGATGGTCAAATTCCACTCCATTGTCCGTACACCACGTTGATCATCTGTTATTTGACAGCTGTAGCTCCCGGTGTCATTTAACTCTACATTAAAGATAGTCAGCTTTGTAGGTGGATCAACACTCATCCTGTCAGAGGTGATGTTTCTTTCAGTTTTATTCAGTTTGTCACTATGAGAGAAAATAAGAACTGTGTCCTTCTTCCAGATATATGATGCATTCGTCTCTGAGTTATTGCAAACCAAAGTAACAATTTCTCCCAAAGAAGCTGATTTATTTTTCTGATATTTTGTTGAGTCACCTGGGACAGAAAACAACAAAGACAAAGTTTTAAGTACTTTACTTTAAAGGACAGTGTGAGATTTTTAAAATCCTTTTAAGAAGTCATAAGAATGCAAACCGAACACAGGTAGGTAGGCAGGCAGGTACACACAGACACACACACACACACACACACACGCACTCAAACACACTGTACTGTGGTCATCAACTGTAGCTTACCTGTAGAGACAAGGAACAGCATGATGACCACAGACACCAGGTCCCAGGACAGGAGAGTTTCCATGACGATATTAGACATAGCTGATTGACAGAGAGAGAAATGGACAGAGTGGAGTGGAACGTCAGAGTCTGAGATCAGTGTCACAGCTAGCTAACCAGGAAACACTCAGAGAGAGCGGGACATGAACATTTCGGTAGTCTGAGGAGGATGGAGAACAGAGGAAGTGGTTGTGTGAGAGAGAGGCACGGAAGTGAGTTTCTCTGAAACATCACAGCCATTGAACTCAGAGACATCACACATACCCACTCAGCATTTTATTACTGAGTGATTTACTGTGAGCTCAGAGTTGGATTTCAAGGTGAATTTCATATCCAAAAGCCCCATCCCCCATCGATGATCCCATCCCCCAAAACTGTCAGACTGGCCAATAGCTTCTTCCCCTAGACCATCAGGCTGCTGAATAGCCACTAAGCAGCTATCTGCTTCCCCTGTCCGACACCTGCCACCTGAACTTACCCACACACCAGGGTGTCACCAGTGTTTTATGTTGATGTTAGCTCTAGTGTTATTGTGTTCCATCAGGAGTCTAACACCAAATACTTGTGGTGAGCAGAATCAACAACCTCTGCATCATTCAAGACTTTTGCTTTGTGAGAAGGTGGTAAAATTCACAGTTAGCCATTGATATGTAAATGCCAGCTGAAATGTACACCGGGCCTTGCCTTGACTCCAAGTCTGAGCAGGTCTGCCGAAGCCATGGCCCAGTGAGACACGGGTGCCAGCCCAGGCAGTTGGAAACAGAAAAGTTTGAGCCTTTTGGGTAAAACACTGGGGTAAATCCTCAGTGCAGGAGTCTGGCCTAGTGGTAACGGGGATTTGAGCCCTGTCTTGGCCACTCTGTCTGAGCCATAGAAATAGATTATATTAAATTATGTATTATCTAAGGCCCTTCTATCTAACCTCTGTATTTCTCAGTCATTTCATAAAAGAAACCACATAAAGTAGTGCAAATCTAAGAGGTCCGACACCCCAGAACATACTACATTCTGAACTACCTCAGTGTAGAATGTAGTACATGACATTAAGATCAGTTTCACATTGACTCAATCACATTAAATCACTTGGTGTTTTTCAATGCTTTTGACCATTTAGATTCTGTTTTTGATCTTTACATGTCACGCCCTGACCGTAGAGAGCGTTTTCTGTCTCTATTTTGGTTTGGTCAGGGTGTGATTTGGGTGGGCAATCTATGTTCTATGATTTTCTATTTCTAAGTGTTTGGCCAGGTGTGGTTCTCAGAGGGAGCTGTCTATCTTTGTCTCTGATTGAGAACCATACTTAGGTACCCTTTTCCCTTTTTTGTTCTTCGTTTTGTCGGCGTGATTTTTGAATAAAGAGAAAATGTATGCTTACCATGCTGCACCTTGGTCCAGTCCTTCAGCCAGCCGTGACATTACATTTGGGAAGAAATGATCAAGAGTGTCACGATTCTTCAAAATCGAACCCAGAAGCAGACCAGGACAAGGAGAGTAGGAAAAGTGAGTATTTATTTACAAGTGAATGGGTAGATATATCCAGGTGGTGTAGCGGGTAGCGGTGATGAGTTGATGGGAGTAAATAGGTGGATCCAATGGGGAAGCGGAATCCTCTGACGACCAGGCGGGAATGGGGTAAATGATCCGGGTGAGTAACTGAAGACAGAACAAACAGAGGTAAGTTCAAGGCAAGCAATACGTAACAAACAACAAAACAAATTATATCCAACTTGAGGCTGATACTCTGGCACAACATACTGTTCATGGCTAACGATCCGGCAGGGAATGGATGTCAGGTCAGAGCTTTTGAAGGGGAGAGGTGATGATCAGGACAGGTGTGCAGATTACTGATGGGATACAGGTGCGGGTGAACATCGATCTCCCAACAAGCTAATTCGCCCGGCAACCAGACAGGGTGCGTTCCAGGACATCGGAAACACACTCCAGGACAGAAACACAGGCAAACACAGACTCAGGAAACGGGATTTGTGACAGTACCCCCCCTCCGACGAACGCCACCGGGCGGACTACCTGGAGCGCCAGGGTGCAGGCGGTAAAAGTCACGAAGCAGGTCGTCATCAAGGATCTGACGCCGAGGAATCCAACTCCTCTCCTCTGGACCATATCCTTCCCAATCCACGAGATATTGGAACCCTCGACCCCGCCGTCTGGAGTCCATGATGCGGCGCACCGTGTAGACAGGACCACCTCCGATCATCCGAGGAGGAGGAGGACGAGGAGGAGGGGGCAACAGAGGACTGAGGTGAACCGGCTTGAGGCAGGAGACATGAAAGGTGGGGTGTACTCGAAGCGTTGCCGGCAATTTGAGTCGGACCACAGCAGGGTTAATGATTCTCTCCACCACAAACGGACCAATGAACTTTGGTGACAGTTTCCTCGACTCAGTCCGTAGAGGAAGATCCCGTGTAGCCAACCACACCTTATCTCCGATGGTATAAGCGGGAGCAGGAATACGGCGACGATTCGCTTGGATCTGATACCGGTCAGAAATTCTAAGGAGGACCTTCCTGGCCCGATGCCAGGTCCGGTGGCAACGACGAATGTGGGCCTGGACAGAAGGGACCGAAAGATCCCTCTCCTGAGAAGGAAACAAGGGAGGTTGGTATCCGTACAGGCATTGGAAGGGAGACATCCCAGTGGCAGATGAAGGAAGGGTATTATGAGCATACTCGACCCAGGGTAATTGAGATGACCAAGAGGTGGGATCAGAGGAGACAAGACAACGCAGCGTGGACTCCATCTTCTGGTTGGCTCTCTCCGCCTGACCATTAGATTGGGGGTGAAATCCAGATGTGAGACTGACTGTAGCTCCAATGGCCAAACAGAAGGATTTCCAGACAGCAGAGGTAAACTGAGGACCACGGTCAGAAACAATGTCACAGGGCAACCCGTGGACCCTGAACACCTCCCTAACCAGGATCTCGGACGTCTCAGTGGCAGAAGGCAGCTTGGAGAGGGGAACAAAGTGAGCAAACTTGCTGAATCTATCCACAATGGTCAGAATAACCGTGTTACCAACAGAAGAGGGCAACCCCGTGACAAAATCCAGGGCCAGATGCGACCAAGGTCGCCGGGGAATAGGTAGGGGGTGAAGAAGCCCAGAGCTGGCCCGATTGGTACTCTTATTATGCGCACAAACAGGACAAGCGGCAACAAACCTCCGGGTATCTTCTCCCATGGCAGGCCACCAAAATCGTCTGCGCAGTAGCGCCATAGTCCGAGCAACACCAGGGTGACAAGCTATCTTGCTGGCGTGGGACCACTGAAGGACAGCAGAACGAACCGACTCAGGCACGAACAACCGACCGGGTGGACCGTTACCGGGCCCGGGCTGTGTCCGAAGAGCCGCCATCACCTCCTCCTCAATCCTCCATGTAACGGCTCCCACGACAACGTTCTGGGGAAGAATCGTCTCAGTCTTGGCCTCACTCTCCTCCGTCTTGGAGAACATCCGGGACAGGGCGTCCGCCTTCCCGTTCTTCGACCCAGGTCGGAACGTCAGGGAAAAATTGAAGCGTCCAAAAAACAAAGCCCACCGGGCCTGACGAGAGTTGAGACGTTTAGCCGATTGCACGTAAGCCAGATTCTTGTGGTCAGTCCAGACCACAAACGGTTGCTCCGCTCCCTCCAACCAGTGACGCCACTCCTCCAAGGCAAGCTTCACAGCGAGAAGCTCCCGGTTACCCACATCATAGTTTCTTTCAGCTGGAGAAAGACGACAAGAGTAGAAGGCGCAGGGATGGAGTTTACCGTCAGTGGAGCTACGCTGGGACTGGATGGCTCCCACCCCCACATCAGACGCATCCACCTCCACAACGAACTGACGGGAAGTGTCAGGTTGAGAGAGAATCGGGGTGTTGGTGAATCGGCTCTTCAAATCTAGAAATGCTCGGTCTGCCTCAGGAGACCAACAGAACTTTCTGGTGCAAGACGTCAATACAGTTAAAGGGGCGGCCACCCGGCTGTAATCACAGATAAACCTCCGATAAAAATTTGCAAACCCCAGGAATCTCTGGAGCTGCAATCTCGTACCGGGCTGGACCCAATCCCGAATCGCCCGAACCTTCTCTTGGTCCATCTTGATCTCGCCCCTGGAGATGATGTACCCGAGGAAGGACGTCGTGTGGGCGTGAAAATCGCACTTCTCAGCCTTCACAAACAGACGGTTCTCCAATAACCGTTGCAGGACCTGCTTGACATGCTGAACGTGGCTAGAAAGCTCCTTCGAGAAGATGAGGATATCATCCAGGTAAACAAACACAAAAATACCAATCATATCTCTCAGAACGTCATTCACCATACTTTGGAACACAGCAGGAGCGTTGGTCAGTCCAAACGTCATCACCTGGTACTCGAAATGTCCCATCGGAGTATTGAACCCAGTCAACCACTCGTCCCCCTCTTTGATCCGAACCAAATGATAAGCATTACGTAAATCAAGCTTTGTAAAAACCGTAGCACCCTGTAAAGAATCGAAAGCCGAGCTCATCAAGGGCAGGGGATACTTGTTCTTGACCGTAATATCATTCAAACCCCGATAATCAATACACGGTCGAAGAGAGCCATCCTTCTTGCTCACAAAAAAAAATCCTGCTCCCAGAGGTGATGACGAGGGCCGAATGAGACTTGCAGCTAGAGACTCCTTGATGTAGGTCTCCAAGGCCTCACGTTCAGGTCGAGAGATACTGTATAACCGTCCCTTGGGAAAGGAGGCTCCAGGAAACAGATTAATCGCACAGTCATAAGGTCGGTGGGGAGGAAGGGACTGAGCCTTCTGTTTACTGAATACTTCACCCAACTCGTGATATGTTTCTGGAACCAGGGACAAATCAGGAGGAACAGAGTCACTGACCTGACTGGAAATGGCAGGAGAACAGGCAGTCCTAAGACAGTTAGCATGACAATCAATGCTCCAACTAGTTACCTTACCCGTCACCCAATCAAACGAGGGATTGTGTTCCTTCAGCCAGGGGTAACCAAGAACCAGAGGAACATGGGGCGAGGACAGAATGATGAAGGAAAGAAACTCTGAATGAGTCCCCGACAACAACATCTTAACCGGTTCAGTCCTCATAGTGATCCGTGCCAGACTACTACCGTTCAGAGTGGTTGCTTCAATGGCTTCAGCCACTGCTCCTTAGAAAGCCCCAGCTGTTCCACCAAGTCGGCATCAATAAAGCTGCCATCGGCACCTGAATTGATAAAAGCGTTCATCTCTAAGCTCTGATCCTTATTCATAAGGGTCGCAGGAAAACGGGGTCTGACAGGATTCTTGAGAGGTTGAATCTGGCTCGCTAAAATTCCTCCCAAAACTAGCGAGCCGGGCAGTTTAACGAGCGCTGTGGACAAGTGGAGATGTAATGTCCTGAGCTACCACAGTAGAGACAGCTGTTGGTCTCACGTCTACGTTGGCGCTCCTCCTTAGTTAGCCCGTGTCGCCCCACTTGCATTGGTTCAGGATCTGGTGGCAAGACCCCTCCACTAATCCCGTGTGGGGAACAACGATCAATACGTTCTGGTTCACTTCCTGAACCGAATGGTAACCGAGTTGCTGATTGATTGGATGGGCCCCACTGCTTATCCCTCCTTCTCTCTCAGACTCTATTATCTACCCGAATAGATAAAGTGACCAAGCTGTCTAGGTCACTAGGCTCTGGATAGGATATCAGCTCGTCCTCGAGTTGCTCCGACAACCCCTGGTAAAAAGCCGCTTGTAGTGACTCCTCATTCCAACCACTCTCCACAGACTCGATCATAAAGTCGGCCACACTGCGAGATCCTTGGCGAAGAGTGAACAAACGTTTAGCTGCGTCCTTACCTCGGACTGGATGGTCAAAAAGCCTTCTCATCTCTCCCGTGAATTCCTGGTATGAAGCCATGCAGGTCCCCTGTCGTTCCCAAACGGCTGAAGCCCATTCCAGAGCTCTTCCACGCAGCAGTTCAATAACAAAAGCTATCCTAGCCTTGTCAGTGGCGTAAGAATGGGGCTGCAGATCAAACACTAACCCACACTGCATAAGAAACTAACGGCATCCTCCCAAATCACCTTCATATTTATCAGGCGTCGGTACCTTGGGTTCACGGAAGGAAACCGCATCAGGCACGGCAGGTGAGATGGGTGAAACAGGTGGTGAATGAATCGCCAGCAAACTGAGCTGATCCTGGATCTGTGTCAAGCTAGCAGATAAGTTCTGGATTGCAACCGCTATCTCCTGTAGAGCCGTCTTGTGTTGTCCCAATGTCTTCCCCTGCTGGGTAATGGAATGGCAAACGGAATCCAGGTCCGCTGGGTTCATTCTTGGCAGGATCGTTCTGTCACGATTCTTCAAAATCGAACCCAGAAGCAGACCAGGACAAGGAGAGTAGGAAAAAGGTGAGTATTTATTTACAAGTGAATGGGTAGATATATCCAGGTGGTGTAGCGGGTAGCGGTGATGAGTTGATGGGAGTAAATAGGTGGATCCAATGGGGAAGCGGAATCCTCTGACGACCAGGCGGGAATGGGGTAAATGATCCGGGTGAGTAACTGAAGACAGAACGAACAGAGGTAAGTTCAAGGCAAGCAATACGTAATAAACAACAAAACAAATTCTATCCAACTTGAGGCTGATACTCTGGCACAACATACTGTTCATGGCTAACGATCCGGCAGGGAATGGATATCAGGTCAGAGCTTTTGAAGGGGAGAGATGATGATCAGGACAGGTGTGCAGATTACTGATGGGATACAGGTGCGGGTGAACATCGATCTCCCAACAAGCTAATTCGCCCGGCAACCAGACAGGGTGCGTTCCAGGACATCGGAAACACACTCCAGGACAAAAACACAGGCAAACACAGACTCAGGAAACGGGATTCGTGACAAAGATTCTGTCTATATACTCACACGATACATGGGGAACTATTTGTTTTGCTATTTTGTTAGTTTGTGTGTACTGTCCCATATAACTGTTGACAATTTTATGTTAGTCTAACGTACAGAGGTGTGAGACAATCATGCATAAGAGCGGCTGGGGTAGTCAAACTCATACAGGATGTGTTTGTGTGGTCTTAGAGAGAGAGGGGGGTAGAGCGAGAGTGTAAGACAGAGAGGGAGAGAGAGAATGTTTTTCTGTGTGCATTGACTTTGACAATGCATCTGTGGCATCTGTGGAGAGCTAATGGGTTCAGGTCAGAGGAAGTAACTGTTTGTCACTTCCTGAAAACCCTGAGGGTTCGCCAGTAAGCTGGGCAGCAGGTAATGCATACTTCATGCACATGGAACAAACAGTAAACGTGTGCACTTAAGTACACCATTCACACAACCACAGAAACACACACACAATTATAACGTTGAAGTAAACTATAAAAGTTGAGTTATGTAAACTTTCTGTGATTCAAATCAAATTCTCCACCTATGCATTATAGTTCTATCGTCACATACAGATAGTGGTTTTGACTCTTGCATCAACCATGTTTAACATGCTTTAAACAGGTCTCTATTACAAGAAAAAGAGGGGGTAGAAAGGAGACAGAGCAAGAGAGTGTGGGGGAAGAGGGGGATAAAGAGGGGAAGATCAAGATAATGGTGGAGGTATCAAATCAAATTTATTTATATAGCCCTTCGTACATCAGCTGATATCTCAAAGTGCTGTACAGAAACCCAGCCTAAAACCCCAAACAGCAAGCAATGCAGGTGTAGAAGCACGGTGGCTAGGAAAAACTCCCTAGAAAGGCCAAAACCTAGGAAGAAACCTAGAGAGGAACCAGGCTATGTGGGGTGGCCAGTCCTCTTCTGGCTGTGCCGGGTGGAGATTATAACAAAACATGGTCAAGATGTTCAAATGTTCATAAATGACCAGCATGGTCGAATAATAATAAGGCAGAATAGTTGAAACTGGAGCAGCAGCACAGTCAGGTGGACTGTGGACAGCAAGGATTCATCATGTCAGGTATTCCTGGGGCATGGTCCTAGGGCTCAGGTCCTCCGAGAGAGAGAAAGAGAGAAGGAGAGAATTAGAGAACGCACACTTAGATTCACACAGGACACCGAATAGGACAGGAGAAGTACTCCAGATATAACAAACTGACCCTAGCCCCCCGACACAAACTACTGCAGCATAAATACTGGAGGCTGAGACAGGAGGGGTCAGGAGACACTGTGGCCCACTCCGAGGACACCCCCGGACAGGGCCAAACAGGAAGGATATAACCCCACCCACTTTGCCAAAGCACAGCCCCCACACCACTAGAGGGATATCTTCAACCACCAACTTACCATCCTGAGACAAGGCTGAGTATAGCCCACAAAGACCTCCGCCACGGCACAACCCAAGGGGGGGGGGGGGGGGGGGGGCGCCAACCCAGACAGGATGACCACATCAGTGACTCAACCCACTCAGGTGACGCACCCCCTCCAGGGACGGCATGAGAGAGCCCCAGTAAAGCCAGTGACTCTGCCCCTGTAATAGGGTTAGAGGCAGAGAATCCCAGTGGAAATGTAGTATGACAGTGCTACAAGTGAGATGATACAGTGTATTCAGACCCCTTGACTTTTCCACTTTGTTACATTACAGACTTATTCTAAAATGGATTAAATATTTTTTCCCCTCATCATTCTACACACAATACCCCACAATGAAAAAGCAAAAGCATTTTTTTTGTCTTTCTTTTGCAAAAATATAAAAATTAAAAACGTGAATATCACATTTAGACAAGTCTTCAGACCCTTTACTCAGTACTTTGTTGAAGAACCTTTGGCAGCGATTACAGCCTCGAGTGTTATTGGGCATGACACTACAAGCTTGGCACACCTGTATTTGGGGAGTTTCTCTCATTCTTCCCTGCAGACCCTCTCAAGCTCTGTCAGGTTGGATGGGGAGCATCGCTGCACAGCTATTTCCAGGTCTCTCCAGAGATCTGATCGGGTTCACGTCCAGAAACTGTCTGGGCCACTCAAGGACATTCAGAGACTTGTCCCGAAGCCACTCCTGCGTTGCCTTGGCTGTGTGCTTAGGGTCGTTGTCCAGTTGGAAGACGAACCATCGCTCCAGTCTGCGGTCCTGAGTGCTCTGGAGGCCACTGTGTTCTTGGGGACCTTGTTTCCCCAGATCTGTGCCTCGACACAATCCTGTCATGGAGCTCTACGGACAATTCCTTCGACATCATGGCTTGTTTTTTTCTCTGACAGGCACTGTCATCTGTGGGACTTTATATAGACAGGTGTGTGCCTTTCCAAATCAGGTCCAATCAATTGAATTTACCACAGGTGGACTCCAATCAAGTTGTAGAAACATCTCAAGAATGATCAATGGGAACAGGATGCACCTGAGCAAAATGTTGAGTCTCATAGCAAAGGGTCTGAAAACTCATGTAAATAAGGTTTTTATATATATATATATTATTTATTTTATACATTTGCAAACATTTCTGAAAACCTGTTTTCATTTTCTCATTATGAGGTATTGTGAGGTATTGTTGGGTTGAGTGTGCATAGATGGACAGAGCCTGGAAGGTTCTAGTCAGAAAACACGACTTTACTAGGCAACAAAATAAACACAACAACAAAATAACTTAGGGTTGGCTTCACTCCTTGCCTCTCTCTTTGTCTCCCTCGCGGTGTGCCACGGTGCTCCCTTTATGTAGCCTGCACGGCTGGTTGGCACTCTCCCCTAATTATTTCTACTTGGGGCAATCAGTGTCGGGCTGCCCAGCCCGTGTACTCCTAGCAGAGGGAGCCAACATCGCAGCACGTCCCTCCCCTCTATCACCAACCCCCGGGGTAGACCTCCCGGCACACCTGTCCCTCAACGTGATGAAGACAAAGGAGATGATTGGGGACTACAGAAAAAAGAGGGCCGAGCACGCCCCCGTTCTCATCGACGGGGCTGTAGTGGAGCAGGTTGAGAGCTTCAAGTTCCTTGGTATCCACATCACCAACAAACTAACATGGTCCAAGCCCACCAAGTCAGTCGTGAAGAGGGCACAACAAAACCTATTCTCCCAGCCACCCTAGTCATAGACTCTCTGCTACCGCACGGCAAGCGGTACCGGAGCACCAAGTCTAGGTCCAAGAGGCTGCTAAACAGCTTCTACTCCCAAGCCATAAGACTCCTGAAGATCTAATCAAATGGCTACCCAGACTATTTGCATTGCTCCCCCTCTCTGTTGCACCGCTTCTACTCTCTGTTGTTATCATCTATGCATAGTCACTTTAATAACTCTACATACATGTACATATTACCTCAATTACCTAGACTAACCAGTGCCCACCCACATTGACTCTGTACCGGTAAACCCCTGTATATTGTCTCGCTATTGTTATTTTACTGCTGCTTTTGAATTACTTGTTACTTTTATTTCGTATTCTTATTATATATTTTTAACTGCATTGTAAGCATTTCACTGTAATTGGAACTACACCTGTTGTATTCGGCGCATGTGACTAATAACATTTGATTTGATTTTGATTTTGTCAAGTTTTTATTTTAGCCTGCCCTTCCCTTATCTACACTGAAATAATATCATTTCAGCAGTCCTTTGTTATAATACTTTTTTTAATATCTCGCATAGCTCATATGTATCTTTTGTAGGTCCTAGGATACAACAATGAATAATGTGGAACAATTAAATGCCAACAAAGGATACCTTACAACTTACAAAAATTAACACCTCGTGAAACAGCTGTGAAAACCAACCTGGCAATATTTAAGATTTTAATACAAAAAATGTGATAGTTTTTGGTACAGTTGTGTCATTCATTTATTTTCACAGATTTTTTTGTGCACTCACATGGCAATCATAGACTAAATTACTGAATTAAGGTGTGTGGAATTCTGCCTGTCACTTGTTTTCAACAGGCAGCCAGTCTCAGAAGGGGAACTTGAAGAAGAGGGAGACTGCAAAGGCTAGGCACTGCTGTTCTCTTTGTTCTGAATGTTTGCAGTGCTAGTGTTTTTAGTTAATCTGTGTATCTCACATATTATGTGCCCAGTATGATAGAGCAAGAAACTTTTCTTAGCAGATAATGACAACATGACAACAACAGTAGCTGTAGATGATGTAACAAAAAGTTGGAGGGTGGTTGGTAATGGAGGACATCTGGTGGATCCACTTCTGGGTGTTGGGCAGAACTCCTAACTCCTGGAGAGAACCACATGGAAACCACGTGTTTGATACCATTCTATTTACTTCATTCCAGACATTTTTATGAGCCATCCTCCCCTCAGCAGCCTCCATTTAACTATATGTATAGCTAGCAACCAGCAAACGTTAATGAAAAATGGTTGTTGAAAAATGGTTGTACATAGGTAAATCCGCCCAGTTATCTAATTTAAGTTAACTGCTTAACGTTACCCTGAATTGTGAATTTCTCTGAATGCTGTGCCTCTTGTCGAGATCAGGGGTGTCTTCATAGTACTTCGCCTGGAAAGAGAAAAATAAAATCTTCTCGAGGGATGCCATTGAAGTGCTAACTACATAAAAACTAAAAGCTGTAATAACAGTTACAGTAGCTTGCTTGCTTGCTAACGTTGGCTAAATACAACTGTCTGGCTAGCTGGCTAGCTGACTAGGCAGGCTGAAGAATATAAGTACAGTAGCTAGCAACGTCAATCTGTAAAACAGCTTAAATTATTAATTCCTATTTAACAATATGTATTTAAGACAAACACATGGTAAAGAAAGTGTTCTCTTTCCAGTCTTTTCGGTGCTCTGAAGCAGCAGGTTGTCACTGTAAAAAACACCGTCCTTGGAGAGAAATTCTGAGGTAATAATTTTGTGCGGACTGAGCAAGCGTTTATGTGGTGAAATAGAACTCGAACTGCCCGCATCCTCCTACGAGGTAAATTAGAGCCAAGCAACAGCCATGCAACCAGCATATCAACGGACTCTTTGGTTCATTACATAATCTGGTCAGAATGTTGCAACAGAAGCTAGAACTCATCGAATCCCATTGTGAAGTAGAGGGGGACACTATTCGGCAGGAGGACACTATTTGGCATGACAGCACCCCAACATGTGGCTCACAGAGAAAAACAATTGCAGGAACGAGTGTGTGACGCGGTCACACAAGGTGGGCATGGTCAGTAATCAGGGTGAACTTATTCCCGAGGAGATAATACTTGAGGGTGTCCAGGGCAAATTTCATGGTGAGGCACTCCTTCTCGACAATCAAGTACTTCTTCTCCCTCAGGAGGAGCTTCGTGATGACATACATGATGGGGTGCTCCTCGCGTTCCTGCTCTTAGGACAAAGGGCTCTTACCCTTGTGTCAGATGTGTCAGTCTGGACCAGGAGGTTTTTTGAAAAGTCTGGGGTGACGAGTACGGGGTGCGAACATAGCGTGTCCTTCAGGGCCTGGAAGAATGGGAGAAGCTATAGCGACAAAGTTAGGTGCAGGAAGTCGTTCCTGCTAACCCCAGGAACGACTTCACCTGCCTCTTGGTTTTTCACATTTCCCCGTCCGGTTTGACGGACCAATCACTACACCTCAGCATAGCCAAGCTTGAACTTGTGGGGGTTTGCGGTCAGCTCTGCATCCCTTAGCGCATCTGCCACCGCCTGTAACCTACAGAGATGGGACTCCCAACTGTCACTGTGCACGATTATATTGTCCAAATAAGCAGCAGCGTACTCATGTTGCGGGTGCAGGACGCGGTCCATCAGTTCGTCCACCCTCAGCATGAAGTAGGTGTCAAATTTACTGACCGTGTTCAGGCCCCGGAAGTCGTTACAGAAGCGGACGGTTCCTAGACCACACACTGTTGGACTCCTCCAGTACCCCCATCTCTAGCATTGTCGTCACTTCCCGTTGGACTGCCGCCCTCTGGGCTTCTGGTATCCGGTATGGCTGTTTACTGACTTTTTCTCAGTTCCTCCCGTCTCTCTCGATTACCTTCTTCATCATCTGCTTTGGGGTCTTATTGAAGTGTTGGACTAGCCCGTCCATTTGTGGATGGTACACACTGGTCCTCACCTGTTTGATTCATAAAATATTGCAGACATCTTTCATCACACTAGACATGAAATAGTTGTAGTCTTATCTGGCTATGCTGCAGACTACCTATTCTCTGATACACACATGCACAAACACACACACAGAGTACATATAAACACACACACAAACACACACACATTCAATCACAAAAAGATTGGGGCTGCTCTGCTCAGTTTGTCTATCTTTGAATCTGCCTCCCACTCCGCTCGCTGTTTACTGTCTATGCATAGTCACTTCACCCCTAGCTACAGGTACAAATTACCTCAACTAACCTGTACCCCTGCACACTGACTCTGTACCGGTACCCCCCTGTATATAGCCTCGTTATTGTTATGTTATTGTGTTACTTTTTATTATTTGTAGTTTTTTACTTTAGTTTATTTGATAAATATTTTCTTAACTCTTTTTGAACTGCACTGCACTGCACTACGGCTTGTAAGTAAGCATTTCACTGTAAGGTTTACACTTGTTGTATTCGGCGCGTGTGATAAATAACGTTTATGATTTGATTAAAAACTTTTTACGGCTGAGATCCCGTTAACGGGATAGATATGACAACAGCCAGTGAAAGTGCAGAGAGCCAAATTCAAACAACAGAAATCTCATAATTAAAATTCCTCAAACATACAAGTATTTTACACAATTTTAAAGATACACTTGTTGTTAACCCCACCACAGTGTCCGATTTCAAAAAGGCTTTACAATGAAAGTATACCAAGCGATTATATTAGGTCAGCACCTGGTCACAGAAAAATTCAATTTTTCCAGCCAAAGAGAGGAGTCACAAAAAGCAGAAATAGAGATCAAATTAAACACTAACCTTTGATGATCTTCATCAGATGACACTCATAGGACTTTATGTTACACAATACATGTGTGTTTTGTTCAATAAAATTCATATTTATATCCACAAATCTCATTTTACATTTGCGCGTTATGTTCAGTAATGTTTTGCTTCCAAAACATCCAGTGATTTTGCAGAGAGCCACATCAATTTACAAAAATACTCATAATAAACATTGATAAAAGATACAAGTGTTATGCATGGAACTTTAGATAAACTTCTCCTTAATGCAACCGCTGTGCCAGATTTCAAAAAAGGTTCTAAAGACTGTTGACATCTAGTGGAAGCCTTAGGAAGTGCAATATGACCCCATAGAAACTGTATATTGGACAGGCAAAGACTTGAAAACCTACAAACCTCAGATTTCCCACTTCCTGGTTGGATTTTTTCTCAGGTTTTTGCCTGCCATATGAGTTCTGTTATACTCACAGGCATCATTCAAACAGTTTTAGAAACCTCCGAGTGGGGTCCCTTACCTATCCAATACTACTAATAATATGCATATCTTAGCTTCTGGGCATGAGTAGCAGGCAGTTTACTCTGGGCATACTCAATACTGCCCCCAGCCATAAGAAGTTAATGGAGGCCTGCGAAGAAAACAGAGACAAAACAAATCCTTGATCAGATAGAACAACAATAGCAGTGAGAAGACATGAGTTGAATTTATATGTGTATGTATGGCAAGGGGATGTGGAGTGTGTGTGTGGCTGTGTGTATTTGTGCGAGTGATTCAATGCTGCTCACATCATGGCTCGTCTGTGACCCTGTCAGACACTGATGGATGTTTGTGAATATTTGAGATATTGTATTTTCCTAGTGAGCCCCTGGCTCAACACAACACAATACGAGAAAACACTAATATTGCTCCTGCTGTCCTCTTCAATCTGGACATTATTCTCCTGTACGATCTGAATACTGCATGGGCTCCAAACAATAGCAGAACAGATTACTTCACATGGAAAGCTTGTATTCCACATGTTCTCATACATCAAGCCAAGCAGAGAAAGCCTTTATGTTGCACTAACCTCAAAAGAGATGACACACAGAGATGTGGTAAAGTATTTTGCTCCTGTTAGAATCTATTTTAATGCTTGGATAGAAAGTGGTTTAAAAAAGACTTGAGATATCTTTGTTTTCTTCTAACACACATAACACATACTGTACGTGCACATCATTTTCTATTTTCACATTGGAGAGACATTTTTCATATTTCTCTGCAGAATAGCAGGCCACAGCCCTGTATATCTAATCTGATTTTCCTGGTAGCAGGTAATATCTGCCCGACAGACACACACTGTGGGAGCAGATAGGAACAGTGTTGATGAGGATTCTGTATCATATCAACCCTATAGAGATGGGTTCTTACACACACCTCATGGGAGAAAAGCTGACAACCTGTCAAACACAAACTCTCTTCCTCCCTCTTGTCTCCCTAGGGACAGATCGAAAATAGGGGAGGGTTGTCAAATGTATTTTTTTTGCTTTGGAGAGAGTAGTCTGTTTTTTTACTGGGGCATTTTATCCCTGGTTTACATGAACTATTTTGCAGGTTGTGGTGGAATATTCTATTCAAGTGAGAGAGACTTTGTTATTTCTTCAAACAATCATCTTTATTCAACATTGATTTATTATTGCAATAATGAAACCGTCGACTCAACAGCATTGACTGTTGAGCTGAGTTCCTAAAATCATACGTAGTATACAGGGTCTTTATATAGCAGACCTCAAAATGCTTTAACCAGGGCTGGCTCCCATCCATGCAGATTGGGAGGATAAACCACCCTAGGTTCATCATGTCGTTTATCTGCACGGGTGTTATTTTCACTCGTCCAGGCTAAGTTTCCCAGATGCAAGGATGAGAACAAAAACTGAAATGTTCGTTTTATTCCTTCAGGCTATATCTATCTCAGTGACACACACAATCACACCTATAGAATGCAGGCCCAGTTAGACCCGAGACTTATTTCTCACATATTGAACACCATTTCTTCAGCCGGTTAGAGGGGTTTTGAGGTCCACACCGTTTGCTCAAATTATCCCGGACTGGGCACCCTCGCTGCGGGCCCCGGACTGGGCACCCTCGTTGCGGGCCCCGGACTGGGCACCCTCGTTGCAGGCCCTGGACTGGAGCCCGTCGCTGGAGACTCCAGACTGGGGACCGTCGCTGGAGACTCCGGACTGGGGACCGTCGCTGGAGACTCCGGATAGTGGACCCTCACTGATGGGAGGAGACATACAGGAGGCCTGGTCCTTAGAGGAGGCACAGGATGAACCTGGCTGTGGTGGAGCACTGGAGATCTGGTGTGTAGCCTTGGCACCACTCCTCCAGGCTGAATGCCCACTTTAGCCCATCACCACCGAGCGCAGGCACAGGTCGAACCGGGCTGTGGGGGAGCACTGGAGATCTGGTGCTTACAACGTCCACCTCTCCTTTTGGCTGCATGCCCACCTTAGCCCGGCACGTGCGGGAAGCTGGAACAGGCCGCACTGGGTTCTACTGGTGAACTGGGGATACCGTGCGTAGAGCTGGCGCAGGATAACCCGGGCCGAAGAGTTGCACCAGAGACCAGGAGCGCTGAGCCGGCACAATCCCTCCTGGCTGAATGCCAACTCTAGCACGGCAACTGCGGGGAGCTTGCAGAGAGCACACCGGGCTATGAGAGCACACTAGAGACTTGCGGCGCAGAGCCGCATAACCTGGAGCCTGACTAGTCACTCTCTCCCCACGGTAAGCATAGGGAGTTGGCTCAGGTCTATAACCTGACTCCGCCAATCTCCCCGTGTGCCCCTCCCAAACATTTTTTGGGGCTGCCTCTTGTGCCTGCTTTGCTGACTTGCCTCCTCATAACGCCGCCACTCTGCTTTAGCTGCCTCCAGTTCATCCCTTGGACGGCGATACTCCGCAGCCTGCCTCCAGGGTCCCTTACCGTCCAGGATCTCCTCCCATGTTGAGGAGTCCCTTTCACCACGCTGCTTGGTCCTTTGGTGGTGGGAAGTTCTGTCACGGCCATCGAATGAAGAGGACCAAAGCGCAGCGTAATGAGCGTACATATTCCCTTTATTAGAAATGACGCAGACAAAAACAATAAACAATACAAAACAACCGTGAAGCTTAAGGGCTGTGTGCCACAAACAAAGTTAACTTCCCTGTAACGGCTGTCGTAGGTGGAAGAAGGAGAGGACCAAGGTGCAGCGTGGTACGTGTCCATGATCTTTTAATTACACTGAACACTAGAACAAAAATAACAAAACGGAACAAACTAAACAGTCCTGTCTGGTACAGAGACAGAAAACAACTACCCACCACTTAAGGGCGAAACCAGGCGGCCTAAGTATGGTTCTCAATCAGAGACAACGATTGACAGTTGCTTCTGATTGGGAACCATACCAGGCCAAACGCATAGAAAAAGTCACCACCAACTCACAGAAAAACACAGCCATTTTTCCAGCCACAGATAGGAGTCACAAAAAGCAGAAATATAGATAAAATTAATCACTAACCTTTGATGATCTTCATCAGATGACACTCATAGGACATCATGTTACACAATACATGTATGTTTTGTTCGGTAAAGTTCATATTTATATATCCAAAAATCGTATTTTACATTGGCGTGTTACCTTCAGTAGTTCCAAAATATGCAGTGATATTGCAGAGAGCAACATGAATTCACATAAATACTCATAATAAATGTTGATGAAAATACAACTATTTTACATGGAACTTTAGATAAACTTCTCCTTTATGCAACCGCTGTGTCAGATTTCAAAAAAACTTCACGGAAAAAGCATAATCTGAGAACGCTGCTCAGAGCTCAAATCAGCCAGAGAAATATCCGCTGTGTTGGGTAGTCAACATTATTCATAAATAGCATTATAAATATTCACTTACCTTTGATCTTCATCAGAATGCACTCCCAGGAATCGCAGGTACACAATAATGACTTGTTTTGTTCGATAATGTCCATTATTTATGTCCATTTATGTCCAATAGCTTCTTTCGGACCAAACGTTCAAAAAGTTATAGTACAGGTCGAAGAGACTTGTCAAACTAAGTATAGAATCAATCTTTAGGATGTTTTTATCATAAAAGTTCAATAATGTTCCAACCAGAGAATTCCATTGTCTGTAGAAAAGCCATGGAACGCAGGTCGCTCTCATGTGAAAGCGAGTGACTGAGAACGAGGCTGTAGGCAGACCCCTTAGTCAAACAGCTCCCCTCTGGCTCCCCTTCACATGAGAAGCCTGAAACACAGTTCTAAACACGTTTGACATCTAGTGGAAGCCTTAGGAAGTGCAAAATAACCCATATCCCACTGTGTATTTGATAAGGGTGAGTTCAAAAACTATAAACCTAAGATTTCCCAGTTCCTGTTTGGATTTTTTCTCAGGCTTTTGCCTGCCATATGAGTTCTGTTATACTCACAGACATCATTCAAACAGTTTTAGAAACTTCAGAGTATTCTATATAAAATATTAATAATAATATGCCTATATTAGCATCTGGGACTGACTAGGAGGCAGTTCACTCTGGGCACGATATTCATTCAAAAGAGAAAATGCTGCCCCCATTCCATGTGTTTGCGTCTTTAAAATACACATCTCCAACCCCTGAAAGCCCTACTAAAACCATATGAAATAGATCACTCACAATACATCAGACATAGCATTTTAAAAACACCAACAAATACTATTTACAAGTGTGTTGTGTGGGGGTACCTGCAAACCATGTGGCAAAACAAACAGAAATGGCCAGGCCGTATATAATTTGGTAGTTGACGGCCTAATCCAGATACATTTACACTAACTACACTGCAGAATTTCACTCACTGGTCACCCAAGACTATAATACTTTTCTTGCTTCACATCCAAGCTACCTGGCTAAAGCTGGCTAGCTTGCTAGCTAATGCTACTTCCAGGCACAAACAGGAAACACCTCTTCACTCTCCATTCTACTCACCTTGCAGAGATGGTTAGGCTTTTTACATGTTTATTCAAAACATTGGTGACTAACTGTGCTGCTGGCAATAAATCAAATTACGTTATTTCCCTAACGTTTACTGAATTCATCAGCTATTCTACATTCTGGTACATTCAAACCAGTGCTCTAAAATCCGAACAAAATAACCTTAGCGAATTTACCCCATTTAACGATGTCCATACTCAAATTACTTCAAATAGTACGATTAGTGAGATTACTCTGATAGACCGCTATCATCAATACGCTGGCGTATTGAGCTAATGATTGTTAATTTATATCATTGTGCTAAGTCACAATTACATCTCTGAATTCTCTAAGATTGGAATTTTCCTTTCATCAGGTTTGTTTAGTTTTTTTATCACTGAGACATCACTTAATCAATTGCCAGCCCAAGCTCCATAAACACTCCTCTCAGTTATCAAATCAAACTTTATTTTCCACATGCACCGAATATAACAAGTGTAAACTATACCGTGAAATGCTTACTTACAAACCCTTAACCAACAATGCAGTTCAAGAAGAAGAAAGTATTTACCAAAAAGACTAAAACAAAAAGTAACACAATAAGAATAACAATAACGAGGCTATATACAGGGGGCACCGGTACCGAGTCAGTGTGTGGGGGTACAGGCTAGTTGAGGTAATCTGTACATGTAGGTGGGGTGAAGTGACTATGCATAGGTAACAAACAAACAGTGAGTAGCAGCAGTGTACACGAGGGGGGGTGTCTGGTAAATTGTCCGGTGGTGATTTTTATGAATTGTTCAGCAGTCTAATGGCTTGGGGGTAGAAGCTGTTGAGGAGCCTTTTGGTCCTAGACTTGGCGCTCCGGTACCACTTGCCATGCGGTAGCTTTTCTCTGACACCGCCTATTATATAGGTCCTGGATGGCTGGAGCTTGGCCCCAGTGATGTCCTGGGCCATTCGCACTACCCTCTGTAGCGCCTTACGGTCAGATGCCGAGCAGTTGCCATACCAGGAGGTTAAAATAAATTGAAATCTGACACAGCGGTTGCATTAAGAACAGGTATATCTATAATTCCATGCGTATAACTTGTATTATCATGTACATTTATGATGAGTATTTCTGTTGAATCGATGTGGCTATGCAAAATCACTGGATGTTTTTGGAACTAGTGAATATAACGTAACAATGTAAACTCAGATTTTTTTATAAAAATATGAACTTTATCAAACAAAACATACATGTATTGTGTAACATGAAGTCCTACGAGTGTCATCTGATGAAGATCATCAAAGGTTAGTGATTCATTTTATCTCTATTTGTGCATTTTGTGACTCCTCTCTTTGGCTGGGAAAATGGCTGTGTTTTTCTGTGGCTTGGTGGTGACCTAACATAATCGTTTGTGGTGCTTTCGCCGTAAATCCTATTTGAAATTGGACACTGTGGTGGGATTAACAACAAGAATAGCTTTAAAACGGTATAAGATACATGTATGTTTGAGGAATTACTGTTGATCACTATTATTATGATGTATGTCTGACTGGACAAGCATCAACAAACCTATTATAGCCATGCTACAAACAAAATTATAAACTGGGTGGTTCGAGCCCTGGATGCTGATTGGCTGGGTATGACAAAACCCTTTTTTTACTGCTCTAATTATGTTTGTAATAGCATTTCTATTTTGTAATAGATTTCTATTGTTTTGAATTTGGCGCCCTGCACTTTCACTGGCTGTTGTCATATCATCCCGTTAACGGGATTGCAGCCGGGAGAGGTTGTTGTCCTGGCACCACACTGCCAGTTCTCTGACCTCCTCCCTGTAGGCCGTCTCATCGTTGTCGGTGATCAGGCCTACCACTGTGTGTCATCAGCAAACTTAATGATGGTGTTGGAGTCATGTTTGGCCACGCAGTCGTGGGTGAACAGGGAATGCAGGAGGGGACTAAGTACACACACCTGAGGGGCCCCAGTGTTAAGGATCAGCGTGCCAGACGTATTGTTGCCTACTCTTAACACCTGTGGCAGCCCGTCAGGAAGTCCAGGATCCAGTTGCATAGGGAGGTGTTTAGTCAAAAGTTAACTCAGAAAAGAGAGAGTGTCCTAAGAACCTTACTCTATTAAATAAAACAACCATTTGTAACATAATCTTGTAATCCTGCTACCACAAGGCTTACTAGATAATTTCTTCCATCCTACCCAAATTTCCTCATCTGTTTTGGTACTTCCCTTTTGCACTACACTTTTACTATACCACAGGTCAATATAGTCTACCTGTAACGGTCGTCGTTGTATGAAGGATCGGACCAAAGCTCAGCGTGGTAAGGGTTCATGATTTTATTTAAAACAGAACACTAGAATAAAATAACAAACAAAACCGAAATAGTCCTGTCAGGTGCAGAACACTAAACAGAAAAAAACTATCCATAAAACCCAGGTCGGAAAAGGATACCTAAGTATGGTTCCCAATCAGAGACAACGATAGACAGCTGTCCCTGATTGAGAACCATACCCGGCCAAAACAAAGAAATACAAAACCAAGAAATAAAGAAACTAGAATGCCCACCTTAGTCAAACCCTGGCCTAACCAAAATAGAGAATAAAAACCTCTCTATGGCCAGGGCGTGACACAACCAGTCTAACTGTCTATCCTGACCTCTATCCACCATTCATAGTGACAATAGTGGTGGGTGGATTGTGTGTCCATGAAAAATTGAATGAAAGAACAGTGAAGACATGAGACACACAGCTCAAAAAGCTCCCCTATTAATAACGTAGACCAGCCTACAACACCACAATGCAATGAATATATGCGTTTATTGTTTTCAAGTGAGTACAACATTCAACTCTAGGCTGCAGTGAAAATGTCATTTGAATAACGGTGCAGAAATCCCTGTGATGTGAATGTTTCTATACATTTGGATAAGTAGTGTGTCTACTCTGGACAGTATATAGCGTCTAGAAAGGCACAGTAGCAGGCCAGTCTGGCTGTATTTTTACTTCTGGTACTGAGATGCGCTGCCTATTGCAGATCATCAAGCCATCCTGAAATAACGTGGCCACATATGCCCCCTGCAGTCAGAGTTATTCATGAAAGCTTAAAGATGCAATATGTAACTTTTTGGGCACCCTAACCAAATTCACATAGAAATGTGAGTTATAGATCTGTCATTCTCATTGAAAATCAGTTGAAGAAGCAGTAGATCTGTTCTAAGTGCACTATTTCTATGTGTCCCGTTCTTAACTTTAGTTTTTGCATCTTTTACAGCATGAACCAGCTGAAAACACAATATTTTTGGTTATGTGTAAAATTATTTAACAGCGGTTTATATGGTACAATGATTATCTACACTATACTTACTTATTTTGTCACATAAACTTAAATTAGGCAAACTATTACAAATTCTGCAATAAAGCAATGGCAGAGCAATTTCAGCATAGGGCACCGTTAACGGCCGCTCTGCCTCCTCTCCAATCCGAGCAGCTATTCATTGTGCACCTAGAACCAAATGCTTCAAAAATAGCGTAAATATTTAACTAAATTAAATTAAATCCCATTTTATTGGTCACATACACATGGTTAGCAGATGTTAATGCGAGTGTTGCGAAATGCTTGTGCTTCTAGTTCCGAACGTGCAGTAATATCTAACAAGTATGATGCGGTGATGCGTTGTGCAGACCTCACTACCCTCTGGAGAGCCTTACGGTTGTGGACGGAGCAGTTGCCGGGATGCTCTCGATTGTGCATCTGTAAAAGTTTGTGTGTTTTTGGTGACAAGCCAAATTTCTTGAGCCTCCTGAGGTTGAAGAGGCGCTGTTGCGCCTTCTTCACCATGCTGTCTGTGTGGGTGGACCATTTCAGTTTGTCCGTGATGAGTACACAGAGGAACTTAAAACTTTCCACCTTCTCCACTACTGTCCCTTCGATGTGGATAGGGGGGTGCTCCCTCTGCTGTTTCCTGAAATCCACGATCATTTCCTTTGTTTTATGGACGTTGAGTGTGAGGTTATTTTCCTGACACCACACTCCGAGGACCCTCACCTCCTCCCTGTAGGCCGTCTCGTTGTTGTTGGTAATCAAGCCTACCACTGTAGTGTCGTCTGCAAACTTGATGATTGAGTTGGAGGCGTGCATGGCCAAGCAGTCATGGGTGAACAGGGAGTACAGGAGAGGGCTGGGAAAGCACCCTTGTGGGGCCCCAGTGTTGAGGATCAGTGGGGTGGAGATGTTGTTTCCTACCCTTACCACCTGGGGCCGGCCATTAGAAAGTCTAGGACCCAGGTGCACAGGGCGGGTTCGAGACCCAGGGTCTTGAGCTTAATGACGAGATTTGAGGGTACTATGGAGTTAAATGTTGAGCTGTAATCGATGAACAGCATTCTTGCATAGGTATTCCTCTTGTCCAGATGGGTTAAGGCAGTGTGATTGAGATTGCGTCGTCTGTGGACCTATTGGGACAGTAAGCACATTGGAGTGGGTCTAGACTGTCAGGTAGGGTGGAGGTGATATGGTCCTTGACTAGTCTCTCAAAGCCCTTTATAGGGACAGAAGTGAGTGCTATGGGGCGATAGTCGTTTAGTTCAGTTACCTTAGCTTTCTTGGGAACAGGAACAATGTTGGCCCTCTTGAAGCATGTGAGAACAGCAGACTGGGATAGGGATTTATTGAATATGTCAGTAAACACACCAGCCAGCTGGTCTGCGCATGCTCTGAGGCCGGCTAGGCCGGCAGCCTTGCAAGGGTTAACACGTTTAAATGTTTTACTCACATTGGCTGTGGTGAAGGAGAGCCCACTGGTTTTGGTAGCGTGCCGTGTCAGTGGCATTGTATTGTCCTCAAAGTTAGCAAATAAGTTGTTTAGTTTGTCTGGGAGCAAGATGTCGGTGTCCGCGATGGGGCTGGTTTTCTTTTTATAACCCGTGATTGACTGTAGACCCCGCCACATACGTCTCGTGTCTGAGCCGTTGAATTGCGACTTTACTTTGTCTCTATACTGACGCTTAGCTTGTTTGATTGCCTTGCGGAGGGAATAGCTACACTATTTGTACTCGGTCATGTTTCCGGTTGCCTTGCCATGATTAAAAGCAGTGGTTCACGCTTTCAGTGTTGCGCTAATGCTGCCATCAGTCCACAGTTTCTGGTTGGAGAAGGTTTTAATAGTCACTGTGGGTACAACATCACCTATGCACTTGCTAATAAACTTGCTCACCGAATCAGTGTATAAATCAATGTTGTTGGCAGAGGCTATCCGGAACATATCCCAGTCCACGTGACCGAAGCAATCTTGAAGCGTGGAATCAGATTGGTCGGACCAGCGTTGAACAGACTTGAGCATGGGCGTTTCCTGTTTAAGTTTCTGTCTATAGACTGGGAGCAACAAAATGGAGTCGTGGTCAGATTTGCCGAAAGGAGGGCGAGGGAGGGGTTTGTATGCATCGCGGAAGTTAGAGTCGCAATGATCCAGAATTTTTCCAGCCCGGCTCGCGCATTCGATATGCTGATAAAATTTAGGGAGCTTTGTTTTCAGATTAGCCTGGTTAAAATCCCCAGCTACAATAAATACAGCCTCAGGATATGTGGTTTCCAGTTTGCATAGAGTCCAATGAAGTCCTTTCAGGGCCGTCTGCTTAGGGGGGGGGTATAAATGGCTGTGAATATAATCAAAGAGAATTCTCTTGGTGGATAATGCGGTCGGCATTTGATTGTAAGGAATTCTAAGTCAGGGAAACAAAAAGGACTTGAGTTCCTTTATGTTGTTATGATCACACTACGACTCGTTAATCATAAGGCAAACACCCCCGCCCTTCTTCTTACGTGAAGAAACTGGGTGGCTGTACCGACTCTGATAAGGTATCCTAAGTGAGCCATGTTTCCGTGAAACAGAGAATGTTACAATCTCTGATGTCTCTCTGGAAGGCAACCCTTGCTCGAATTTTGTCTTCCTTGTTGTCAAGAGACTGGACATTGGCGAGTAGTATACTCGGGAACGGTGAGCGATGTGCCCGTCTACGGAGCCTGACCAGAAGACCACTCCTTCTGTGCCGTTGTTTTGGGTCGCCTACTGGGATCGGATCCATTGTCCTGGGTGGTGGTCCAAACATAGGATCCGCTTCGGGAAAGTCGTATTCCTGGTCGTAATGTTGGTAAGTAGATGTTGCTCTTATACCCAATAGTTCTTCCCAGATGTATGTAATAAGACTTAAGATTTCCTGGGTAACAGTGTAAGAAATAATCCTTAAAAAAAACAAAAAACTGCATAGTTTCCTAAGAACGCGAAGCGAGGCGAACATCTCTGTCAGAGCCATCATTCAAGGTTTTTCTTTTAGAAAAAAGTAACTTTTAAAATGTATTACATTTTATATGTGGTCAAACAGTCACAATGTTTTAATCTGATAGGCTACTTCAAAAGTATCCTGTAGGTATGTGCAAGTTTGTCCAAAATCTAATTCCAGCATCCTCAAAACACTTGACACTAACCAGGTTCCCATTCAACCTTTTTATGAACGTAAAGTACATGTCGGATGAATAATGACAGGCCTGATGGAAACAGCATTTGTGTCTGTAAACTTTCCAAATGTTGACAAAACGAAATACCATGTGAGATCTTTTTGTGACGGTAAAATTCATTATACCAGAATTGGCGGTGGAAATGCTTTTATGCATGTAGTTTTATGCATGAAAGCATGTAGTTTATTAGGCTACAGATTAAATCTCTTATCCTACCTCATTTGCACATGATGTATATAGATTTTTCTACTGTATTATTGATTGTATGTTTGTTTATTCCATGTGTAACTCTGTGTTGTTGCATGTGTCGAACTGCTTTGCTTTATCTTGATCAGGTCGCAGTTGCAAATGAGAACGTGTTCTCAACTAGCCTACCTGGTTAAATAAAGGTGAAATACATTTTTTTTTTAAATAAATAAATTATGATGAACTTCACAGGGTGGTAGAAGTTCAGGGTGATGAGCTTGATTCTCTTTTTCAATAAATATTGAGGGTCTTGATGTCTTGATCGATGCTTGGCTGCGGTAAAGACAAATACAAATAATATTGCTCTTTTGTCCATAATAATCTCATGTAGTCTATACTCGCACTCTATCTGTGAGCCGTTGGCTAGAGCACTTGTGCCAGGACCAGAGTGGGTACATTCGCTATACAGTGCATTCGGGCAGTATTCAGACCCCTTGACTTTTCCAGACTTGTTACGCTAGAGCCTTAATCTAAAACTGATTAAATAGTTGTTTTCCATCATAAATCTACACACAATACCCATAATGACAAAATAAAAACAGGTTTTTAGACATTTTTGCAAATTTATGAAAAGTAAAAAACTGAGTATTCAGACCCTTTTCTCAGTACTTTGTTGAGTCACCTTTGGCAGCGAGTATGACGCTACAAACTTGGCACACCTGTATTTGGGGAGTTTCTTCCATTCTTCTCTGCATATCCTCTCAAGCTCTGTCAAGTTGGATGGGGAGCATCGCTGCACAGCTATTTTCAGGTCTCTCCAGAGAAGTTGGATCAGGTTCAAGTCTGGGCCCTGGCTGGGCCACTCAAGGACATTTAGAGACTTGTCCCGAAGCCACTCCTGTGTTGTCTTGGCTATGTTGCTTAGAGTCGTTGTCCTCTTTGCCTCAATCCTGACTAGTCTCCCAGTCCCTGCCGCTGAAAATCTTCCCCACAGCATGATGCTGCCACCACCATGTCCTTCAGACGTGACACTTGGCATTCAGGCCAAAGAGTTCAATTTTGGTTTCATCAGAACAGAGAATCTTGTTTCTCATGGTCTGAGAGTCCTTTAGGTTCCTTTTGGCAAACTCCAAGCGGGCTGTCATGTGCCTTTTACTGAGGAGTGGCTTCCGTCTGGCCACTCTACCATAAAGGCCTGATTGGGGGCGTGCTGCAGAGATGGTTGTCCTTCTAGAAGGTTCTCCCATCTCCGCAGAGGAACTCTGGAGCTCTGTCAGAGTGACCACAGAGTGATCACCTCTGTGATCAAGGCCCTTCTCCCCCAATTGCTCAGTTTGGCCTGGCAGCCAGCTCTAGAAAGAGTTTTGTTGGTTCCAAACATCTTCCATTTAAGAATGATGGAGACTACTGTGTTCCTGGGGACCTTCAATGCCCCAGAACATTTTTGGGCACCCTTCCACAGATCTGTGCCTCAACACAATCCTGTCTCGGAGTTCTTACGGGCAATACCTTCGACCTCATGGCTTAGTTTTTGCTCTAACATGCACTGTCAACAAAAAATAAAAAATAAATACCTTATTTACATAAATATTCAGACCCTTTGCTATGAGACTCAAAATTCAGCTCAGGTGCATCCTGTTTCCATTGATCATCCTTGAGATGTTTCTACAAGTTAATTGGAGTCCACATGTGGCAAATTCAATTGATTGGACATATTGGAAAGGCACACACCTGTCTATATAAGGTCCCACAGTTGACAGTGCATGTCAGAGAAAGAACCAAGCCATGAGGTTGAAGGAATTGTCCATAGAGCTCCGATACAAGACTGTGTCGAGGCACAGATCTGGGGAAGGGTGCCCCAAAATTTCTGCTGCATTGAAGGTCCCTAAGAACACAGTAGCCAGAGGCATGAAGACTCTGGCAGTGTGCTAGGCCAGTGTCACTTTGATTATGCCTGCTCGTCATGGTTCACCAGCAGCCACAAACATCTAAAGAATAAGCTACAGACCAGCCAAAACAAGCTTGGAACAATTGGACTCAAACTCCCCCCTCATGCTCATCTGGAAGTTAAGCCTTTTTTTGTCTATATATGTGGAATCTGTCTGTATGTATCTATGTAATTGTATATCTATTTATGTCAGAAAATAGGGACCACAATGGAATTAAGTCCTCGACTTTGTTGTGCTTTTAAAAAAAAAAGAGTGTATACGTGGATTTTTTTTCTTCTGACAAATAAAACCAATAAATCAATCTAAACTGTACATCTGTCTTTTGATGAATGCAAAGAGACATCTGTTACAAAACACCAAAAAGTTTAATTTAATTCTGAGATTGTCAAGCCAAGCCCTCGATACTGGGTAGGGCTACAAGGTAGAGAGGAATGCATTTTCTGTCCCCTACCTTTCTCTTTTCTCTCTCTCCCTCTTGCACACACAAACACACACAAACTCACTCACGCTCTCTCTGTTTCTACATTTCTCAAGGGCATAAAAACAAACAGGCATGTTTGTTTAACATTTCTGGGAGCCCTTTTATTTTTATTGTCTGGATAGTCCATCTGTACATGGTCATACTATCAACAAACTATCTGTTGATAAGCAACTGCTTGCTAAGGTTACTGTTAGGCTAGGGTTCAGTTTAGGGTTAGGATAAGGGTTAAGGTTAGGGCTAAGGTCAGGGCTAGGAGATACAGCAGTTAGTTGAAATGTTACTGATGTAGATAGTCTGTTGCAGTCTGTAGATAGTCTGTAGCACATACACAGACGGACCACCCAAATAAAGTTTTACCAATTTCTGTCCATGGCTGATAAGTGTTTGGTTCAGGTACTGTGTAAACAATGATGAAGGGGAATGAGATGACTTCTGCCCATTTGTCCTGCTCCTCTACCTCTGGTCCCTCGCCCCTTATGGGGTAGGGAGAGGACCACCTTCCCTATGGTGAATATGAATGTAGGATCCTTTTTGTGTGTGTAAGGGACTGTGTGTGTAAGGGACTGTGTGTGTGTGTGTGTGTGTGCATCATTACTGCTCTCTCCCCCGCTGTAGCTCGAGCGGGGGCTTCACATTGTGTCAGGCTCAATGGAGTGGAGCAACGATCAATTGCTGAATTGCATTCTGGATCAGTTCTGTTTGCCACCATTTTACAGTTGTTTCTTTTCACACTGTTCATTAAGATGATATCTCACCCTCAGCCCCTGATGAATAAAAGGCTTACAGAAAGGCAAGGTCAGTGTTTATTACTACAAGCCAGTCACTTAGACCTATCCAACAAAACAAGCCTTGTTGTAGGCAAGCTAGCAGTGTACATTGTGGCTTCATTTCAGTTACATTTTCCAATGCTTTGTCACTGTTTGTCTATCCCCGTTGGATACCAAGACCTTCTAAGCCATTATGAGCTGTAGGTCTCCAACGGTTTCTGATCTCACATCCATTTGGAGTGAAAAGCCCTCCCTTGTTTTGGTTTCATATCCCTGCATGCCAGTGAAAGGTCACCCTCTGAATACAGGAGATGGGAAGAAAATGAAAAACAAATACAGACATCCCTTTGGGGGAGAGATTTACATCAGTAATGGAAACACATGGAAATGTGATTTTGTCTGATCATATGAAGGTGCTTGTTGTCATGAGGATGTGCACAAGGGGCTTCTTTGACATAAACCTTAGCGCCTGGCACCTTCTACCATACCTTGTTCAAAGGCATTTACATTTCTTGTATTGCCCATTCACCCTCTGAATGGCACACATATGGTCCATGTCTCAATTGTCTCAAGGCTTAAAAATCTTTCTTCATCCTCCCGGGTGGCGGAGTGGTCTAAGGCACTGCATTGCAGTGCCACCAGAGACTCTGGGTTCGAGCCCAGGCTCTGTTGCAGCAGGCCGCGACCAGGAGGTCCATGGGGCGACACACAATTGGCCTAACGCAGTGCACGCTAACCAGGTCACCAGGTGCATGGTGTTTCATCTGACACATTGGTGCGGCTGGCTTCCGGGTTGGATGCGCGCTGTGTTAAGAAGCAGTGTGGCTTAGTTGGGTTGTGTTTCGGAGGACGCATGGCTTTCGACCTTCGTCTCTCCCGAGCCCATACGGGAGTTGTAGCGATGAGACAAGATAGTAACTACTAACAATTGGATACCACGGGAATTGGGGAGAAAAGTGGGTCAAATTTAAAAAATCCTTCTTTACCGTCTCCTCTCCTTCATCTATACTGATTGAAGTGGATTTAGAGTAGGTGTTCTTAATGTTTTGTATACTCAGTGTATATCCTTAGAGGGATAGGATCATCTAAAATGTATGACCGATTCATCCTTCATCATATTTAAACTCTGATTTTAAGGGTGTGTAATCTTTTGTTGTTAATTAAACCAGACGGAGAAGACCGTCCTTTCTAATCACTATTTCATTTGTTTAAGCTTGAAGGACGCACTGAGGCTTCGTTATCTTGGATTATTTTAAAAACATGTAGGCATACATTTCTGAACACTTCCATTTCAGCAAGGGGTCCAATCTCATCCTAAGGGTGGAGGAAGGATGGAAAGCGAGAGAGTAGATTAGAAAGAACGCCACAGATAAAACCACTTTTTTGAAAATCACTGGTTATGAAAGTGATGTTTGTAGCTTCTTCTGGTAAAGACACACTTCTGGTAAAGACAACCTATGCAGAAATCGCTCCACCATTTCCTGGGTGCAAAAATGTGAATAGTTGGAAAAACAAGCAAGTATAGCGTAGATAATCATTGTAACATCTAAACCACTGTGAAATATGTTTTACATAAGCAACATTATTGTATTTTCAGCTGTTTGAAGTTGGTGTACAAAACTGAAAGTAAAAATGAAACTTAAGACTGGGAAGCATAGAAATAGCACATATTGAACAGATCTACCACTTCTTAGATTTGCTTTTTTTATTTTTATTTTATTTCACCTTGAACAAGTTCTCATTTACAACTGTGACCTGGCCAAGATAAAGCAAAGCAGTGCGACAAAAACAACACAGAGTTACACATAAACAAATGTACAGTCAATAACACAATAGAAAAATATATGTATAGTGTGTGTAAATGTAGTAAGATTAGGGAGGTAAGGCAATAAATAGGCCACAGTGAAATAATTACAATTTAGCATTTACACTGGAGTGATAGATGTGCAGATGATGATGTGCAGGTAGAGATACTGGGGTGCTGTCACGCCCTGGCCATAGCGAGGCTTTTATTCTCTATTTTGAGTAGGCCAGGGTGTGACTAGGGTGGGCATTCTAGTTTCTTTATTTCTATGTTTTCTGTTTTTATGTTTTGGCCGGGTATGGTTCTCAATCAGGGACAGCTGTCTATCGTTGTCTCTGATTGGGAATCATACAGCCTTTTTTCCTTTGTATTTTGTGGGTAGTTATCTTTGTTAGTGGCACTATAGCCCTAGTAAGCTTCACGGCCGTTTCTGTGTTTCTTGTTTTGTTGACGACATTTATATAAATAAAGGAAAATGTACACTCACCACGCCGCACCTTGGTCCAGTCATTTCCACGACGACGCCCGTGACAGAACTACCCACCACCAAAGGATCAAGCAGCGTGGCCAGAAGAGGCAGCCTCAAAAATTGTTAGGGAGGGGCCCACGGGACGGTCGGCGGAGCTGAGGTTGGAACCAGAGCCAGTCGGGGAGAAAAAGGTGAACTTGGAGGGGAGTGAAGGGAATGAAGCAGAGACAGTTAAGGAGTTGATTGGGAGATTGGAGGAGAGAGTTAGAAGAGAGCTGTTGTGTTGGTGCATGAGGCACGACATTCGCCCTACGGAGTGTGTCCTCAGTTTAATGTCACCTGAGTCAGCTCTCCATACTCGTCCTGAGGTGCGTGCTAGCCGTCTGGTGAAGACTGCGCCAGCCCCACGCACCACGCCTCCTGTGCGCCTCCCCAGCCCTGCACGTCTTGTGCCAGCTCTACGCTCCAGACCTCCAGTGCTCCTCCACAGACCGGTGAGTCCTGCGCCGGCTCTGCGCACTGTGTCTCTGGTGCGCTGTGACAGCCCGGTTCGTCCTATGCCTGCGCTCCGTACGTGCCGGGCTAAAGTGGGCATTCAGCCAAGAGGAACTGTGCAAGGTCTAAGCACCAGATCTCCAGTGCTCCCCCACAGCCCGGTTCGACCTGTGCCTGCACTCTGGAGGTGCCAGGCTAAAGTGGGCATTCAGCCTGGAAGAGTGGTGTAAAGGATACGCACCAGATCTCCAGTGCTCCCCCACAGCCTGGTTCGTCCTGTGCCTCCTCCAAGGACCCCATAAGCAGTCCGGGGCCCGCAACGAGGGTCCCCAGTCCGGGGCCGGCAGCGATGGTCCCCAGTCCGGGGCCGGCAGAGAGGGTCCCCAGTCCGGCAGCGAGGGCCTCCAGTCCGGGGCCGGCAGCGAGGGCCTCCAGTCCGGGGCCGGCAGCGAGGGCCTCCAGTCCGGGGCCGGCAGCGAGGGTCCCCAGTCTGGGGCCGGCAGAGAGGGTCCCCAGTCTGGGGCCGGCAGAGAGGGTCCCCAGTCCGGGGCCGCCTGCTAGGGCCTCCAGTCCGGGGCCGGCAGCGAGGGTCCCCAGTCCGGGGCCGGCAGCGAGGGTCCCCAGTCCGGGGCCGGCAGAGCGGGTCCCCAGTCCGGGGCCGGCAGAGCGGGTCCCCAGTCCGGGGCCGGCAGAGAGGGTCCCCAGTCCGGGGCCGGCAGCGAGGGTCCCCAGTCCGGGGCCGGCAGCGAGGGTCCCCAGTCCGGGGCCGGCAGAGAGGGTCCCCAGTCCGGGGCCGGCAGCAAGGGTCCCCAGTCCGGGGCCGGCAGCGAGGGTCCCCAGTCCGGGGCCCACCAAAGTGGGGGGAGCCAGAGGCGGAGGGGGACCTACGTCCCGCACCAGAGCCACCGCCATAAGGGATGCCCACCCGGACCCTCCCCTTTACAGTCCTGTTTTGTGGCCGGAGTACGCACCTTTGGGGGGGGGGGGGGGGTCTCTTCCCAGTACTGTCACGCCCTGGCCATAGAGAGGCTTTAATTCTCTATTTTAGGTAGGCCAGGGTGTGACTAGGGTGGGCATTCTAGTTTCTTTATTTCTATATTTTCTGTTTCTATGTTTTGGCCGGGTATGGTTCTCAATCAGGGACAGCTGTCTATCGTTGTCTCTGATTGGGAATCATACTTAGGCAGCCTTTTTTCCTTTGTATTTTGTGGGTAGTTATCTTTGTTAGTGGCACTATAGCCCTAGTAAGCTTCACGGTCTTTTCTGTGTTTCTTGTTTTGTTGGCTACATTTACATAAATAAAGGAAAATGTACGCTCACCACGCTGCACCTTGGTCCGGTCATTTCCACGACGGCGACCCTGACAGGTGCAAAAGAGCAAAAAAATCAATAACAATATGGGGATGAGGTAGTTGGGTGTGCTATTTACAGATGGGATGTGTACAGGTACAGTGATCGGTAAGCTGCTTTGACAGCTGATGCTTAACATTAGAGAGTCTTCAGCTTTAGGGATTTTGGGAATTTGTTCCAGTCATTGGCAGCAGAGAACTGGAAGGAAAGGCGGCCAAAGGGGGAGTTGGCTTTGTGGATGACCAGTGAAATATACCTGCTGGAGCGCGTGCTACGGGTGGGTGTTGTTATGACAGAGTCGAAAGCCTTGGCCAGGTCGATGAAGACGGCTGCACAGTACTGTCTTTTATCGATGGCGGTTATGATATTGTTTAGGGCCTTGAGCGTGGCTGAGGTGCACCCATGACCAGCTTGGAAACCAGATTGCCTAGTGGAGAAGGTGCGGTGGGATGCATGGCCAGCCGTAGAAAAATGCTTACTGAAATTATTGTTGATTTATCGGTGGTGACAGTGTTTCCTATCCTCAGTGCAGTGGGCAGCTGGGAGGAGGTTCTCTTATTCTCCATGGACTTTAGTGTCCCAAAACTTTTTGGAATTAGTGCTACAGGAAAAAGAAAAAAAAGTTGCATATCGGGGGGCTATTCGATGCTAATGCAGTACGCAACAGGATGTTTTTGTGCTGGTCAAGGGCAGTCAAGTCTGGGGTGAACCAAGGGCTATATCTGTTCTTAGTTCTATTATTTTTGAACGGCGCACGCTTATTTAAGATGGTGAGGAAAGCACGTTTAAAGAGCATCCAGGCATCCTTTACTGACGGTATGAGGTCAATATCCTACCAGGATACCCGGGCCAGGTTGATTAGAAAAGCCTGCTTGCTGAAATGTTTTAGGGAGTGTTTGACAGTGATGAGGGGTGGTCGTTTGTACGCGGACCCATTACGGACGCAGGCAATGAGGCAGTGATCACTGAGATCCTGGTTGAAGACAGCAGAGGTGTAGTTAGAGGGCAAGTTGGTCAGGATGATATCTCTGAGGGTGTCCATGTTTACAGATGTTGGGTTGTACTGTTCACTGAGAATGACAGATATAACTTACTATAACTATGTGAATTTGGTCAGGATGCCAAAAAAGTTACATATTGCAGTTAAGTAAACTGTTTTAGGTAACCATACCAAACATAACATGTCATAGTAATTTGAGGATGTAAAAAAATCGTTTACTATGTTATGTCTAGTCGATGAGACCAGGCTGCAATTATACATGCTGCAACCACTTTGTAATGTCTGCACAGCTATTTGCTCACCCGACAAACGGACAATAACCCGCAACCTTAAACCAGATAGTTCTAACTGTGAGCAAGTTCTCTCCTGTTCTCAAAAAAAGTAATGTACAGTATAATGAAGCGAATCCAGGTTTTAGAACATATGAACAAACTGCCATATTCTCTATTGCCATTACTGCCAACAGGGGTGAATTATTCGGGACCGCAAAATGTGCTTGTCTCCCTTGGATTAGGAATGTTCTGTCGGTAAACATTCCAGGGCTCAGGACATTTATTTTCAGTGGCCACGTCATAGCGGGGGGAGACTGTAGACCACGAATTCCTCAGCGCTCCTGAAATCACAGACCTCTCTCTCGCCTCTGTTACCGGCACACATTCATCGAACTCCTCCTCGCAGCAGACGTTTGAACGAAGCCGCTTTCCAGAAGGGTATAGCATAATTGGCATAACAATATATTAAATATTGCTCTTTATTTCTTGATTATTTAACCATTTTACCTGGCATTAACCTATAACATTATTTCATTTTCCTTTCTCTCTTCCTTGCCTTTTTCTCTTCACAGATGTTGCGAAGTGTCCCCTTCCTTGTACTGCTGGCCGTAGCGCTCTGTCAAACCGAGGTAAAAGTTGGACTCCAGATTGTTTTGTTAACTTGTGATCAATGCAAAACTTTATGTAATATTACGATTGTCATAGGTGAGGCTACTCCGATATTAAACAGGAAAGGCCGTGTTCCCTTTACGGGCTTTATGGTTTGGGGCGTTTATGCTATTCAGTCACATGACGGCACAGCTGAAGCACTTGAAATGTAGGCTAGTCTAGTTGTGTTTGTGATAAACGCAATAATTATAGTCTTTATAGATGTATTTTAGATGCACTACAGCACCAAAAGTATGTGGACACCCCTTCAAATGAGTGGATTCTGCTATTTCATCTACACCCGTTGCTGACAGGTTTATAAAATCGCGCACATTGCCATGCGATCTCTATAGACAAACATTGGCAGTAAAATGGCCTTACTGAAGAGCTCAGTGACTTTCAAAGTGGCACTGTCATAGGATGCCATCTTTCCAACAAGTCAGTTTGTCAAATTTCCACCCTGCTATAGCTGCCCTGGTCAACTGTAAGTGCTGTTATTGTGAAGTGGAAACATCTAGGAACAATAACTGCTCAGCTGTGAAGTGGTAGTCCACACAAGATCACAGAATGGGACCGCAGAGTGCTGTAGTGTGTACAAATAATTTGTCCTCGGTTGTGATACTCACTACGGAGTTCCAAACTGCCTCTGGAAGCAAAGTCAGCACAAGAACTGTTCGTCGGAAGCTTCATGAAATGGAGCCTAAGATCACCATGCGCAATGCCAAGCGCCGGCTGGAGTGCTGTAAAGCTCGCCACCATTGGACTCTGGAGCAGTGGAAACACCATTCTCTGGAGTGATGAATCATGCTTCACCATCTGGTAGTCCGACAGACAAATCTGGGTTTGAGAACTAATGTATAGTGCCAACTGTAAAGTTTGGTGGAGGAGAAACAATGGTCTGGGACTAGGCCCATTAGTTCCAGTGATAGGAAATCTTAACTCTACAGCATACAATTACATTCTAGACAATTCTGTGCTTCCAACTTTGTTGCAACAGTTTGGGGAAGGCCCTTTCCTGTTTCAGTATGACAATGCCCCGTGCACAAAGCGAGGACTTGCCTGGCCTGCACATAGCCCTGACCTCAATCCCTTCGAACACCTTTGGGATGAATTGGAACGCCGAATGCGAGCCAGGCCTAATCGCCCAACATCAGTGCCCGACCTCACTAATGCTCCTGAGGCTGAATGGAAGCAAGCAATGTTCCAACATCTAATATAAAACCTTCCCAGAAGAGTAGAGGCTGTTATAGCAGCAAAGGGGAGACCAACTCCATATTAATGCCATTGATTTTGGAAGGAGATGTTCGACAAGCGGTGTCCATACTTTTGGTCATGTATTGTATATTCTTCATGATGGTTCAAAGGTTTTTTTTTAATGGGAGAATTAAACGTGGCATTGTCCAGGGCACATTTCACATTATGAGACTTAATTAGGGAGACAATTAGTCCTAGCCAGTTCAATTAAACTACAACAGGGACCATTACATTTTAATTGCAAGAGCATCTTCCAAATCCGTTTGTAGATTATGATGCCCACACAGCACATTATTTTATCATCGTGATTTTTAGGCCAACTAAAACAAGCAGAGATATTTATCTTTGATGATGTAGTTTAGCTATGTTCGTGTCTTCTATATTCCATGAATTTCCCCTCTGTGTTTGTTAAGTTGATGAAATGATAGTGTTGCATGTAGATGAGGATGCTCATTGTTTTCTTTGTCGCCATGGGTAACAAGCAGAGTTAATAGACAGCTGGGGGGTGTGTGTGTGTGTGTGTGTGTGTGTGTGTGTGTGTGTGTGTGTGTGTGTGTGTGTGTGTGTGTGTGTGTGTGTGTGTGTGTGTGTGTGTAATAACGCTCTCCCGGGTGGGTCTCACACACTGGTGCTAAGTAAACACTGAACTAAAGTGATGGGAGATGAGGTGTCTTGAAACTGCACACTGTTAGTACTGTCACACACAGGCACACACACACACACACACACACACCACAAACACACACCGGGTGTATGGGTCAGCACCGTACCTCATTTGGCAGCTTTTGAGCACCTGGTTTGATGTCATGTATTTGGGACGTTCTCATGTTGACCTGTTTTAAGTGGATGTCACATGTCAGTAATGTATTTGTCAGTTGCTGTGTAAAGTAGGGCTAGGATTGGGTTGCATGTCATTGCAGATTATGGGGTTAGATTGTGGAAAAGACAGATTTTCAGGAGTTAGGCTCTTCAGGATTACCATAGTGTTTGGAGTGAGATTATGGGTCATGGTTTGGAAGGGGTTTGTTTTGGAGGTGATGTTTTTCAGGGTTGTAGCACTCTGTCTAGACCTTGGAGGTAGACTGCAGGGTTAAGTAAGTGAGCCTCTACTCTACATTGTCCTTACATGTCCAGACAGTCATCATCACTATCAGTACCACTGTCTGCCACATTACTCACAGTGGAAACTCTACCTCCAGGCCCTCTGCTGACCTCCTAGTGCTGCCCCTGTCATTGCCTGCTGAAATATGTCCTTTTTTGTGAGTCTTTATTGGATCCGTGACCTCTCTCATTGGTGAGCTCTCTCATTGGTGAGCTCTCTCAGTGATGTGCGCTCTCATTGGTGTGCTCTCTCATTGGTGTGCTCTCTCATTGGTGTGCTCTCTCATTGGTGTGCTCTCTCATTGGTGTGCTCTCTCATTGGTGTGCTCTCTCATTGGTGAGCTCTGGCATTGAGAAGACTGAGTACAAGCCGGAGTGTGTAGAATGTGGCTGTGGAGTATGCGGGGGAGGCATTATAAAGACATCTATTGTTTAAAGGTAATTGCCCTGGTAATATACAGCCTGTTGACAGACCTCGGTGGGGAATGTTAAGGTGGGCCGCTAGTACACTGTTTTAAGGCGGTCTAGGGGATTGTTTAGTTATACAGTGTATTGGTATGGTGGTCTTCAGTGATCATTTCAAGCCTCAGTCCCTATTGTGTACTTAGTGGAGCAGCGTAGCAGCAGATACTGTACCTCAGGGTGTGCGTGTGTATGTTTGTGTGTGTCTGCATGTGTGTGTGTGCGCCTGTGTGTGTGGCAGGGGACTGTGTGAGTGTCTGAGTGCTCAGTGAATGCTAAGTTATTCAAATGTAGATGCGGACTTTAGATTTATTATGAAGGAGAGAATACCCGGGTGCTTTCTGTGGCGAGACATTGCTGTGTTTGCAGATAAAAGGCTCAGAGACAGTACTTCTGAGCTCACAGCTATTCTCTGCATCTGTGTGGAGACTGAGGAGAGATATGCATCTGGTTAAAAAAATGTTGACGTATCCCCCCAAACGTTGACAGTGAGATGCCAAGGCTGTGTGGAAACACATAGGCACGCACACACATTTACAAAGCCAGATCCATAACACCCACACACTTCACCTTTCTCTTCTCCAGGCATCCTGTGCTATTGCGTTAACCATGGTGGCCGGTGTAATGACACAATAGATAATTCAGTCATCAGAACCACGGCTGGATCTGGCTTTGAAAATATCAGGCTTCAGGAGAGAAACAGAATAATGGCCCTCAAGGACACAGTGTACAACCCCCCCCCCCCCCCCCCCCTACTCACACACAGTGTATACATACTCCCCTCACACACAGTGGATAGATACTCTACTAACACACAGTGGATAGATACTCTCTCCTCACACACAGTGGATAGATACGCTCTGTGCTGAAGGAGATGACGATGAGGACGTAGGATTAAAATGTTAGAATCCTGACTGTTTGCAATTAGTTTTACACTTGTTCTACAGTGTAGCCAAATACAAATTCTTGCGTCTACACGTTTAACTATTGTTTGTAGAATGACAACCCTAATGTTCGCGAGTAACATTTTTAGCAATGTACAAAACTACATTTAGCAGACTAGAGTCCTTGTAGAGGAGCTGCCTCCCAGGCTGAGGTATATTAGCTGACTAGAGTCCTTGTAGAGGAGCTGCCTCCCAGGCTGAGGTATATTAGCAGACTAGAGTCCTTGTAGAGGAGCTGCCTCCCAGGCTGAGGTATATTAGCTGACTAGAGTCCTTGTAGAGGAGCTGCCTCCCAGGCTGAGGTATATTAGCAGACTAGAGTCCTTGTAGAGGAGCTGCCTCCCAGGCTGAGGTATATTAGCTGACTAGAGTCCTTGTAGAGGAGCTGCCTCCCAGGCTGAGGTATATTAGCAGACTAGAGTCCTTGTAGAGGAGCTGCCTCCCAGGCTGAGGTATATTAGCAGACTAGAGTCCTTGTAGAGGAGCTGCCTCCTAGGCTGAGGTATATTAGCAGACTAGAGTCCTTGTAGAGGAGCTGCCTCCCAGGCTGAGGTATATTAGCTGACTAGAGTCCTTGTAGAGGAGCTGCCTCCCAGGCTGAGGTATATTAGCTGACTAGAGTCCTTGTAGAGGAGCTGCCTCCCAGGCTGAGGTATATTAGCTGACTAGAGTCCTTGTAGAGGAGCTGCCTCCCAGGCTGAGGTATATTAGCTGACTAGAGTCCTTGTAGAGGAGCTGCCTCCCAGGCTGAGGTATATTAGCTGACTAGAGTCCTTGTAGAGGAGCTGCCTCCCAGGCTGAGGTATATTAGCTGACTAGAGTCCTTGTAGAGGAGCTGCCTCCCAGGCTGAGGTATATTAGCTGACTAGAGTCCTTGTAGAGGAGCTGCCTCCCAGGCTGAGGTATATTAGCTGACTAGAGTCCTTGTAGAGGAGCTGCCTCCCAGGCTGAGGTATATTAGCAGACTAGAGTCCTTGTAGAGGAGCTGCCTCCCAGGCTGAGGTATATTAGCTGACTAGAGTCCTTGTAGAGGAGCTGCCTCCCAGGCTGAGGTATATTAGCTGACTAGAGTCCTTGTAGAGGAGCTGCCTCCCAGGCTGAGGTATATTAGCAGACTAGAGTCCTTGTAGAGGAGCTGCCTCCCAGGCTGAGGTATATTAGCAGACTAGAGTCCTTGTAGAGGAGCTGCCTCCCAGGCTGAGGTATATTAGCAGACTAGAGTCCTTGTAGAGGAGCTGCCTCCCAGGCTGAGGTATATTAGCTGACTAGAGTCCTTGTAGAGGAGCTGCCTCCCAGGCTGAGGTATATTAGCAGACTAGAGTCCTTGTAGAGGAGCTGCCTCCCAGGCTGAGGTATATTAGCAGACTAGAGTCCTTGTAGAGGAGCTGCCTCCCAGGCTGAGGTATATTAGCAGACTAGAGTCCTTGTAGAGGAGCTGCCTCCCAGGCTGAGGTATATTAGCAGACTAGAGTCCTTGTAGAGGAGCTGCCTCCCAGGCTGAGGTATATTAGCTGACTAGAGCTGACAGTGACAGAGTTGCTGTCTCCCAGGAACCATGCTCTGTAGCTGTTGATGACTGTTCTCTCATTGGTAGGTGCTGCCTGGCTATAAATACCAAACCCAGGTGGAGTGAATAGAGCAGGACCATGGGGGATTGAACAGCCTGTTCCCTGTCTCTGTTAGTCAGGACTGTTCTAATTTTTCTAGCTCTAGACACACAAACACAGAGAGAGACAGGAGAGATAGCATAGATGTCATGCGTCACTGTCTTCTAAGGTTGTTTTATAACACCATCCTCTCTCTTTCTAGCCTCTATTTTCTGTAGCTAACAACGTTAGCTCCATCTCTCATCATCTTGTGTGTGTTTATTTGTGTGTGTGTCAGGGGAATGGACCAGGCACAGAGATAGCACTTGGCAGCATGCCCAAACATCAGGCCAAAAATGTCAGGCAGTTAATACCAAGCAGATACACACACACACAGCCTAATTTCAGTGCAGCTTCAATACAAAACGGTTTATGACTCACAGTAATTGAATGTGGACAATAGGACATGGTTGTTTATGCCAGATGAAATGTCACGGACATATCTAACTCAGCAGAATACTTGAATTGACACCTTGATGATAAATGTGTTCTCCAACAATCATCTGAACATTCCACTCCCTAAAATGGCTGTCCATTCTAAACATTACATCATATATTGTAGAGGTCTGCAAACAGGCACACTTCCTTCTCCAAACACACTTCCAGCCATTAGCCCTGACTATGGCCCCATGGAGGGAGTAGTGTCTGGGGCAGGGAAACTACCCATTCCCTGGCCTGGGCCCTCCTACCCAGAGAGACTGAAGCACTGCCCAGAACAGGCTGGAAGAGAAGTGAGGGAGAGAGAGGATAGAAAGAGAAAGGAGTGAGAAAATAGGGATTGAGAAGGGAGATCAAGGGAGCGAGGGACCGGGTTTGAGAACAAGAGAGAAAATTGATCATTTACAACAGAATGAAAGGATTTAGGCACAGATGGGGCGGCAGGGTAGCCTAGTGGTTAGAGCGTCGGACTAGTAACTGGAAGGTTGCAAGTTCAAACCCCCGAGCTGACAAGGTACAAATCTGTCGTTCTGCCCCTGAACAGGCAGTTAACCCACTGTTCCTAGGCCGTCATTGAAAATAAGAATTTGTTCTTATTAATTTGTTCTTGTTGCCTAGTTAAATAAAAGGTCAAATAAAATAAAAAAATACAGGAGACAATAAAGGGGAGGATATGGATATTGAAAGTGGGACAGCACGAGGGAGAGAGAGAGAGGGAAGCCTCCTCAGATTAAACAATGGAAGTGGGGGGACAAGGACAGGGGTGTCATTGTCCTGCCTGTGAGACTGTGCCGTGTGCCCACAGGAGTAGAAAGGATGGCAGTGACACTCTGTTTTAGGTACTTTATTTTCTCAGTGACATTTTAACTTATAAGCTAACTTCCTGACTAATACCTTTCTTTGTCTCTCCATCTCTCTTTGTCTGTTTGTCTGTTGCATTTCGACACGTTCTTGAATCTCAAGGGCTTATGGAATATAAAATGTGGCAATGACATCACACTGTCTTCCATTCCATACACGTATAAGAAAACAAAGTCTGGGTCCAAATACCCATACTTACGTTTTAAATAGTAGGCTTTTTCAGTAGGATAAATACAAACGTTTTATAGTACAAGGAATTTTGAAAATGAAGTATCCTTTAAATGCCAGGATGCCATACTCATTTCGGCATTTCATCTAGTAGAATTCGCAGTGGAAGAGAATCGTCTTTTCGCACTTATGCTGAGGCATGAGAGCCTGACGAACCGGGGGAGGCAGGGGAGCCTGGAGATCTGTCTCAGGCATGAGAACCTGTAGCCGCTGACGTCATTCCCACCGAAACAAAAAAAAACACTCCCTGATGCTTCCCTTGGGTGAGGCGTCATTCTCTAGCGCTGCGAGTCGGGAAGCAAGTTCAGGGAGTGTTTTAATAAATAAACACAACATAATACAAAACAAGAAACACTAACAGCACACAGACAAGAAACAATAACACCTGGGGAAGGATCCAAAGGGAGTGAGAGATAGGGAAGGTAATCAGGGAAGTGATGGAGTCCAGGTGAGTCTGATGACACACAGGTGCGCGTAACGATGGTGGCATGTGTGCGCCATAACGAGCAGCCTGGTGACCTAGAGGCCGGAGAGCGAGCACACGTGACACAGATACCAGAGCATATACCGCCAGAGAGTTTGTATATATGGATATTATATTTCTCTGTAACTCTCATATCCCCCTGACACTTCTTCCTCCAGACTTACAGCCACGTTCACTCCTATCTCAATCTCACTCCAATAGAAATGCTTGGGACATGATCCAGGCATTTCAACAATGTTATGCTCTAGTCTGTAGACCTTATAGTGTGGTGTCTAATGCTCAGCAGGGGCTCCCTCCCCAACTCCTTTAACTGTAACTCAGTGGAGTGGAGTCTTTATCTTGAAAGCTCAGATTGCACTGTCTTGAAAGTGTGAGGATACATAAACAGTAGGATACTGGATATTTAAAAGTAGGAATTTAGAAATGGTGGTGCTGGCAACAGAAATGTTTAAACTCTAAAACTTTCTCTGGTTAACAGCAGTGATTCACTATACAGATAGCCACGCTAGCTTCACCCTCATGTTGGTGCTAGCAAGCAGGCTAGGTAGTTCTAGGTATCAACAGCCAATCCAGCAGGGGCTGGAAACTATAGTGAGCTTTGATTGGTCAATATACTGTATGTACTTTTATTTCCCTCTATTTTTCACTTTGCCTCCCCTCTTGTCCTCCCTCCCCTTCTTTCCTCCCTCCCCTGTTGGAGCTTAATAAGAAATGTGTGTCTGAGAGCTATGAGGGGTCTTCTCTCTGACTGTTTAATTGGGAGGGGGAGTATAGGCATGATGTCATCAATGGTGAGATGCAGAGCATCTGTGAGTCATTTGTTTAAAACTCCCCTTACACACTTCTATAGAGGGGTGTATGTGTATGGGCATTGGTCTGTTCATTCATAGTAGCACGGATTAACACTAATCTCACTGACCTTTCATTATGGTTGTTGTTAGAAAAACTGTGGTCACAAAGGTAGCTACAGATTCTGCTGCAGGTGAAAAGAGAGGGAGCAGATTAAGTGATAGGAGTGAGGGATGGGTTTCATCCTTGCCTTTAATTGGCTACCTTGTGGGGCATTATCAGTCAATGCGTTGCGTCGCCATGTTAGCGTGTTTGTTTACTATCTCTAAATCAATGTTCTATATGCTAATGAGTTCAGTGGTACACTCTGGGAAGGGACTAATGGTGGTTGTAAAGTGACCCCTCAGCAGGAAGCATTGATCCAGCTGCTGACTCAGTGGATCACACACACACACACACACACACACACACACACACACACACACACACACACAGTTCTCATTTGACAGATTCAGCCTGGTGCTAAGGATGTGAAGGGGACTCTTATCGGCAGTGGAAAATGAATGAGGGATTTTCAGAGAAAGGCAGGAAAGAACAGAGCACCTTTTAACTCCAATGTGCTTCAGCATGGGGTCAATAAACCTGCGGCAGGAGTAAAATTGAGTTCAGACCTCCCTCCACCCATCCCCCCTTTTCTTCCAGTCTCTGACTCATTTTCTGCAGCTCAATTCCTATCACTTCTCCCTCTCTCGGTCTCTGTCTTCTCCTGCTATCCCCCCTTTTCTTGCTATCTCTGACTCTCACTACCCTTTTTCCCTCTTCTCCACTCTCCTTCTCTTCTTTCTCTATCACTTAGTGACTCTCTTCCCTTCTCTCTCTCTCCTCCAGGCAGCATTGCATGGCTGGCCTCAATTCACAGGGACATCTTACCCAGCCCTACATTTAAACAAGGAGAAGAAGAATAGAGACAGAAAGCAAGTTGTTGAGGACAGAGAAATAAGACGTGAGAGAAAGAAATGGGAAAGGGAGGTATAAATGAGTGACAGATACTTTTTTTAGATAAGCTGTGATGTCTGTCTTTCTTGGAACACCTGTTATTTTCCCATAATACACCTCTACCACCTGTAAAGGGAGAGAGAGAGAAGGATGGAGAGAGTATGAGATCACTGACTCACCAAGTTCCAGGCAAGAAGCAACTCTCCAGGGATTTTTCAATGTTTCCAGTCACAATTTTCATTTATACCTCATATAATGACTTCCATCATATTAATAAAATTAAGCGTGGTTTGTTATAAGGTCACTTTAATACAGTAGCTAGTGTAAGCCTATAGGAGCTCCTATCTAGCTATGGTTCAGCTAAACAGTTTCTCTAGCTAGCTTTTAAATTTGAGATTCTTCGAAGTAGCCACCCTTTGCCTTGATGACAGCTTTGCACACTCTTGGCATTCTCTCAACCAGCCTCATGAGGTAGTCACCTGGAATGCATTTCAATTAACAGGTGTGCCTTGTTAATTTGTGGAATTTCTTTCCTTAATGCGTTTGAGCCAATCAGTTGTGTTGTGACAAGGTAGGGGTGGTATACAGAATATTTGGTAAAATACCAAGTCCATATTATGGAAAGAACAGCTCAAATAAGCAAAGAGAAATGGCAGTCCATCATTACTTTAAGACATAAAGGTCATTCACTCTGGAAAATGTCAAGAACTTTGAAAGTTTCTTCAAGTGCATCTGCAAAAACCATCAAGCGCTATGATAAAACTGACTCTTATGAGGACTACCACAGGAAAGGAAGACCAGAGTTACCTCTGCTGCAGAGGATAAGTTCATTAGAGTTACCAGCCTCAGAAATTGCAGCCCAAATAAATGCTTCACAGAGTTCAATTAACAGACACATCTCAACATCAACTGTTGAGAGGAGACTGCGTCAATCAGGCCTTCATGTTTGAATTGCTGCAAAGATACCACTAACACCAATAAGAAGAAGAGACTTGCTTGGGCCAAGAAACACAAGCAATGGACATTAGACCTTGGAAATCTGTCCTTTGATCTGATGAGTCCCAATTTGAGATTTTTGGTTCCAACCGCCGTGTCTTTGTGAGATGCAGAGTAGGTGAACGGATTATCTCCGCATGTGTGGTTCCCACCGTGGAGGAGGACTGGGATGGTGTGGGGGTGCTTTGCTAGCGGCACTGTCAGGGATTTATTTAGAATTCAAGGCACACTTAACCAGCATGTCTACCACAGCATTCTGCAGCGATATGCCATCCCATCTCGTTTAAGCTTGGTGGGAAAATCATTTGTTTTCAACAGGACAATGACACAACACACCTCCAGGCTGTGTAAGGGCTATTTGACCAAGAAGGAGGGAGATGGAGTGCTGCATCAGATGACCTGGCCTCCACAATCACCCGACCTCAACCCAGTTGAGATGGTTTGTGATGAGTTGGACCGCAGAGTGAAGGAAAAGCAGCCAACAAGTGCTCATCATAGGTGGGAACTCCTTCAACACTTTTTTGGTTACTACATGATTCCATATGTGTTATTTCATAGTTTTGATCTCTTCACTATTATTCTAATTTACATAAGTATTCATAAGAGTCAATACTTTGTAGAAGCACATTTGGCAGTGATTACAGCTGTGAGTCTTTCTTGGTAAGTCTCTAAAAGCTGTTCACACCTGGATTCTGCAACATTTGCCCATTTATTATTTTCAAAATTCTTCAAGCTCTATCAAATTGGTTGTTGACCATTGCTAGACAACCATTTTCAGGTATTGCCATATATTTTCAATAGATTTAAGTCAAAACTGTAACTAAGCCACTCTGGAACATTCACTGTGTTCTTGGTATCCAATTCCAGTTTATATTTGGCCTTGTGTTTTAGGTTATTGTCCTGCTGAAAGGTGAATTAATCTTCCAGTGTCTGGTGGAAAGCAGACTGAACCAGGATTTCCGCTAGGATTTTGCCTGTGCTTAGCTTAGCTCCATTTAGTTTATTTTCATCCTGAAAAACTCTGCAGTCTCTGAACTCTGAATCAGAGAGGTGCGGGAGCTGCCTTAATCGACATCCACATCGCCTGGGAACAGTGGGTTGGTTAACCACCTTGCTAAGAGGCAGAATGACTTATTTTTACCTTGTCAGCTTGGTGATTAGATCCAGCAACCTTTCAGTTACTCGCCCTATGCTCTAACCACTAAGCTACCCCATAGTGGTACTCAGTAATGTGTTGTATCTAATTGAGGACATCTCCTTTGTCTTGATCACGTTGAGGGAGATGTTGTTGTCCTGGCACCACACTGCCAGGTCTCTGACCTCCCTATAGGCTGTCTCATTGTTGTCGGCAAATTTAATGATTGTGTTGGTGTCGTGCCTGGCCGTGCAGTCATGAGTGAACAGGGAGTACAGGAGGGGGCTGAGCACGCACCCATCAGGAGCCCCTGTGTTGAGGATCAGCGTGGCGGATGTGTTGTTACCTTCCCTTACCAGCTGGGGGTGGCCTGTCAGGAAGTCCAGGAATCAGTTGCAGAGGGAGGTGTTTAGTCCCAGGGTCCTTAACTTATTGATGAGCTTTGAGGTCACTATGATGTTGAATGCTGAGCTGTTGTTAATGAATAGCATTCTCACATAGGTGTTCCTTTTGTCCAGGTGTGAAATGGCAGTGGGGAGTGCAATAGAAACGGCATCATCTGTGGATCTTTTGGGGTAGTATGAAAATTGGAGTGGGTCTAGGCTTTCTGGGATAATGGTGTTGATGTGAGCCATGACCAGCCTTTCAAAGCACTTCATGGCTACAGACATGATGAGTGCTATGGGTAGGTAGTCATTTAGGCAGGTTACCTTAGTGTTCTTGGGCACAGGCACTATGGTGATCTGCTTAAAACATGTTGGTATTACAGACTCGGACAGGGAGAGGTTGAAAATGTCAGTGAAGACACTTGCTAGTTGGTCAGCGCATGCTTGCAGTACACTTCTTGGTAATCCATCTGGCCCTGCGGCCTTGTGAATGTTGACTTGTCTTAAGGTCTTACTCACATCGGCTGCGGAGTGTGTGATCACACAGTCTTCCGGTACAGCTGGTGCAGTCATGTATGTTTCAGTGTTATTTGCCTCGAAGCGAGCATAGAAGTAGTTTAGCTCGTCCGGTAGGCTCGTGTCACTGGGCAGCTCCCGGCTGGGCTTCCCTTTGTAGTCTGTAATGTTTTGCAGGGCTTGCCACATACGACAAGCGTCAGAGCTGGTTAAGTACGACTTGATCTTAGTCCTGTATTGATGCTTTTGCCTGTTTGATGGTCCGTCAGAGGGCATAGTGGGATTTCTTGTAAGCTTCCGGGTTAGAGTCCTGCTCCTTGAAAGCAGCAGCTCTATCTTAGCTCAGTGCGGATGCTGCCTGTAATCCATGGCTTCTGGTTGGGGTATGTACGTACGGTCACTGTGGGGACGACGTCATCGATGCACTTATTGATGAAGCCAATGACTGATGTACTGGTGTATTTCTCAATGCCATTTGAGGAATCCCGGAACATATTCTTGTCTGTGCTAGCAAAACAGTCCTGTAGCTTAGCATCTGCTTCATCTGACCACTTTTTAATTTATTTGGTCACTGGTGCTTCCTGCTTTAATTTTTGCTTGTAAGCAGGAATCAGGAGGATGGAATTATGGTCAGATTTGCCAAATGGAGTGCGAGGTAGAGCTTTGTATGCATCTCTGTGTGTGGAGTATTGGTGGTCCAGAGTTATTTTCCCTCTGCTTGCACATTTAACATGCTGATAGTAATTTGGTAAAACGGATTTAAGTTTCCCTGCATTAAAGCGTTTTCTTGTTTGCTTTTGGCGGGATACAGCTCATTCAATGCTATCTTAGTGCCAGCCTCTGACTGTGGTGGTATGTAAACATCTACAAAGAATATAGATGAGAACTCTCTCTGTAGGTAACGTGGTCTGCATCTTATCATGAGAAACTCTACCTCAGGCGAGCAATAGCTCGAGACTTCTTTAGATAGCTCGAGACTTCATTAGATTTCGTGCACCAGCTGTTGTTTACAAAAATACATCATCCTCCGCCCCTTGTCTTACCAGACGCCGCTGTTCTATCCTGCCGTATTACCAGCCAGCTGTATGTTGATATTGTCGTCGTTCAGCCACGACTCCGTGAAGCATAAGATGTTCCAGTTTTTAATGTCCCGTTGGTAGTTTAATCTTCACAATAACTCGGCCATTTTATTGTCCAAAGATTTCATGTTTGCTAGCAGAATTGAGGGGAGTGGCGGTTTATTTGATCGCCTCCGACTCCTCAGAAGGCAGCCCGCCCTCCAGCCTCTCTTTCTCCACCACCTCTTCACGCAGATTACTTGGGTTGGGTTCCCAAGTGAGCCGTATATCCTCGGGCTCGTCAGAGTCGTGAAAGGAGAAAAAGGATTCTGCTTGTCCGTGGTGAGTAATCGCAGTCCTGATGTCTAGAAGTTATTTTCGGTCATAAGAGACGGTAGCGGCAACATTATGTACAAAACATTGACTCGCTACTTGTACCCCGTGTATATAGCCAAGTTATTATTGTGTATTTATTCCTTGTGTTATTACCTTTCTATTATTTGAAAATGTTTCTCTCTGCGTTGTTGGAAAGGGCCCATAAGTCCACTGTTAGTCTACATCTGTTGTTTACGAAGCATGTGACAAATACAATTTGATTTGATAAAAATGACACTATGATAACGCTACTGTACTTTTATATTTATATGGGAAGAATAAACATTCATTATTGATATGCTAACATTACTTGATCATGAAGCATATTGTTAGTTATCTAGCTAGCAAGAAAATAAACCCTTTAATTGTCTGCACATGAGTGTAATATAGTTTGGTTGCTTTATTCAATACTGTAATATGTTTTAGAAGAAAAGTTGCTATGATTGTTAAATAGTTTGTGCTTACTAGCTAGTGGCTACTGGGATATTTACGGTCAATTTGAGCTGCCAAGAACATCGCGTTGCCAGCCACAATGAAAGGGAAGGATGTAATGTGAATTGAAAAGTAGAAATCTTTTTCACCACTCCACTCCTCATGCTCCCCTTCATGTCTCGTAGTGGAAATAGGATCTAAGCTGATTGATACCCATTCATAAGCCAATCATTAATCACACCCAGACAACTCTGAATCGCTATTGGCTCAGATGGGACAGAATGTGTTTTACCTTTTTGATTCAAATGAACAAAGATCATTACTTTACCCAATATTTTAAGAGCCTGTGTGGTGTGTGTGTGTGCGCGTGTGTGCAGTGGCATATTGCTATTTAACCAGGACCCTTGCTAGGTCTGAGCAATCCCCCCCACATGTCTCTCACTCTGAGCCTTGCATCTCCTGTCACCATAGCAACTCCCCATTTGGAGTGGGTGGAACATAAACTGCTCTCTCACTCTGAGCACTCATTAGCTAAATGTCAGGGTGGTTCTGCAGGCTTTAATTGGAGAGATGGTGCAGTGGCGCTGGAGCTAAGCTAAACTAAGGATAGTTAAGCTAAACTAAACTAAGCTTAGCAGCAACCCATCTATTACTCTGCTGGGGTTATCAGAGAGGAACTGCAGGTTTAAACAAGCTCCTCTTTGAAGATGGATTACAGTATGACTCAAGCAATGATGTGTGGGGTTGGGGGGTGTTAGTGTGTGTTTGTTTGTGCTTGTCTTTGTTTTTCTTCCACCAAACAGGGTTGTTTGTTAGTTTGTGTGTAGGGTGCATTTTAGTTTTTCCACCAAGCAGGGTTGTGTTTGTGTATATTTGTGTGTGGGTGGGTGTGTGTTTGCTTTTCAACCAAAATAACAAACTTGTAGTCTGGTTGGCAATGACATTCACCCAGGTTTCTTGCTCTATGTCCCCTTCCTCCTCTATCTCTCTAGTTAGTACAGTACAATAGGCTGTGTAACCATGACCTCCATGGTAGCCTGGCATTAGATTCCTGAAAACTGATTGGACAGAGGGCAGGTCACAGGAGCCTCCAGGGAGTTCCAGTTGTGATCAATGTGGGGAAGAGTTTTACTACATCTAGCAATCTGACTATACACCAGAGAACACACACAGGAGAGAGATGATTTAGTTAGAATCAATGTTGGAAGACATTCTGTTGTGTGTGTGTGTGTGTGTGTGTGTGTGTGTGTGTGTGTGTGTGTGTGTGTGTGTGTGTGTGTGTGTGTGTTTAAAACAGGGTGTATCCACATCTGGAGTCTGAGCTGTATTTTCCTTTGGGCCTATTCCCATGGTCTGTGTGTTTCTCATTCCCTGCTCCTTTCTTTGGTTGCCTTCACTCTGCTCCGCTTTCCTCGCTTGTGTGTGCGTACATCTGTGTCATGGAATGTGGTGGTACCTGTTCGGTGGAAAAGCTAACACGGAACCCAAACCGGCTGCGCGCATGCGCCATCGTGCATACATTTATTTTATCTCCCTACACCAAACGTGATCACGACACGCAGGTTAAAATATCAAAACAAACTCTGAACCAATGACATTAATTTGCGGACAGGTTGAAAAGCATTAAAGATGTATGGAAATTTAGCTAGTTAGCTTGCACTTGCTAGCTAACGTTAATTTGTCCTATTTAGCTAGCTTCCTGTTGCTAGCTAATTTGTCCTGGGATATAAACATTGAGTTGTTATTTTACCTGAAATGCACAAGGTCCTCTACTCCAAGAATTAATCCACACATAAAACGGCCAACCGAATCGTTTCTAGTCATCTCTCCTCCTTCCAGGCATTGAACTTATATGGTGATTGGCATCTACACTTTTACCACAACTGGCAAAACATGTCGTCTTTCAATCACCCACGTGGGTATAACCAATGAGGAGATGGCACGAGGGTACCTGCTTCTATAAACCAATGAGGAGATGGGAGATGCAGGACTTGCAGCGTGATCTGCGTCAGAAATAGAAAGGAGTTCTATTTTAGCCCTTGGCATTGCAGACGCTCGTTGATGTGTGAGCAGTGTGGGTACAATAATTGAATAACATGGATTTCTACATTTATTTTTCGACACTCGCGCACGCGATGTGTCCGGTCTGGTCAGCATGTAAGACACTCCTACACAAGCAAATACACACTAACAAACAACCCTGTTTGGTGAAAGGCTAAGACACACCAACACAAACAAATACACACTAACAAACAACTCTGTTTGGTGGACAAGTAAAACATACACACACGCAAACACACACAGTTAGAACGAGAAGGGGTAGTTGGGAGGGCTGTGAAGCTACTCTCAGAGCTATGCTTGGCAGCTGGTAATTGGCTGGCCTGTTGCTCATGTGAACTACTTGGCAAGTGTACTGCCCTTGTTTTAGGGGAGAGGAGGCAGAGATTTAAAGAAACAAAGAAAATAAAGAGCAACAGAAAAATAGAACAGTATGGAGAGATTGAATGAAACCAATAAAATGAAATCAAAATCCTTTAGGATTTTCAGACCGTTACTGTGTGTTCTGCATGACACCAAATATTTTCTACACAATACAGTTGGTAGAGTTCTACTGTTCACACACACTCACTTTTGCTCATGCCATCCAAAACTGCCTCTATCACCACATTATGTTGGCCGGGTTCTTCCACTGATGAGAAGTCATGTTACACCCAGAAGTTGAGATTTACTACTGGCCACTTCCTGTTTACACTCCTGCGTGTCCTCTCTTGAGGTGAGCTTAAGCATGGCTGGCATGGTAACTAACGGCTGCCACATACAGCAGTGAATGTGAGAGACCTTCACTTAAGTAGAGATAGAGAGAACTTGTCAGTACTCTATATAAAGGGAAATTACCCATTGTCATGGCAATGAAAGCGTGTCTTCTGGGAGTTTGTGGCGAAAGTTGTGCCTTTCCAGTAAGACAGACAACAGCTCTCGACTCCATGGCCGATGTAAGTAATTTAATCTCACCAGCCCTATCCCACCTAGACAAGAGAAATACCTATGTAAGCATGATGTTCATCAACTACAGCTCAGCCTTCAACACCACAGTGCCCTCCAAGCTGATCACTAAGCTCAGGGCCCTGGGTTTGAACCCTTCCCTGTACAACTGGATCTCGGACTTTCAGACGGGCTGCCCCCAAGTGGTGAAGGTAGGCAACAACACCTCTGCCACGCTGATTCTCAACAGGGGGGCCCCACAGGGGTGCGTGTTCAGCCCCCTCCTGTACTCCCTGTACACCCATGACTGCGTGGCCACGCAGTGGTGCCAGGAAAATAACTTCTCCCTCAACGTCAACCAAACGAAGTAACTGATTGTGGACTACTGGAGACAGCAGAGAAAGCACGCCCACATCAACATTGACAGAGCCACGATGGAATGATTTTTATTAGGATCTCTTTTAGTCCTCATTTGGTCTCATCTTCCAAGAGTCCTTAAACATTCAAATACAATTTATGATACAATCATATGTCCACATATAACACACTGTTACAAACAACAGAGATAATACACTGCCATATTGACCAGATAAATACTCATAAATATGACAGTCTGAAAATATAGATTGGTTCCTTCATCTACCACAGTGAAGTTCCTCGGCGTGCACATCACTGACAACCTGAAATGGTCCCTTCACACAGACAGTGTGGTGAAGAAATTTGGAGGCTGAAGAAATTTGTCTTTGCCCCTCATAAAGTTCTACAGATGCACCTTTTGGGCTTTATCACCACCTGGTACGACAACTGCACCGTCTGCAACTGCAGGGCTCTCCAGTGGGTGGTGCCATCAGCCCAACACATCACCGGGAGCACTCTGCCTGCCCTCCAGGTCGTCTGCAGCACCCAGTGTCACAGGAAGGCCAAGAAGATCATCAAGGACCTCTGCCACCTGAGCCACGGCCTGTTCACCCCGCTACCATCTAGAAGGCAGAGACAGTACAGATGCATCAAAGCTTAGAAGCTGTTTTTCAGTCTCTCGGTCTATCTCCAGGCCATCAGTTAAATAGTAACTACTAGCCGGCCTCCACACACAACCTTACCCTGAACCTTAGTCACTGTTACTAGCCAGCTACCAACGGGTACTCTACCCTGCACCTTAGAGACTGCTGTCGTATGTACATAGTCATTGAACACTGATCACTTAAATAATGTTACATACTGTTTCATCCACTTCATATGCGTTGTATTCTAGCCATGGCTCATCCCATATACTGTAACGCCATAGGGCGGGGCACAATTGGCCCAGCGTCATCCAGGTTAGGGGAGGGTTTGGCCGGGGTAGGCCGTCATTGTCAAATAACAATTCGTTCTTGACTGACTAGCCTAGTTAAATAAAGGTAAAAAAAATAGTTTAAAAAATACTGTGATACACCTTTTCTATTCATATACGGTCCATGCTGTCTATACCTCATTCCATTATTTATATATATATATATATATATATATCAGTCGTGAAAAGGGCACAACAAAACCTATTCACCCTCAGGAGACTGAAAAGATTTGGCATGGGTCCTCAGATCCTCAAAAGGTTTTACAGCTGCACCATCGAGAGCATCCTGACTGGTTGCATCACTGCCTGGTATGGCAACTGCTCGGCCTCCGACTGCAAAGCACTACAGATGGTAGCGCATACGGCCCAGCTTCCTGCCATCCAGGACCTCTATACCAGGCATTGTCAAAGACATTAGCCACAGACTGTTCTACCGCACGACAAGCGGTACCAGAGTTCCAAGTCGCTTCTAAACAGCTTCTACCCCCAAGCCATAAGACTCCTGAACATCTAATCAAATGGCCACCCAGACTTTTTGCATTGCCCCCCGTTTTACACTGCTGCTTCTCTCAGTTATTATCTATGCATAGTCACTTTAATAACTCTACCTACATGAATATATTACCTAAATTACATGGACTAACCAGTGCCCCTGCACATTGATTCTGTACCAGTACCCCCTGTAGGCAAGTCAGTTAAGAACAAATTCTTATAAACAATGATAGCTTAGGAACAGTGGGTTAACTGCCTTGTTCAGGAGCAGATTTTTACCTTGTCAGCTCACGGATTTGATCTAGCAACCTTTCGGTTAATGGCCCAATGCTCTAACCACGAGGCTACCTGTCGCCCCACAAAAGATATGAAGATTTTTCCACTTTGCCAGCTCAGGGATTCGAACCAGTGACCTTTCAGTTACTGGCTCAATGCTCTTAACTACAAGGCTACCTGCTGCCACCATGTGAATATGACCAACAACGCAGTTTCAAGAGAAATAGCTCTTTAATTATTTGTTATTTATTTCTTCTTTCTTTAGGTATTTTTCTTAAATACATTGTTGGTTAAGGGCCTGTAAGTAAGCATTTAACTGTAATACCTGTTGTTTTCGGCGCATGTGACAAATAACATTTGATTTGATACAACATCTGATTTGATTTGAGCTTGTATTCGCATGCGCACGACTATGTACGTGTGTGCGTTTGCTGGTTGTATTATTGTGGTTTCTGAGGGGTTGAGAGTGATGGTGTCATTTCCATGTGGTTTTGTAGTGAAACTGACAGTGTCGTGATGGAGAGTATTTTAGTAGCACACTGAACCTCACCCTTCTGTTTGAAACCACTGGCTCTGAGAATAGTGTAACAGTTCCACCTTGTGTCTGATATATGTTATCACAGTATTTTATCCAGGGCGTGTATCCTTAGTGCTGACAGTGTGCTTACGTGTGAGTTTTAAATGCCAAAGCTGTGTGTGTGTGTGTGTTTTCAATACTAACAGTGTGTGTTTTCTCTTTACTCAGGAGGTGCAGACTAAGAGTAAGGTTTGTGCCAATGTGTTCTGTGGCGCAGGAAGAGAGTGTGCAGTCACTGAGAAGGGAGAACCCAGCTGCTTGTGTATAGAGGTGAGTCCAATCATGGTCATATGCACAGTATACAGTGTAACCGATGCTATGAAATGCTTACTAGAAAACTTCCTCACCATGCAATGTTAACAATAAGTACAAGACTAGAGCAATAGTACGTAAATAGTCAACACAAATACTACACTACTGTTCAAAGGTTTGGGGTCACTTAAACATTTCCTTGTTTCCCATGAAAACATACATGAAATTAGTTGCAAAATTAATAGGAAATATATTCAAGACGGGGGTAGAAGCTGTTTAGAAGCCTCTTGGACAAAGACTTGGCGCTACGGTACCGCTTGCCGTGCGGTAGCAGAGAGAACAGTCTATGAATAGGGTGGCTGGACAGTTTTTAGGGCTTTCTTCTGACACCGCCTGGTATAGAGGTCCTTGATGACAGGAAGCTTGGCCCCAGTGTTGTACTGGGCTGGTCGCACTACCCTCTGTAGTGCCTTGCGGTCGGAGGCCGAGCAGTTGCCATACCAGGCAGTGGTGCGACCAGTCAGGATGTTGTCGATGGTGCAGCTAAAGAACCTTGTGAGGATCTGAGGACCCATGCTGAATCTTTCAGTCTCCTGAGAGGGAATAGGCTTTGTCGTGCCCTCTTCACGACTGTCTTGATGTGCTTGGACAATGCTAGTTTGTTGGTGATGTGGACACCAAGGAACTTGAAGCTCTCAACCTGCTCCACTGCAGGTGGTCTTGATCACGTTGAGGGAGAGGTTGTTGTCCTGGCACCACACAGCCAGCTCTTTGACCTCCTCCCTATAGGCTGTCTCGTCTTTGTCGGTGATCAGGCCTACCACTGTTGTGTCATCAGCTAATTTAATGATGGTGTTGGAGTCGTGCCTGGCCGTGCAGTCATGAGTGAACAGGAGGGGGCTAAGCACGCACTGCTGAGGGGACCCTGGGTTGAGGATCAACGTGGCGGATGTCTTGTTACCTACCCTTACCACCTGGGGGCTGCCCGTCAGGAAGTCCAGGATCCAGTTGCAGAGGTAGGTGTTTAGTCCCAGGGTCCTTAGCTTATTGATGAGCTTTGAGGGCACTATGGTGTTGAACGCTGAGCTGTTGTCAATGAATAGCATTCTCACATATGTGTTCCTTTTGTCCAGGTGGGAAAGGGCAATGTGGAGTGCAATAAAGATTCTTGCCAGTTGGTCAGCGCATGCTCGCAGTACACGTCCTGATAATCCGTCTGGCCTTGCGGCCTTGTGAATGTTGACACGTTTAAAAGTCTTTCTCACATCGGCTGCGGAGAGCATGATCACACAGTCTTCCGGAACAGCTGGTGCAGTCATGCATGTTTCAGTGTTATGAGCATATAAGTAGTTTAGCTCGTCTGGTAGGCTCGGGTCACTGGGCAGCTCTCGGCTGTGCTTCCCTTTGTAGTCTGCAATGGTTTGCAAGCCCTGCCACATCGGACAAGCATCAGAGGCGGTGTAGTGCGATTCAATCTTAGTCCTGTATTAACCTCTCTTGGGTAGGGTGCAGTATTTTCACGTCCGGATAAAAAGCGTGCCCAAAGTAAACTGCCTGTTACTCAGGCCCAGAAGCTAGGATATGCATATAATTGATAGAGTTGGATAGAAAATACTCTAAAGTTTCTAAAACTGTTAAGATAATGTCTGTGAGTATAACACAACTGACATGGCAGGAGAAACCGCGAGGACAAACAATCCCCCCCCCCCCCCCCCCCAAAACATTCAGCCTACCACTATTTTCAATGGCTGTCACTTTTATTATAAGGCGAAGTCCTCCCAGATTGTAGTTTCTAGGGCTTCCACTAGATGTCAACAATCTTTAGAAAGCGTTTCAGGCTGGTGTTTGGACAAATGAGCCAGAAATTGTAGTTTTTCTAGGTGGCTCCCATTTTGGCTGTAGTGTTTCCAAGCGTGTAAATGAGAGCGCGTTCTTTGGTATTTTCCTCCGGTAAAAACAATAACGATTCTCCGTCTTAAATTGTATAGTTTAGTTATGTATTAGGGTACCTGAGGTTTGATTATAAACGTTGTTTGACTTGTTTGGAAAAGTTTATTAGTAACATTTGGGATTAATTTTGTATGCATTTTGATGGAGGGAAACTGGGTGGATTATTGACTGTAGCGCGCCAGCTAAACTGAGTTTTTATGGATATAAAGAAGGACATTATCGAACAAAAGGACCATTTGTGATGTAACTGGGACTTTTTGGAGTGCCAACAGAAGAAGATCATCAAATGTAAGGCATATTATATCACTATTTCTGACCTTCGTGTCGCACATTCCTGGTTGAAATATGTCTTTCATGGTTTTGTATGCGGGGCGCTGTCCTCGGATAATCGCATGGTGTGCTTTCGCCATAAAGCCTTTTTGAAATCTGACACAGCGGCTGGACTAACAAGAAGTTAGGCTTTATTTTGATGTATTACACCAGTGATTTTATGAAAGTTAAATATTTATAATTCTGTAGTTTGAATTTCGCGCTCTGCAATTTCACAGGATGTTGGCCAGGTGCTACCATCCCACCTGCCCATAAGAAGTTAACACTTTGCCTGTTTGATGGTTCATCAGAGGGCATAATGGGATTTCTTATAAGTTTCCGGGTTAGAGTCCCGCTCCTTGAAAGCGGCAGCTCTAGCCTTTAGCTCAGTGCGGATGCTGCCTGTAATCCATGTCTTCTGGTTGGGGTATGTACGTACGGTCACTGTGGGGACGACGTCATCGATGCACTTATTGATGAAGCCAATGACTGATGTACTGGTGTATTTCTCAATGCCATTTGAGGAATCCCGGAACATATTCCAATCTGTGCTAGCAAAACAGTCCTGTAGCTTAGCATCTGCTTCATCTGACCACTTTTTAATTTATTTGATCACTGGTGCTTCCTGCTTTCATTTTTGCTTGTATGCAGGAATCAGGAGGATAGACTTATGGTCAGATTTGCCAAATGGAGGGCAAGGGAGAGCTTTGTATGCGTCTCTGTGTGTGGAGTATAGGTTGTCCAGAGTTTTTTTCCCTCTGGTTGCACATTTATGTGCTGATGGAAAGAGATTGCACGTTTGCTAGCAGAATGGAAGGAAGTGGGGGTTAAATTCGATCGCCGTCAAATTCTCCGAAGGCAGCCCGCACTTTGGCCCCTTTTTCACCACCTCCTCTTCACACAAATCACGGGGATCTGGGCCTGTTCCCAAGAAAGCCGTATGTTATTCGCGTCGGGCTCGTCAGAGTCATGAAAGGGAGAAAAGGGTTCTGCTAGTCCGTGGTGAGTAATCGCAGTCCTGATGTCTAGAAGTTATTTTCGGTCATAAGAGACGGTAGTGGCAAAATTATGTACAAAATAAGCTTTTTTTTAAAGTTACAAACAACGCAAATAAACCGAACAAAAAAACACGATAGGTTGTAAAACGTCTGCCTTCCTCTCCGGCGCCATCTTACAGCTTCTTCCTCTTTCGAGTGTCTGTTCTTTTTCCCATCTTAATCTTTTATTTGTATTGGCCAGTCTGAGATATGGCTTTTTCTTTGCAACTCTGCCTAGAAGGCCAGCATCCCGGAGTCGCCTCTTCACTGTTGACATTGAGACTGGTGTTTTGTGGGTACTATTTAATGAAGCTGTCAGTTGAGGACTTGTGAGGTGTCTGTTTCTCAAACTAGGCACTCTAATGTACTTGTCCTCTTGCTCAGTTGTGCACCGAGGCCCCTTTGCACTGTTCTGTGAAGGGAGTAGTACACATCGTTTTACAAGATCTTCAGTTTCTTGGCAATTTCTCGCATGGAATAGCCTTCATTTCTCAGAACAAGAATACACTGACAAGTTTCAGAAGAAAGTTCTTTGTTTCTGGCCAATTTGAGCCAGTAATCAAACCCACAAATGCTGATGCTCTAGATACTCAACTAGTCTAAAGATGGCCAGTTTTATATTGCTTCTTTAATTAGAACAACAGTTTTCAGCTGTGCTAACATAATTGCAAAAGGGCATTCTCATGATCAATTAGCCTTTTAGCTACATTAGTCATTTACAACATTAACAATGTCTACACTGTATTTCTGATAAATTTGATGTTATTTTAATGGACAAAAAAATTGGGAAATTTCTAAGTGACCCCAAACTTTTGAACGGTAGTGTATATCACTCAAATATTGTATAAAACAACAGGACGTGATATATTGAAGAGAAATACAGAACATACTGACTGTACTATGAATATACAGTACTTGATAGTGAGCTTGTGCGTGCGTGTGTGTGACTATGCATATGTGTGACTATGCATGTGTGTGCCTGCGTGTGTGTGAATAACAGAGTTTATCAGCATGTGAGTGTGTTGTGTGTCCAGGTATGCCACTTTTGGCATGATTTTTTTTATTCAGGGTCATTAAGAAATGGATGATCTTTTTATTCAGGGTCATTAAGATGCCTGATCTTTTTATTTGGGGTCATTAAGACTCTCTCTCTTTCTCTCTCCTCCCACCCACCTTCTCCATCTCTCTCTGTCTCCCTCTCTTCCCTTCTCTCTGTCTCTAGAGCTGTAAGCCACACAAGCGTTCAGTGTGTGGCAGTAACGGTAAGACATACCGCAACCACTGTGAGCTCCACCGAGACGCATGTCTCACCGGCCTCAAGATCCAGGTGGCCCACGACAGACACTGCCAGGGTGGGGAAAAAACATGCACATACTTTCTTGTTAACTTTGTGTGTGTGTAGCACATGACTGACCTCTATTGCTATCTGATGCCTATGTACTCAGGGGCATAATCTCTGGTTGTCATGACACAGTCAGTAATACGTGTGAGCTGTCAGGTCAGCTGTTGGCCATATAAGGCTATCCTATCATCATCCGACAGACAGGCAAAATATATGGTCCCAGGCTCATCTTCGATTTAGCTAGTGTTGAACTTTGAACCTATACGCCCAATGACCTCTTGTCTGTCTGTTGGCCAGGACATTGATCTGGTTGATGAATCCTCTCCTAGTGTCACAGAGAGGCCATCATGTCATGGTATCCATGGGCATTATTGGTTATTGTGGCAATGTGACAATGACATGATGAAAAACACTAGATGGGAAACAAACACTAGATATTGTAAAACAATTAAATAAAGCTGTTCTCTTTCTCTCTGTGTGTTCCTCTATTTTGTATCTCACTCTCTCTCACTCTCTCTCACTCTCTCTCTCGCTCTCTCTCAATCTCTCTCACTCACTCTCACTCTCTCTCTCGCTCTCGCTCTCTGTCTTTGTCGTCTGCAGAGAAGAAAGCAGAGCATGCAGCCGCCAGCCCAGGTGAGTGAGTGTGACTTGGGAGATCTGTGTGCTCAGCCAATAAGAGCTCTGTATCTCAGCTCTTATTTCCTCTAGTCCTTATGGAGCTTTATCAGACATAGTACACCTCTCTCATAGCTATATCAGTGTTCTACTGATCTCTTATTGCACTTGTGATAAGCACTCTTCAGTTAACTGATAGGGAGTGTGCAGGGTTAGGGCTCAGGACTGTACATTTGGGCACATAATGAGCTGGGAGATACTGGTGTGCTCTGGACAGAACAGGGATTGTGTGCATTCCCTTTACCATACTAGAGAGTGTCAAAATGGCTAGAGTACCTGTTAGATTGTGGATTTTGACTGTCACATCTCTCTCTCTCTCTCTCTCTCTCTCTCTCTCTCTCTCTCTCTCTCTCTCTCTCTCTCTCTATGGCTCTGTCCCCCCCTCTCTCTCTCACTCGCACACCCCTTCTCTCTTTCTCTTTCTCTCTCTCTCTCTTTCTCTATGGCTCTGTCCCCCCCCCCCTCTCTCTCTCACTCGCACACCCCTTCTCTCTCTCTCTCTCTCTCTCTCTCTCTCTCTCTCTCTCTCACACCCTCTCTTTCCTTCTCTCTCTGTCTATCTCTCTCTCTCTCGCTCACACACACACACTCAACCCACCCCTCTCTCTCAACCCCCCTCTTTCCTTTTCTCCCTCGGTCTCTCCAGTGGTGTGTTATGTAGCAGATCGTAATGAGTTGAGGCACCGTGTGATCCAGTGGCTGCAGACTGAGGTGGTCCCAGACGGCTGGTTTGTCAGAGGCTCCAACTTCACTGAAATCCTGGTGAAATACTTCAAGGTGTGTGTGTGTGTGTGTGTGTGTGTGTGTGTGTGTGTGTGTGTGTGTGTGTGTGTGTGTGTGTCAAACAAGCGTTTCAGTTGTGATATCTGTTCTATGAAGTCCGAAACTATGAACTTGAGACATGTTTTATAGACACAGCTTCATATGTTTTGGACCATATGGAAAATGAATTAGTCATACTGATAAACGTTGTCTTCACCTTCCACATAGCACATAGCATTTGTCATCAGCTGTTACAACTAGGAGAGGTGACTGGAAACTAGAGGTCGACCGATTATGATTTTTCAACGCCGATACCAATTATTGGAGGACCAAACAAGCTGATACCGATTAATCGGCCGATTCTTTTTTTTTATTTGTTGGTAATAATGACAATTACAACAATACTGAATGAACACTTATTTTAACTTAATATAATACATCAATAAAGTCAATTTAGCCTCAAGTAAATAATGAAACATGTTCAATTTGGTTTAAATAATGCAAAAACTAAGTGTTGGAGAAGAAAGTAAAAGTGCAATATGTGCCATGTAAGAAAGCTAATGTTTAAGTTCCTTGCTCAGAACATGAGAACATATGAAAGCTGGTGGTTCCTTTTAACATGAGTCTTCAATATTCCCAGGTAAGAAGTTTTAGGTTGTAGTTATTATAGGAATTATAGGACTATTTCCCTCTATACCATTTGTATTTCATATACCTTTGACTATTGGATGTTCTTATAGGCACTTTAGTATTGCCAGTTTAACAGTATAGCCTCCGTCCCTCTCCTCGCTCCTCCCTGGGCTCGAACCAGCAACACAATGACAACAGCCACCATCGAAGCAGTGTTACCCATGCAGAGCAAGGGAAACAACCACCCCAAGGCTCAGAGCGAGTGAAGTTTGAAAGGCTATTAGCGCGCGCTAACTAGCCAGCCATTTCACTTCGGTCACACCAGCCTCATCTCGGGAGTTGATAGGTGTGAAGTCATAAACAGCGCAATGCTTGACGCTACTGGAAACTATTGGGTCTTCACAGGAGGGACACCCCTTAACCTTCAGCCCCTCTCTCACACTGGCCATCCTATGGTCTCCTGTACCCACCACCCCATATCACAAATCACATACCACCCATCTTCATTCCCTTACACTCTCAGACTGGCAGTGTGCTGATCTAAACACTCAGAGGGGAACCTCTATCCCTCCATCCATCCCTTCATCCACCCTCTCTTCCTTTCCACCCTAAATCATCAAAGCTACCTCAGACACTGCCTGATCATTTATGTGACAGCCATCTCAGTCATGTTAGTGGACAGCCGTAACTCTCCTTAATGACCGTCCTCATCCTGTGGTGAAGGACCCCTGGCCCTGCCACTCTCCCATTGGCTCAGAGAGGGCCTTAAAGAGGAATTGCCGTCAATGTTCAGAAAATATTAATTTATCTCCACTGGTTACTGTTTCTTCTACACACATGGAAACATGAGAAAGATTCATGTGATATCAAAACACCATTGTTCTCCTGTCTCCTCCAGTCTCCTCATTTGTCTGAGAGTTCCATTAACTCTCCACAAAGACAGAGCACAGTGATATAATGGAGCTTTTAGTATACAGTGCGTTCGGAATGTATTCAGACCCCTTGACTTTTTCCACATTTTGTTACATTACAGTCTTATTCTAAAATGGATTGAATAAAATACATTTCTCAGCAATCTACACACAATACCTCATAATGACAAAGAGAATACAGCTTTTTTGAAATGTATTAAATGTATTAAAAAAAAAACAGAAATACCTTATTTACACAAGTATTCAGACCCTTTGCTATGAGACTCGAAATTGAGCTCAGGTGCATCCTGTTTCCTTTCATCATCCTTGAGATGCTTCTACAACTTGATTGGAGTCCACCTGTGGTAAATAAAACCTGTCTATATAAGGACCCACAGTTGACAGTGCATGTCATAGCAAAAACCAAGCCATGATGTCGAAGGAATTGTCCGTAGAGCTCCGAAACAGGATTGTGTTGAGGCACGGATATGGGGAAGGGTACCAAAACATTTCTGCAGCATTGAAGGTTCCCAAGAACACAGTGGCCTCCATCATTCTTAAATGGAAGAAGTTTGGAACCACCAAGAATCTTCCTAGAGCTGGCCGCTCGGCCAAACTGAGAAATCGGGGGAGAAGGGCCTTGGTCAGGGATGTGACCATTGTTCACTCTGACAGAGCTCCAGAGTTCCTCTGTGGAGATGAGAGAAACTTCCAGAAGAACAACCATCTCTGCAGCACTCCACCAATCAGGCATTTATGGTAGAGTGGCCGGACGGAAGCCACTCCTCAGTAAAAGGCACATGACAGCCCTCTTGGAGTTTGCCAAAAGGCACCTTAAGACTCTTAGACCATGATAAACAAGATTCTCTGGTCTGATGAAACCAAGATTGAACTCTTTGGCCTGAATGCCAAGCGTCACGTCTGGAGGACACCAGGCACCAACCGTACGATGAAGCATGTTGGTGGCAGCATCGTGCTGTGGGGATGTTTTTCAGCGGCAGGGACTGGGAGATTAGTCAGAATCGAGGCAAAGATGAACGGAGCAAAGTACAGAGAGATCCTTGATGAAAACCTGCCCCAGAGCGCTCAGGACCTCTGACAGGGGCGAAGTTTCACCTTCCAACAGGACAATGACCCTAAGCACACAGCCAAGACAACGCAGGAGTGGCTTCGGGGAAAGTCTCTGAATGTCCTTGAGTGGCCCAGCCAGAGCCCGGACTTGAACATTGTGTTTAGATTGATCAGAGGGGGGGAAAACTATACATTTTAGAATAAGGCTGTAATGTAACAAAATGTGTAAAAAGTCAAGAGGTCTGATAACTTTCCGAAGGCACTGTAGTCTCTCTCTCTCTCTCTATATATATATATACATACATACATGCATACATACATACAGTGGGGCAAAAAAGTATTTAGTCAGCCACCAATTGTGCAAGTTCTCCCACTTAAAAAAGATAAGAGAGGCCTGTAATTTTCATCATAGGTACACTTCAACTATGACAGACAAAATTAGGAAAAAAATCCAGAAAATCACATTGTAGGATTTTTTATGAATTTATTTGCAAATTATGGTGGAAATAAGTATTTGGTCACCTACAAACAAGCAAGATTTCTGGCTCTCAAATACCTGTAACTCCGTCTTTAAGAGGCTCCTCTGTCCTCCACTCGTTACCTGTATTAATGGCACCTGTTTGAACTTGTTATCAGTATAAAAGACACCTGTCCACAACCTCAAACAGTCACACTCCAAACTCCACTATGGTCAAGACCAAAGAGCTGTCAAAGGACACCAGAAACAAAATTGTAGACCTGCACCAGACTGGGAAGACTGAATCTGCAATAGGTAAGCAGCTTGGTTTGAAGAACTCAACTGTGGGAGCAATTATTAGGAAATGGAAGACATACAAGACCACTGATAATCTCCCTCGATCTGGGGCTCCACGCAAGATCTCACCCCGTGGGGTCAAAATGATCACAAGAAGGGTGAGCAAAAATCCCAGAACCACACGGGGGGGGGGACTTAGTGAATGACCTGCAGAGAGCTGGGATCAAAGTAACAAAGCCTACCATCAGTAACACACTACGCCGCTAGGGACTCAAATCCTGCAGTGCCAGACGTGTCCCCCTGCTTAAGCCATTACATGTCCAGGCCCGTCTGAAGTTTGCTAAAGAGCGTTTGGATGATCCAGAAGAAGATTGGGAGAATGTCATATGGTCAGATGAAACCAAAATATAACTTTTTGGTAAAAACTCAACTCGTCGTGTTTGGAGGACAAAGAATGCTGAGTTGCATCATACCATACCTACTGTGAAGCATGGGGGTGGAAACATCATGCTTTGGGGCTGTTTTTCTGCAAAGGGACCAGGACGACTGATCCGTGTAAAGGAAAGAATGAATGGGGCCATGTATCGTGAGATTTTGAGTGAAAACCTTCTTACATCAGCAAGGGCATTGAAGATGAAACGTGGCTGGGTCTTTCAGCATGACAATTATCCCAAACACACCACCCAGGCAACGAAGGAGTGGCTTCGTAAGAAGCATTTCAAGGTCCTGGAGTGAATTAGCCAGTCTCCAGATCTCAACCCCATAGAAAATCTTTGGAGGGAGTTGAAATTCCATGTTGCCCAGCAACAGCCCCAAAACATCACTGCTCTAGAGGAGATCTGCATGGAGGAATGGGCCAAAATACCAGCAACAGTGTGTGAAAAACGTTGTGAAGACTTACAGAAAATGTTTGACCTCTGTCATTGCCAACAAAGGGTATATAACAAAGTATTGAGATAAACTTTTGTTATTGACCAAATACTTATTTTTCCACCATAATTTGCAAATAAATTCATAAAAAATCCTACAATTTGATTTTCTGGATTTTTTTTCTCATTTTGTCTGTCATAGTTGAAGTGTACCTATGATGAAAATTACACGCCTCTCTTGCACAATTGGTGGCTGACTAAATACTTTTTTTGCCCCACTGTTTATACAGTGCCTTGCGAAAGTATTCGGCCCCCTTGAACTTTGCGACCTTTTGCCACATTTCAGGCTTCAAACATAAAGATATAAAACTGTATTTTTTTGTGAAGAATCAACAACAAGAGGGACACAATCATGAAGTGGAACGACATTTATTGGATATTTCAAACTTTTTTAACAAATCAAAAACTGAAAAATTGGGCGTGCAAAATTATTCAGCCCCCTTAAGTTAATACTTTGTAGCGCCACCTTTTGCTGCGATTACAGCTGTAAGTCGCTTGGGGTATGTCTCTATCAGTTTTGCACATCGAGAGACTGACATTTTTTCCCATTCCTCCTCGAGCTCAGTGAGGTTGGATGGAGAGCATTTGTGAACAGCAGTTTTCAGTTCTTTCCACAGATTCTCGATTGGATTCAGGTCTGGACTTTGACTTGGCCATTCTAACACCTGGATATGTTTATTTTTGAACCATTCCATTGTAGATTTTGCTTTATGTTTTGGATCATTGTCTTGTTGGAAGACAAATCCCCGTCCCAGTCTCAGGTCTTTTGCAGACTCCATCAGATTTTCTTCCAGAATGGTCCTGTATTTGGCTCCATCCATCTTCCCATCAATTTGAACCATCTTCCCTGTCCCTGCTGAAGAAAAGCAGGCCCAAACCATGATGCTGCCACCACCATGTTTGACAGTGGGGATGGTGTGTTCAGTGTGATGAGCTGTGTTGCTTTTACGCCAAACATAACGTTTTGCATTGTTGCCAAATAGTTCAATTTTGGTTTCATCTGACCAGAGCACCTTCTTCCACATGTTTGGTGTGTCTCCCAGGTGGCTTGTGGCAAACTTTAAACGGCACTTTTTATGGATATCTTTAAGAAATGGCTTTCTTCTTGCCACTCTTCCATAAAGGCCAGATTTGTGCAATATACGACTGATTGTTGTCCTATGGACAGAGTCTCCCACCTCAGCTGTAGATCTCTGCAGTTCATCCAGAGTGATCATGGGCCTCTTGGCTGCATCTCTGATCAGTCTTCTCCTTGTATGAGCTGAAAGTTTAGAGGGACGGCCAGGTCTTGGTAGATTTGCAGTGGTCTGATACTCCTTCCATTTCAATATTATCGCTTGCACAGTGCTCCTTGGGATGTTTAAAGCTTGGGAAATCTTTTTGTATCCAAATCCGGCTTTAAACTTCTTCACAACAGTATCTCTGACCTGCCTGGTGTGTTCCTTGTTCTTCATGATGCTCTCTGCGCTTTTAACGGACCTCTGAGACTATCACAGTGCAGGTGCATTTATACGGAGACTTGATTACACACAGGTGGATTGTATTTATCATCATTAGTCATTTAGGTCAACATTGGATCATTCAGAGATCCTCACTGAACTTCTGGAGAGAGTTTGCTGCACTGAAAGTAAAGGGGCTGAATAATTTTGCTCGCCCAATTTTTCAGTTTTTGATTTGTTAAAAAAGTTTGAAATATCCAATAAATCTCGATCCACTTCATGATTGTGTCCCACTTGTTGTTGATTCTTCACAAAAAAATACAGTTTTATATCTTTATGTTTGAAGCCTGAAATGTGGCAAAAGGTCGCAATGTTCAAGGGGGCCGAATACTTTCGCAAGGCACTGTATATACAGTATGTTTGTCAATCTCTCTATAGAATATAACTCTGACTGTTAAAGATGTATCCCTTCAAGAAGCTTTAATTCGAGGATGGCTCTACACTGTAATGGAAAACTATAATTTATACTGTAATTCTGGGTATTATCAACTGTAAAATACTGTGAAAGCATTATACTGCAGCATACTGTAAAGTATGATGCATTGTGGGAAAATGTAGTGGGCGGGAAATAGTTTCTGTATTTCAAGTAATACTGTAATTCCACCCCACAGAAAACAGTACTGTACCTTAATTTTGGAGCGCCAAGAACATTTTGATTACTAATGGGTATTGTTGTTTTTTGAGGTTCCCTTTGCAAGATGCCTTATTTGTTGAACCCGTTAATGTGAGTGCTGTACCAATGTAACTAATGTGTTTATAGTGCCCCATCAATTTAAAATGTAGAAGGGATAGAGTGCAGTGGCAAGTCTTAAACCTTTGGTCTGTTTTGCCAAGTAATTGCTGCCAGTTTGGACGCCTTTGTTACGGCCTCTTGTGGAAGTGATATAAATCACCAAATAATAAATGATATGCTGTACTGTGTAAATACATTACCTTGTAGCCAACCTTTCACCGATTCCATGTAATTCCAGTAAAATACTGTGAAATCTCCCCCACAATTACTTTCATTCATTAGTTCACTAATTTATACATTATGATTACATTAGCATTTACTTTTTTACATTGCAATACAGTACATTGGATGTATTCAACTATGTCATTACACAGTACTTGCTTTACTATTGTATTTAGATTACAGTAGGTATACTGCACTATGAAATACAGTGTCTTACTTACCGATAGCTGTCTGTAAGTTACTGTCAAATTCACTTCAACCCCTTTACAGTGTAGGGTTGTCAGGTGACCGATGACCACTGGTGATGACCGCCACAGACAGTCTCAAAGTGCAAAGTTCACTGTGGATTAGCAGTCTTGGAAGGAGAGTTTTTATCAGGTAGAGGGAGATATTTAGAAAATGATTGAGAGAGGAACTGATATGACCAGAAGAAAAGTGAGAGTGTGGGGGGGGGGGTTTATGCTTAAAGGCTAAAATATATGTATTATTATACCCAATCCCCCCCACTCTCACTTTTCTTCTGGTCATATCAGTTATTAGGTTTTCTGGTTATTATTCACTTTTATGATTTTATATTGGCCTACAGAGGCCCATGACACTCTTCTATTCTCCTACTAACTCTGCTAGTTTCTGTGTGCATGTGTGTGTGTACAGAACTACGACAATGGTGACTCCCAGCTGGACTCCTCAGAGCTCCTTAAGTTCATCCAACATAATGACTCCAACGTGGACATGCAGTCATATTCAGACCAGGAGAGCAACAAGCTGCTCAGGTCAGTGTGTGTGTGTACTTGTGCGCATGCTATTTCACCTTTATTTGTATATATATATATATATTATCAGTCAAAGGTTTGGACACACCTACTCATTCAAGGGTTTTTCTTTATTTTTACTATTTTCCACATTGTAGAATAATAGTGAAGACATCAAAACTATGAAATAACACACATGGAATCATGTAGCAACCAAAAAAGTGCATTTTATATTTGAGATTCTTCAAAGTAGCCACTCTTTGTCTTGATGATAGCTTTGCACATTCTTGGCATTCTCTCAACCAGCTTCATGAGGAAGTCACCTGGGATGCATCTCAATTAACAGGTGTGCCTTGTGGAAATGTTTTCCTTCTTAATGCGTTTGAGCCAATCAGTTGTGTTGTGACAAGGTAGGTGTGGTATACCGAAGTCCAAGTCCATATTATGGCAAGAACAGCTCAAATAAACAAAGTGAAATGACAGTCCTTCATTCAAGTGCAGTCACAAGAACCATCAAGCGAAATAAATGCTTCGTAGAGTTCAAGTAACAGACACATCTCAACATCAACTGTTTAGAGGAGACTGCGTGAATCATGCCTTCATGGTCGAATTGCTGCAAAGAAACCAGTACTAATGGACACCATTAAGAAGAAGAGACTTGCTTGGCCAAGAAACACGAGCAATGGACATTAGACCGATGTAAATCTGTCCCTTGAGATTTTTGGTGTCTTTGTGAGATGTAGAGTAGGTGAACGGATCGCATGTGTGATCCCACTGTGAAGCATGGAGGAGGAGGCACACTTAATCAGCATGGCACACTTAATCAGCATGGCTATCACAGTATTCTGCAGCGATACACCATCCCATCTGGTTTACGCTTAGTGGGACTATCATTTATTTTTCAACAGGACAATGACCCAACACACCTCCAGGCTGTGTAAAGGCTATTTGACCAAGAAAGAGAGTGATGGAGTGCTGCATCAGATGACCTCATCTCCATAATCACCCGACCTCAACCCAGTTGAGATGGTTTGGGATGAGTTGGACCGCAGAGTGAAGGAAAGGTCGCCAATAAGTGCTCAGCATATGTGGCAACTCCTTCAAGACTGTTGGAAAATCATTTCAGGTTAAGCTGGTTGAGAGAATGCCAAGGGTGTGCAAAGCTGTCATCAAGGCAAAGGGTATCTACTTTGAAGAATCTCAAATATAAAAGATGTTTGGTTTGTTGAACACTTTTTTGATTACTACATAATTCCATATGTGTTATTTCATAGTTTGAATGTGTTCACTGTTATTCTACAATGTAGAACATTTTTAAAAATAAAGAAAAACCCTAAAATGAGTAGGTGTGTCCAAACTTTTGACTGGTGCCGTTTATATTATTTATATATATTTTTTAGCTCAGTAGACAGAAAAATATGACACTTTACAAAACAGGTAATTCACACATTATCATAGATCATCATATAATGTTTGCAGCCTGTCTACGTGTGCTGTAAATTTGAGCCATTTACATAACATACCATAAATGTATATGTGTATACCTATAAAGTACCTATATCATATACAGTATCGATATCATATTCTCAGCTGTACAGTAGAGGGTTTCTGAGGAGCTGGTGCTATATTAAGCCCTACTGTCCCTCTCTCTGCCTTGAACCCTGTGTGACCCAGGCCTCCTGTGGGTGATCTTAACCTCACCTGTTCTGTACATGATCAGAGCCTGGGTTTCCACTGTGCTGCTCACTTGAGAAGTGTTGCAATGCTTCTGCAGGTTTGGAGATAAGAAGCTGATGTAAGAAGCTGATGTAAGAAGCTGATGTAAGAAGCTGATGTAATCAGCCACTTCTATTGCCCACGCATGAGTAGGGCCCTGAGTTTTTACAGGCTATGTGACTTGACCGGGAAAAACTCTTAGTCCTACAAATGAAGCATTGAAAATAATATTCTGTGGGCAAAACATTCCATTAACTTCACTTTATCAGACACCCAGCACAGTCAGACACTATGCCCAATAACCATCTCAACAGCTATACAGAGCATTCGCAACATATTCAGACCCCTTGAATTTTTCCACATTTTGTCATGTTAAAGCCTTATTCTAAAATTGATTAAATTGTTTTTTCCCCCTCATCAATCTACACACAATGCCCCATAATGACAAAGAAAACTTCAAAGTTTTTTTTTATATAATTTATTTATTTATTTAATTTATATAATAAAAAACACTGAAATATCATACTTACATACTGTAAGTATTCAGAACCTTCGCCCCAGTCTGAGGTCATGTGCACTCTGGAGTGGGTTTTCATCAAGGATCTCACTGAACTTTGCTCCGTTCATGTTTCCCTCGATCCTGATTAGTCCTGATTAGTCTCATGATACTGCCACCACCATGATTCACCGTAGGCATGGTACCAGGTTTCCTCCAGATGCGACGCCTGGCATTCAGGCCAAAGAGTTCAATCTTAGTTTCATCAGACCAGAAAATCTTGTTTCTCATGGTCTGAGTCCTTTAGATGCCTTTTGGCAAACTCCAAGCAGGCTGTTATGTGCCTTTTACTGAGGAGGGGCTTCCGTCTGGCCAATCTACCATAAATGCCTGATTGGTGGAGTAATGCAGAGATGGTTGTCCTTCTGGAAGGTTATCCCATCTCCACAGAGGAACTCTGGAGCTCTGTCAGAGTGACCATCGGGCTCTTGGTCACCTCCCTGACCAAGGCCCTTCTCCCCTGATTTCTCAGTTTGGCCGGGCGGCCAGTTCTAGGAAGAGTCTTAGTAGTTCTAAACTTCTTCCATTTAAGAATGATGGAGGCCACTGTGTTCTTGGGGATCTTCAATACTGCAGAATATTTTTGATTGATACCCTTCCCCAGATCTGTGCCTCGACACAATCCTGTCTCGGAGCTCTACGGACAATTCCTATGACCCGATGGCTTGGTTTTTGCTCTGAAATGTACTGTCAACTGTGGAACCTTATATAGACAGTTGTGTGCCTTTCCAAATCATGCCCAATCAATTGAATTTACCACAGGTAGACTCCAATCAAGGTGTAGAAAGATCTCATGATCAATAGAAACAGAATGCACCTGAGCTCAATTTCGAGTCTCACAGCAAAGGGTCTGAATACTTATGTAAATAAGGTATTTCTATTTATTTATTTGCTAAAAAAATCTAAACTGTTTTTGCCTTTGATATTATGGGATATTGTATGTAGATTGGTGAGGGGAAAAATGTATTTAATCAATTTTAGAATATTGCTGTAACGTAAAGAAAATGTGGAAAAAGTCAAGGGGTCTGAATAATTTCAGAATGCACTGTACTTAGCTATGAGTACAGTCAGTGAATGTGAACCTATGTGTGTGTTTCTCTCTGCTCTTCCCAGGAGCCTATGTGTGGACGCCCTGATCGAGATGTCCGATGAGAACACTGACTGGAAGCTGAGCTTCGATGAGTTCCTCAACTGCCTGAAGCCCGGCTTCAACCCACCTGAGAAGAGTGAGCTCCCAGACACATGACCGTTGACTCAATGACTCTATGATGACAACACTGCACACCACTGCTGACACCACACATGTTTTTTTTCTCAGTTCATTACACAAATACCTCTATATCAACCTCTTAGACACATGCAGTCAGCATGCAGTATGTTTACAGTGCATGGGATTTACATATGTTAAATAGCAAATTCATTCACCACAACCATAGGCAAATCCACTGTAACTCACCCTAACATACTTGAAATTCACTGCAACAAAAACATCTCAATGTGATTTATTTACAGACAACTGTATTTTTTCTTGGTCTTTTGTACTGTACTAAGTTGATCAGAAGTTGTGCATTAATGATGTAGGGGAAAGTTCAGTGTGATAGGAAGAGCGGTTCTAGGAGAGAGCCCTATGACTTCCCTCACAGCTGCAGCACACATTCCAGTCCGGAACACAGAACCTACCCTGGGGCCTCACCAGAGCCAAAGTCATAGATAATAGAGTGCTTTAACATACTGTACACACAGTCTATATCCCTCTAGTGCTCTCTTTCTGCTGCGGACTACAGCACTACTCAACTGCGCTAAATGTTTTATTTAGACATCTAGAACAAACCAATTCAAGTAAAACAGAGGATATTTAATCATTTCTGGTCACTTGAACAGACATTATTGTTAGATACGGTGTGTATGCGAGGCACAAAATTCTATGTGCCCCCCTCTTCTGCAGAGTGTGCCCTGGAGGATGAGACCTATAAGGATGGGGCTGAGACACAGGTGGAGTGTAACCGCTGTGTGTGTGCCTGCGGCAACTGGGTCTGCACCGCCATGACCTGCAATGGTGAGGATAGGCACACCAGTATAGACACCCTGGCTCATCTACAAGTCACCTGAACCACATACTGGGCTTACAAATAAGTACTCAACACCTGTCTTTCTCTCTCTCCAATTGATCCTGTAATTTTTTCTTCCTTTGCATCTCTTTCTTAGATAAGACAGCGGTCGTCGAGGAGACCGGGGAGGCAGGGCAGGAGATGACCGAGGAGGAATGGAGCCTCCGTGTGGCCGAGCTCAACCAGCACCAGGTCAGCAACGGGATGTCAAAGTTCAAGGGACAGACCGGGCCGCCCTCCAATCTCCCCAGACATATGGGGTAGCTCTGGAATCTGTCTATAAACAGTTGGGCGAGTTGGGCGAGTTGTGTGTGTGTGTGTGTGTGTGTGTGTGTGTGTGTGTGTGTGTGTGTGTGTGTGTGTGTGTGTGTGTGTGTGTGTGTGTGTGTGTATTGCTTTAGTTAAATTCACGGGGGAGCAGTTCTGGCTCTCCACAATAGCAGAGTCAGCGAGTTCATGTACTCTGTCCTCAAACAGAATATCTTCCAACAACAACTTACAGCCCTGTGGGCTGAATGTATTAATACAAAAAAGTTATCCAATATTGCAGTTAAGAACCGGTAGAGATCCCTACACAAGAGGAACTAGGGGACAGTCATTCTCCACACTGTGTAGAGTAAAATGGGGTATTGAGTGTGTAGCTATTTATTTGTAACTATCTAACTAGGGCTACATGGCATACAATTATTATTATCATTACAATATTTAACTCTCCTCCCACATATGCTTTCTCTCTCTCTCTCTCTTACAAAAACAGGAAACAGTGGAGAAGATGAAGGTCAGCACAAAGGAGGCCTAAGATGCCTAAAGAAGGAGGGTGTGAAGGAAAGAGAGAGAAAAGACTTCACTCTTCTTCCATTGATAAGGCCCTGTGCTGTTCCTGAATTTACTCATATGTTAATTATTATAGCTTTTTGTTTATGTGTGTTAGATGCAGGGCAGTCAAGAGTATTATTTGGGGAGTTTCTTGAGTTAAGTACTGTCTTCATGTTCTATTGTTTTACTGCACCCCTGCACTAGGAATGGGGCCATTTTTACTGCACCCCTGCACTAGGAATGGGGCCATTTTTACTGCACCCCTGCACTAGGAATGGGGCCATTTTTACTGCACCCCTGCACTAGGAATGGGGCCATTTTTACTGCACCCCTGCACTAGGAATGGGGCCATTTTTACTGCACCCCTGCACTAGGAATGGGGCCATTTTTACTGCACCCCTGCACTAGGAATGGGGCCATTTTTACTGCACCCCTGCACTAGGAATGGGGCCATTTTTACTGCACCCCTGCACTAGGAATGGGGCCATTTTTACTGCACCCCTGCACTAGGAATGGGGCCATTTTTACTGCACCCCTGCACTAGGAATGGGGCCATTTTTACTGCACCCCTGCACTAGGAATGGGGCCATTTTTACTGCACCCCTGCACTAGGAATGGGGCCATTTTTACTGCACCCCTGCACTAGGAATGGGGCCATTTTTACTGCACCCCTGCACTAGGAATGGGGCCATTTTTACTGCACCCCTGCACTAGGAATGGGGCCATTTTTACTGCTGACTTTTTAAATATTGTTTTTCTATACATTTACATCTATACATTATAAACACAGTATTTGTTGTTATGTTTTATTTTTTTTGTAAAATAGCAAGCGGTAAATAGTTGGCGATGAGAAACATTTGAGATGTTTGGAGTGAATTGTTGGGACACCTTTCTCCATCAAGGAAATAAACTCACCTTTAAAGTCCTTTCAGATGTGTTAGAGAAATGTTGAGCAAGACCATGATAGTGTCTCATTGTAGGGGAAGGGGATGTCTTACTACTACTTGATACTACTTGACAAATGCACTTCTCCCTCCATGACTAGCAGCATAGTTTCAGGCCTTAGTGGATTGTCCCGTTTAGTTAGAATCCTTTGCTTTTTGGCAAATGTGTTTGCGTCTATGTACAATTTGTTATATGCTTGATTTGGAGATCATATGTGATTGCAATGGCGCCTGTGCTGTATTCCGTCGGCTCTCTCTGGTGCTTGTTTTAGAAACATTAAAGCGTAGATTGTAGAATGAAAGCAACTAGCACCAAGCACAGAGCTGAGTACAGCATGGAGAGAACTAAAACCAAAGCCTGACGATGACTAGGATGTTGATGTACGAACCCCTCCAGGCAAAGCATTTCTCTGGACCCAGCAACAACACTATACCTGTGCTTGTCATTGGCGATCAGTCATAAGGATTAGCCTCGCTGTCAGCTAATGTAGCTTAGATGCATCTCTAACTCAGAGTGCATGCTTATATAAAATAATGTGTGTCTGTAATGAAGGAGTGTTTTTGAGAGAGTGTGTACTGCCTACAATTGTGTGGTGGTGTGTCATATTTGTTTTGTTATGTTTTATTTGTCAAAAGTCCCACTTATCTTGAGAATCGTTTCTGGTTATATCAGTGCCTTAAAACCCAAACATAGGCCTGCAGAGACACTGTAGAGGTTGCGTGTCCTGCAACCTTTAAACCACAATTGGAATGGGCAAGACTATTCTCGGCAGAATTTTGGTATAGATTTTGGAGCTATGTGGTTTAGTCCTTGTTAAATGTTTGCGTAAAAGTTGAATAGCTAGGTTAAAACTAGGTTTATATTCTAAAATGAATGCAGAGTCTATAATGAATATGTATGTCAATAAAATAAAACCCATACAGTACTACAAATGTCTCAACCTCTCGTAAATGTGTGTGTATGTGTGTAGTGATGGGGAGGAAATGTATGTTACATACATATTGGGATATTTTTGGCGAAAAATCGTATCATATAAATTGGACAATTTCACAATATTATTATTTTTAGCTAGTTTGCTGTACCTGCACAAAAAGTCCAGTATTTCTCTTTCATAGCTTTGTTCCCCATCATCTTTTGTTCAATAAGGAGCCTATTTGATTTCACCAGTTTTATTTCCATGACTCATCAAAACTTGTTTTTTCGTGGCTCTCTCTTGTCCCTGTGCAGCAGTCAGATGGTGAGCAATATGTTTGGAACATCGAATTGCAATAAAATCACAGTATAGAATCGCAGTACATATAGAATCCAAAGTATTGTGAGACTCGAGGGACATATCGTATCGGCACCTAAGTATTGTGATAATATCGTATAGTGAGGTCTCTGTCAGTGTTGTGTGAATGCGTGCCTGTGCTTGTGTGTCTGTCTGTCTGTGATCCTTCATATCCAGACACTTCAATTAATCACATTCATGCGTCAGAGCTCAATCTATACGAGAAGTGCTGCTGTTGTGGTTTTCTACAGAAACTCTGGCCTACATTCCATTGATATTGCTCCAAGAGGCAGTGTTCCAATGTCATCTGGTCCATACAGTGGCTGTAATTTGAGAACACCTTTTAAGTCCCTTAACATTCAAGCTTCTTGTGGTTTAATATGTGAACAAATGCCAAGTTTGTATAAAGTGCAAGGGCAGTGTGTTCCCAGGATAGTAAAAAAAACAATGTTATCTGGAAAAAGTCTGATAATTTCTCATGTCATGTGTTTACCTTGAGACAAGTCTGCCAGTGGTATCTTAGCACAGGTCACAGTGACCTACTGAAGATCAATTCATTCTTCCATTCGGTTATCTGGTCCATACAGTGGCTGTAATATGAACATAGCTTTTAAGACACTTAACATTGCAAACAGTGCATATGTTTGTATTCTGCTAGGCAGCATTGTGTTTTATGATGGATATGGGTGACTTGAGATTGCTTTTATAACCAGGTTGTGCAAGTCACATTTTTTTTTTTATCTACACACTCGTGGGCGTTCTTGCACAATGTAATACTACTGGATGATTGCATAATATCCAAGGGCAAGGGGACCAGGGAGTAGACTGCAAATTGAGTGAATTACCACCGTCAACTTTTTCCCAGTTTTACTTAGTTAGGCACCAATTACAACATTTATGCACCACGATTATTCTGTTTACTAGTAAACGGTGACAAACGTCGTGATGTTACTCTATAACTAGATCAGATCCAACTTAGATAATGCATGTAAACCAATGAAAGGGTTAAATTAGGGCGGAACTACTACTGGCCAACCCCGAAACATGTACTATATATACACTAAACAGTTGCTTTGTTGTACCAGCCAGGTTCTGACAAATCACAGTGAGCTATTCTACACAATCATCTTTTCCCGACACAGGTTTATTTATTTTCTGTCAGATGCAGTTGTAGCCCACTGCTTGGGAATACATTCTTAGCGACAATGTGGGTCGCCACCGTTCGGCTACTTCAAGGAATATTGATTTGAAACAGACGGAAACTCGGGGCCATTGGACTCCCATAAAGAGTTTGCAACCCCACGTTGTTCAGAATATTGAACAGTATCCTACACGGCGAAATGGATTTGCATGAAGGAGCCGCAAACGGTCATTGTGAGGGTGTTTTAGACCTGTCACGTCGGAATTTGAACAGTTTGAGCTTGGTCAATATCAGCGAGGAGCGAAAGAGGGACACCAAGCAGTTGTATCTAAGCTTCAATCGATTGGCCTCGCTGTCCGGATCAGTTTGCATGTTCTCCAACCTCGAGTTTCTGGACATTAGCAACAACGGACTATCGGTCATCTGTGAAGACATTACTCGGTTAACCAAGCTCAGAACACTAATATCCAAGAACAACCGTCTGGACGAATTCTCGCTGCCTAAGGAGTTTGGATCTTTGCCGTTGGAGGTGTTGAATCTAAGTGGCAATCGATTTGAGGAGATGCCAGCGCAGTTCCTGAAGTTGCAGCGGCTACAATCACTTTCCCTTGGGGGAAACAGATTACAAAGTATTCCTGCAGAAATAGAAAACTTAACCAGGTATGTAGACTACATAACTTGACGTGCACGGCCTCGCCAGCTGCGAGGAAGTGATGGGTCGTTCGCAAACGAACGGATCTTGTTGAACGTCGAGGACCGAATCGTATTAGTGAAAGAGCTGTCCATTTGACTCGCCGAGTTGCATACTCCGTTTTGAGCTCAAAACGTTTTTCTGCAAAGTTTCAAAATAAGTATCTAGAGGGTGACACAAATAGTGGGGAGAGCGCGTGAGTCTGACCCACGCGGATGTTGTTTTTTTCAGTGCATTTTTGGGGGGCAACTTCCTTTTTCAGGCGATCTAACAGTGTGGCCAGTTAAACGTGTATTTCAATGCGAATTTCACAATCTGACATAATGGTAGCCTACTTGGCTTTACATTGGCGATTTGCATTTGTTTCGTGGTTCCAGGTCGATTTAAGCATTTTGAACAAAGAGCCGTCTGGGAGCCAAATGAATCGGCTCTTCTACGTGAACGGAGCCAAATGAGCTGGCTCACGGAAACCGTTGAATGCCCATCACTATATAGCTACAGCGTGGTCTCATTAGCTTGTTACAATGTTGCAGTTCACCGTGGTTTCCACTAGATAGGCCCATAGCCAAATGTGACTGTGCGATCATAAAAGTTCAGGAAAACCAAACTTTGCTGCTTTTTTGTTAATTAATTTAAGGTTTGGGTTATGCATAAAGTTAGCAGTGTGGCTAAGTTTAGGGTTAGGTTTAAATGCAAGCATTTTAAAATAGGCTGGGTTTATGATTGTGTGGCTGTAGTAACAAGTTAATATCGTTCCACAGTGATTGCATCACAACCTTTCACATAGTATCAGGCAGTTGACAATTTTGCTAACTATCACAATGACCAGCTTAGGCCTAGTGTGATAAGGTTTACGGGCGAAGAGTGAGTTCAGTGGGTACAGACCATTTCAACTGCCATTGCTGCTGGGAGTTTGGGTTGTTGTGAAGGCTTAAGTGATGCCATTACAACAATGCAGAGAGGTGGGAGCAAGCTGTGCTGTCTTGTAGCCTAATTCCATGGATGCTTACCTTTACAAAAACAATGCGCCCCCTTGATTGCCAGGACTATGGTTAAATGGATTTTAACATATCCTCACTCCTCCAGTAGGCTACTGTATCAGTACACTGAAGCAGACTTTAAATCCTAACCTGTAGGTTTTTCAGGAAATGAAAACAGTATACTATCACATCATGCAGATAATCACAATTACCATGCAATCAGGCCTTGACCAACACTGGGCCTGGGTTAGCCAGAATAGATTTAGACCCTATGCTTGCTTACAGCTGCACTGGGGGTCAGACAGGCTTCCTGTATAGATTAAAAGACAGCGGTGCCAGACCAGGCTCGGAAAATGTACCTCAATCCAGGGATGAGAAATGCATTGAACTAACTCTGAATTGTCCCATTATCCCAACTGTTACATCAAGAACATCTATAAAAATAAAAAAACAATCCGTCATTAATTCTTCTCTCTCCTAATGGGAACTTGGAATACAACACATTTCTTATCCCTGGATTGTGGTACGTTTTCTGAACCATATCTCACACCAGCTCCGCAGTGTCTTAATCTAAACAGGAAGCCTGTCCGACCCCAGTGCAACTGTTATCAAGCTTAGGGTCAGGATCTATTATGGCTAGGGTTGGGGCATGACTGACTGCCTAAGTTGCTCAGAGGAGGACATTAATATGGTTCATGTGGTGGGGTACACATTGCGCAGTATACACAGTAACAGCCTCTGGGATGACTAACTCTTACTCATCAATTACACACACACTCACTTCCACATAGTCAAGTCACACATGTATGCAGAGATGTCATGACACACATTCAAGCCTCTCGTGGTTTAATCTGTGAAGAAATGCCAAGTTTGTATAAACTGCAAGGACAGTGTGTTTCCAGATAATTGTTTTTTACTATCCTGGGAACAGTCTGTATTTCTCATGTCATGTGTTTACCCTGAGACAAGTCTGCCAGTGGTATCTTAGCACAGGTCACACTGACCTACTGTAGATCAATTCATTCTTCTATCTACCCCAGCCCCCATACAGGTCACATTCTTCTGATATCAGTGAGCACAGTTTAGGATCTGACTATATAGCCAATTAACATTATAAAAGAGAAGGCATTGTAAAGTCAGATCGGTGGAACTGGGATGTGGGTCATGTCAAGCGGTATTAAACAGTAGTCTATTTATAGACTAACCAAAGATAAGTGTGTAAGTACTTTGACTTCAACTGCAATAGATCCTGATTGGCTTTAATAGTTCACTAACCCTGACCCTATTGGCTGACTGTCATCAACTGATTTGATCATTGCTTTTTAGTGACATAACATACTTTTTATATGGGCAAATAAAACTACTAGGAAGATGTAAAACTTTCCTTTTTGTTCTACGCCTGAGGGTGGTTTTAACCTTCCAGACTTGTATCAACTCACCACCCAGGGCTGTTACTTGGGACATATAGTTAAATACACTGAAGAGGAACAATGGGTACATATTGAAGATGAGCATGTTCATACCCAGAATCCTTTGTGTCTATTTTCGAAAGATAAAGCAAAGAACATTAACAACTTCATAGTTATGAATACTATAACAATATGGAATTAAATTACAGGTTTTCTATCATAATTTCAATTAGAAATATTTTGGACATTAGAGAACTTGAGGGAATCTTATTTGGGTCAGAAGTATATTCCAATAATGGGTAAGCTATACAAAACCTTGCAGAGAGCCTCATTTATTCACAGTCTCTTAGAGGAAAAATAAACTATTGGAACCAAGACTTTTAAAAATAAGATATTGGCACAAGATGGAGGGAATGTTGGAACATAATTAACTAAATTCATTAATGATGAAATGTATGCTTATTCCAGTATAAACTAGAATTTATTATACAATTGCCAAAATTCCCAAATTCCACAGCACAACGTGTACAACTACAATGACTAAGTAATCCATGCCTTCTGGGAATGGTCTAAAGTCCAAACGGTATGGGTGGAGTTAGAAATGTGGCTGTCAGAACTATTAGTCTGCACATTTCAAGCCATGGCATATGAGGATACAGTAAGATACTTCTTCTTGTTAATCATCTTGAAAGATGTTTTTACTTTAACACTGGAAATCAACCAATCCTCCGTTAACACAATGAAAAGGTCATGCATCATTATCTAAATGCTGAAAGTGCTTGGGCGTTGGAGAAAAACAAAATGGTGCAGTTTGAGGCCATGTGGCGGAGAGTGGGGTGTGAGCATGAGGGTCTGGGCAGATGTGATGTAGTTGCTGTTTGTGTGATGTCATTTTGTAGGTGTCTGGTTTTGTATTTTTTATTTTTTTATTTTTTTTATCCTACAAAGGAAAAAGTGGACTCATAGCTTCAAAATGGTATATTTATACTGCTTTGAAAGTTGAAGGTGTAACCCCACTTGAGAAGAAAAAGGCCCAGTACATACAAAATGTATATTTAAAAGAAGAAAAAAAGTTAAAATGCAATTTGACACTGAGGTTGGAATACTACTGTAAACTTGTGAAAATGATGTTAATGCCCTTTTTATTGTAAGAGCTTTTTGAAAGGACTGCCTGAAATCTCGGCCAATTTTGGTGGGGTGGAGTTTTGGCCTTCCATGGTGACCTTCCATGGTGATGTCACCATGTGATATATTTTGTTAATAGACCAATAAGAAAGAGTTTCAAATAAGGGTGGACAGTATCCAGATTTTCATACCATTTCTGTACCGTGCTGGGGAATACTGTATTACCAGAAGTGCACACAGGGGGCACTATAAAAATACTAATAATTATTCATATTTTTTTGGAGGGGTGTGCATAACAATTTAGGCATCAGGGATCTTGATCCAGGATGGGATTGAATGTCTCTGCTGTAACCCCAGGTCTCTAGTGATGCAGTGCCTTAGACCTCTATGCCACTCGGGAGGCCCTTTTCTGATCATTTTAATTGAAAATAATCAGTTATTTAATTGTTACCCAGAAACAGAACTCCAGGGGCCCCAGGGCTTGACTTCCAGGGCCCCACCCGCCCGTGTGGGTTAACTGTACAGAGGAGGCCATTATGCGCCAAGGACGCAGAATGGCCTCCTCTGTCCCAGTTGCTGCTGTGTCATCATTTCTGCTGACGGATCACTCCCTGCATCTCCCTTTCACTCCCTGTTTCTCTTTGCCTGCTGCTCCCTCTGTTCCTCTCTCTCTCTCCATTTCCCCAGTGTCCAGCTGTCCTTTCACTCGTTCTTCCTTTCAGAGGGAATGTGATAATGTGATGAAACACTTGAATGTGTACATTTCCGTTTTGAGATTTGTGGATAATACATTTATCTGATATTTTTCGAACTGCCTCAGTCAGTCATCTGTTTTGGATGGGACTACCCCACATGGTTGTGGTGTAGGCTAAGCAGCAGACATTTGATTACACTCGACCTAAACTTCACTCTAGCTATGAGAGAATGTTTTGGACTCATGCAGGCTAAAGACAGAGCTAGAAATTCCGGCACTTCTCTGTGGTATGTGTACAGTGTGTGTCTCTAGTGTCTTCCCTTTCAAACTGTTTGTTCAGCAGCTCCACTGCTCGAGCCCTTTGATGCCTTTCACTCACTCTGTTAACACATCGCTGTCACATACAGCATCTATGTCAACATGTGGGAACCCTAATGTAGTACTGATGTGTCAAAACATGGCTAGCCACATATGCACTTGGAACTGCCCAGTAAACAGTATGTTATGGTGTTTTTGATGTCCCAAAGACCATCTGGGTTCATGCTGTACTTGTTACTGTCATGTTAATTGTCACTTGATATGATGCTAAACATATTTAAACCTCTCTGTCAGTCTGGAGCTTCTGTATTTGGGTGGTAACCTGATCACGTCTATTCCTCCTGAGCTGGCCAACCTGCCCTACCTCAGCTACCTGGTCCTGTGTGACAACCGCATCCAGGGTGTACCCCCGCAGCTCACCAGGTAACCATAACACTAACCCCATCTGGCGCATACTGCCACAGCTCACCAGTTAACCACAACACAACTGTAATATAACCCTAACACAATAATACTGCCACAAGACTGTCATAACCCAACCATATTCAAAGCATACCTCCACAACTGGTTAACAGAACCACATCCATCGTGGATTATCATAACCTAAACAAAGTCTAGATTTTTGTCTATAATACTCATAACAATGACCATGCCCCCTCTCTCCCCTCAGGCTCCACTCCCTGCGTTCCCTCAGTCTCCATAACAACCTGCTGACCTACCTGCCCCGGGAGATTCTCAGCCTGGTCCACCTGCAGGAGCTCAGTCTCCGTGGCAACCCCCTAGTTGTGCGCTTCGTCAAGGAAATGACGTATGACCCTCCGTCGCTGCTGGAGCTGGCGGGACGTACCATCAAGAGCCGGAACGTTCCATACTCGCCCTGCGACATGCCCTGCCACCTGCTGCACTACCTAGACCTGGCCAGCAAGTGCCCCAATCCTAAGTGTGCCGGTACGTTTACTACACACACTTCTGTACCTGTCTTTGTCTTGTCTGTATATAATGTATTGTGTGTCCTATTTTAGTGTGCTTATTCGATATCGTTCTGCTTTCTCTCTCCACAGGTGTGTACTTTGACTCATGCGTGCGCCACATCAAGTTTGTGGACTTCTGTGGGAAGTACCGGCTGCCCCTCATGCACTACCTGTGCTCCCCAGAATGCACCTCACCCTGCAGCTCCAACCCCCAGAGTGACGCAGAGTCAGAGGATGAGATCAGCGTGCCTGCTGACCGCCTGCAGAAGGTGCTGCTGGGATAGCAGGAAGTGGAGAGTCCTCTGGTCGTAACCATGATAAAGGAATGAAATCTGACCCCTCTGGTCTCTCGTGTGTGTGTGACTCTAGACTCACAGACACAAACACACATATGAGAGATGTCTTTAGAGGTGTGTGTCCCCGGGAACCTATTGACTGTCAGTAGCAATCTAAAATTGGGGGACACATTGTGAGGGATCTCCTGGACAAGCATAGGAGGGCAGTAGAAAACATAACTATTGCCAACTCGCTATGTTAGCCATTGAAAGGGGTTTTCATAATTTTCAAACACCATCACGCCTTTCCTGAGAACCAGGATATGAACAATGTGAGATTTCCAAGTGCCCGAAAAGTGTGACCCAGTACTCTGTGAAAGCTTTGTTTTCTCTCACACACAGGAAGTCGAGCTAGGTTGGCAGAGTGTGTATGGACACCTCACAGCACAATACACACATTTACTGTGAAAGGAGAAGACCTAACTAATCTGACAAGATACAATGAAAGTTGGTATTTCCAGCCCTGGGTTTTCTCTAAATATAGACAGTTATAGATGTATTTTGATCTGTGTGGGAACATTTACACAATGTCCCCAGAAGGTACATGTTCAAGGTGAACAGGTACTACAGTAGTTGGCCTTTAAAACATTATTAAGACTAAAAATGCTGGTCTATTGTTACAATACTATGAAGAAGTGAAATTAAATGGAAGGAACAGCAACAAAAAGAACATTACTTTTTGCACCCTGAAATATGTGACAATTCACCATTTGTCTTTTGTTTCCTGGAAGTGATTATCTATTCGTGATCCTAAACCAATGTGAAAAAATCCTATTTTATTTGTAGCCTGTACTGCGCTTATACAAATCCATCGTTCTACTGTCTGACACACATTGGCTCACACTAATACAGTGCTTTTATTGAAGATGACTTATGGAATATAATACAGGTCGACGATCTGTACTAAAGTATGTGCACTTTTCCCCTTTAATATAGACTGTACAGTATATAATATCACTAATAAAGTTTGATTTGAATATGTAAAATGTGTGGGATATCTGAATGGTCACCTGCTATGGTGAGGTATAACGTGCAACACCAGCTGATCTGTCTAGTTAGCTTATAGTCCACATCCCGTATCTGCTGAAGCAATAATGACTTCTCCTCAGCTTCTGACGTCATTGTTTGCTATGTAGACTAAACTGTGTGGAAGAAGAATCAGTGAGCCTGTCATGCCAAATAGTTTTGTTTGACCACAAGTGTTCAGAGAGCTCAAAGTTCTGTGTCTGTCTGTCCTGCCCTCCTCATTCAGGCCTGGGATCGCTTTAACTCTGACCCCTTTATCTGTTCTCTCTGACACACTCATTTCACTGTGAGAAGCTGATGTGCTGACAGGGTTGTGCTCCGAGTGCTCTCAGTATCTGCTGGATATGAGTGTGATATGTATTTGAGATTTTATCCACCCCCATGATTCCTTCTCCCAACAGCAGGTATTTCAGAGCAGCTTACTTACTGTATGTTACATCAGCCAGGTGTGTGTGGAGCTGTTACATCTATTTCCTATGTCAGTGTGTGCGCGCTTGTGTGTGTGTCAGCTGCAATCCGAGACAGAGACGCTGAAGCGGCCATGACGAAACAGCCAGAGTGAATTAAATGGAGAGGAGATGAGCACTCTCACCAGCCAACACAGGTCAGGAGTGGACACTCACAGATCACAAGTCACAACTCTGATACTTTGAATACAAAACAGGGTAGTCTAAATCTTAAACTCAGAATTCTGAGCATAACTAAGAGCTTGGGACGAGTTGGATCTCTTCCATCAGCACAGCTGTGACGACTCTTGTCTGTCAGCAGTAAATGGAAGAGAAAGACCCAAGATCCACAGAGTACCAATACTCTGGACAACTGAACTGCCTGCTGAAGGTAAAGACAGATTGTGTGTGTGCGTACGTATAGTATGTACTGTATGCAGGCTAATTCCATCTGATGTCTGACATTAGGGTTTTTGCTCTGCCCTATAGAGTCTACAATGCACAGTAGAGGTGATCTGAGGCTTAAAGAACAGTGGTTTGACAAGGGGGATTTGATACTGTAAGCCTCATCACCTTTACTACACCATTCATTCAAATCAGCTCACCCTCAACACTATGACTTGGCTGCGTGTGCCTCAACTGACGAACATTCCTGACCTCACACGTGATGAACTTCATGTCTGTGCGTACGCACAAACACACGCATGCCCACTCACAAACACACACACCGCACACTCCACTCAACACACGACGCCACACACTCCAGACCCTGACAATTGGACAATTGTCCTGGGATTAGCAGGGGACTGCTAATCTGCCGCCTCCGGGTTTCCTGGGGGAGGGGAGGTGGTGATGGAGGCACGAGGAGGGAGGGGCGTGATTGTCCACTGTTATGTAACCATGTTAGATCACCATGGTGATGAATAAATCATAGAAAAACATCTAAGATCACACCCCTCATCTCACTTCTGTCTGCACTCCTTTATCCTCCCACCTTTCTCTCTTGTTGCTTCTGCCTGCAAACTTCTTGTTCTACTCCTCTCTCCTAATCCATATTTTCTCTCTCCTTATGTCTTTTCCAGCACCTCTCAAACCTCTCCATGCTGTTCTAATTTATTATAACCTCTCTCCAATCACCTCTGGCTCTATCTGCCTCTCTGTTTGATATGGGTCACGTTGGGCATTCTGGATCTGTGTGTCAATCCCCTTCATGTGGCCAGAAGCCCACTGCGAGAGAGGCTTCAATTGCCCCTTTAGTGGAGGCAATTCAGTTGCAGCATCAAGGAATAATATACACAACAGAGTGCAGGTCATCTAGGAACCTGGCAAAGCATGGAAGGGTTTCAGTGTTCCAGAGCCGGATTTGGGATCTGGGTTGCAAACAGGAAGCGTACATTATCAGGCAGATCTGGACATGCCACAGGGAATGGTCATGATCCCTGTTTGGGGAAGGTCAGGGCGGGGCTGGAGTGGAGAGGGGGTTGGTGGAAGTATGTGATGCCACATTCTGAAGAACAATCCATTTCCGCCTATCAAAGGCGGTGGATTAGGAATAGAGAGTGGAACTCAGCGGAAACCTGGCGCACTCTGGAATCAATGCAGCACAGGAAAGGGTTTATGATATGGCAGGAAATGGGCCTCAGGATTTCAAATTACAAAAACAAAGAATTTAGCACTGTCTTTTCTCACTTTATTTTGTCTTTGGCCCATTCATATACAGTAGTTCAGTTCTGGTTTACATTCAATGTAATGAGAAGTTGTGTTTTAGAACAGTTACAGAGACTGCCCAAGCACAGGGAGTTTCTCCAAGGACAGTGTTTCTAATTTTCTCATGATCTCTTTAGTCAAGTTCAATCTCTCACTGCTCTCCAATAACATTATTCTCTCCTCCCCACCCACCCACCATCCCCTCCCTCTCATACCCATCAACCCTCCCTCTCATACTCCTCCCATCCACCTGCTCCTCCTTAAAAGAAAATCAAGTTTTCAAAATATAGAAATCATCATCATGTTGCATTTTGCATTATACGATGGAAAACGAAGCATCATATGATCCAAAATGCATCATACGGGAAAGATTTCTGTATTTTGAAGTAAAGGAAATATATTGAAACATATACTAAAAAATACACTATATATATAAAAGTATGTGGACACCCCTTCAAATTAGTGGATTTGCCTATTTCAGCCACACCCGTTGCTGACAGGTGTATAAAATTGAGCACACAGCCACAGTCAAACTTTGGCAGTAGAATGGCCCGTACTGAAGAGCTCAGTGACTCGCAACATGGCACCGTTATAGGATGCCACCTTTCCAACAAGTCAGTTTGTAAAATGTCTGCCCTGCTAGAGCTGCCCCGGTCAACTGTAAGTGCTGTTATTGTGAAGTGGAAACGTCTAGGAGCAACAACGGCTCAGCCGTGAAGTGGTAGTCCACACAAGATCACAGAATGACAGCCGAATCTGGGTTTGGCGGATGCCAGGTGAACCCTACCTGCCCGAATGCATAGTGGTGGAGGAGGAATAATGGTCTGGGGCTGTTTTTCATAGTTTGTGCCAGGCCTCTTTGCTCCAGTGAAGAGACATTTATTTATATTTTTTTACCCCTTTTTCTCCCCAATTTCATGATATCCAATTGCTAGTTTACAGTCCTGTCCCATCACTGCAACTCCCGTACGGACTCGAGAGAGGCGAAGGTCGAGAGCGCGATGGCACAAGAACATCCCTGCTGCCAAACCCTCCTCTAACCCAGACAACGCTAGGCCAATTGTGCGCCGCCACATGGGTCTCCCGGTTGCAGCCGGCTGCAACAGAGCCTGGACTTGAACCAGGTTTTCTAGTCGCACAGCTTGCATTGCGATGCAGTGCCACTCAGGAGGCCGAAGGGAAATCTTAATGCTACAGCATACAATCACATTCTAGATAACTCTGTGCTTCCAACTTTGTGGCAACAGTTTGGGGAAGGCCCTTTCCTGTTTCAGCATGACAATGCCCCGATGCACAAAGCGAGGTCCATATAGAAATGATTTGTCGAGATCGTTGTGGAAGAACTTGATTGGCCTGCACAGAGCCCTGACCTCAACCCCATCGAACACCTTTGGTGAATTGGAACGCCGACTGCGAGCCAAGCCTAATCGCCCAACATCAATGCCCAACCTCACTAATGCTCTTGTGGTTGAATGGAAGCAAGTCCGTGCAGCTATGTTCCGACATCTAGTTGAAAACCTTCCCAGAAGAGTGGAGGCTGTTATAGCAGCAAATAGTGGACCAACTCCATATTAATGCCCATGATTTTGGAATGACATGTTCGACAAGCAGGTGTCCACATACATTTGGCCATGTAGTGTAGTTTTTAGGTGGAGTTTTCCTTTAACTCAAACTGTCCCAAACTGCTCTGGTGCTGTTTCTCTATAAAATATTTAAACTCCTGGTAACCCGAGTATTGGTGCAATCAACCTGCTTTTATGGAACAACCCACCATCAACCTGATCTTGGGGGAATCCGATAGTGATCTCTAAATAATGACTGAAACAGAGATGACTTCATCACTAGTGAGCTTCAATGGGGGGACTGACGTTGCGATAGTTGATCTGAGTGTTGAGGTCAAGACATTGATCTCAGAGGTTTTTGTCTGTTTGTGTTAGGATTCGCCTACTGCATTTCATCATTATGTGTCCAGTTGATGAATGGTCCACCCTCAGGAATTTGTTGGATAACTTGGCCATGCATCACAGCAATGCAGAGTTGATGAAGGATCCACCCTCAGGAATTTGTTGGATAACTTGGCCAGGAATTACAGTCATGCAGAGTTGATGAGATCATGTTGCAGCTTGTCTGTTAAGTGCATGGTAACCAGCAACCATGTGACCCTCCATTAGTAGAGGTGTCACTATTAGATGGTCCACTAGCGTCAGCAGTCCCATGTTATATGCCCGATGGTCAGGTCAGCATGTACAGTGTAAAAACATTTCCCTGAAAACAGGGGCGGCAGTAAGGAGTCATTGATGTCAGTGAACAGCTCCACCTACTGTCCTACTGGACAGACACAATAGATGTGTTATTTGAGCAACACAGGATGACAGGAACACAGGATAACAGGAACACAGGATAACAGGAACACAGGATAACAGGAACACTGGATAACAGGAACACAGGATAATAAGAACACAGGATAACAGGAACACTGGATAACAGGATAACAGGAACACTGGATAACAGGAACACAGGATAACAGGAACACTGGATAACAGGATAACAGGAACACTGGATAACAGGAACACTGGATAACAGGAACACAGGATAACAAGAACACAGGATAACAGGAACACTGGATAACAGGAACACTGGATAACAGGAACACAGGATGTTCTGATCTGACCAGATGTCACCGGTTCCTCTTAAAGCTGGGATCTCACAATATCACTCTAACTGCTTTCTGTCACACACACACACACACACACACACACACACACACGCACACGCGCGCACACACACACACACACACACACACACACACACACACACACACGAACACACACACACACACACACACACACACACACACACACACACACACACACAGGTCATATCAGTTTAAATTGGCCTGATGGTCCCTCAGATAGCTGGGGATCTGCCCAGGCTACCAATATGTTTCCAGTCCTCCTGACAATGACCACACACCTAGCACTGCAGGGAGGGAGGAAGGCAATAGAAGGAAACTGTTTGTGTCTGTGTGTGTCAGAGAAAGATAGAGAGGGAGAGAGAGAGAGACTTTTGGTTGAAGATAAACCTTACATTTAAACGTTGTCTCTCTCAATTCAATTCAATTTAATGGGCTTAATTGGCAATGTTTACATTGCCAAAGCAAGTGAAATAGATAATAAACAAAAGTGAAACAAACAATAAAACATTTAGAGTAAACATTGCACTCACAAAAGTTCCCAAATAATAAAGACATTTCCAATGTCATATTATCAAATCAAATTGTATTTGTCACATGCACAGAATACAACAGGTGTAGGTAGACCTTACAGTGAAATGCTTGCTTACAATCCCTTAAGAAAATACCTAAAAAAAGGATCAGTGTCCCGTCCACGGGACGGTTGAGCTAACGTAGGCTAATGTGATTAGCATGAGGTTGTAAGAAACAAAACAAAAATCCCAGGACATAGACATGTCTGATATGGGCAGAAAGCCTAAATTCTTGTTAATCTAACTGTCCAGTGTACAGTAGCTATTACAATGAAAGTATACCATGCTATTATTTGAGGAAAGTGCACAGTTATGAACTTGAAAAGGTTTTAAAGAGCAGCAGTAAATCACAATAGCGCGGCTATATTCAGGGGGTACTGGTACAGAGTCAATGTGCGGGGGCACCGGTGTCAAGGTAATCGAGGTAATATGTGCATGTAGGGAGAGTTATTTAAGTGACTGTAAATAGATAACAACAGAGAGTAGCAGCAGCATTCTGGGGGATGGGGTTAGGCAATGCAAATAGTCTGGGTAGCCATTTGATTAGCTGTTCAGGAGTCTTATGGATTGGAGGAAGAGGCTATGTAGGAGCCTTTTGGACCTAGACTTGTCGGTTCGGTGTCACTTGCCATGCAGTAGCAGAGAGAACATAGACTGTTGTCTATGTAGGGTGGCTGGAGTCTTTGACAATTTGTAAGGCTTTCCTCTGACATCGCCTGGAATAGAGGTCCTGGATGGCAGGAAGCTTGGCCCTGGTGATGTACTGGGCCGTACACACTACCCTCTGTAGTGCTTTGCGGTCGGAGGCCGAACAACTGCCTTACCAGGCGGTGATGCAACCCGTCAGGATGCTCTCGATGGTGCAGCTGTAGAACCTTTTGAGGATTGGAGGACCCATGCCAAATCTTTTCAGTCTCCTGAGTGAGAATAGGTTTTGTCATGCCCTCTTCACCACTGTCATGGTGTGCTTGGACCTTGTTAATTTGCTGGTGATGTGGACGCCAAGGAACTTGAAGCACTCATCCTGCTCCACTACAGCCTCGTCGATAAGTGCTCGGTCCTCCTTTTCCTGTTGTCTACAATAATCTCCTTTGTCTTGCACCACAAGGTCAGGTCTCTGATCTCCTCCCTATAGGCTGTCTCATCGTTGTCGGTGATCAGGCTGCTGATCACTGTTGTGTCATCAGCATACTTAATGATGGTTTTGGAGTTGTGCCTGGCAGTGCAGTTATGAGTGAACAGGGAGTACAGGAGGGAGCTGAGCACGCACCCCTGAGGGGCTCCCGTGTTGAGGATCAGCGTGGCGGGTGTGTTGTTACCTACCCTTATCACGTTGGGGCGGCCCGTCAAGAAGTCCAGGATCCAGTTGCAGAGGAAGGTGTTTAGTCCCATGGTCCTTAGCTTAGTGATGAGCTATGAGGACACTATGGTGTTGAACGCTGAGCTGTAGTCATTGAATAGCATTCTCACATTGGTGTTCCTTTTGTCCAGGTGTGAAAGGGCAGTGTGGAGTGCAATAGAGATTGCATCATCTGTGGGTCTGTTGGTGCGGTATGCAAATTGGAGTAGGTCTCTGGGATAATGGTGTTGATGTGAGCTGTGACCAGCCTGTCAAAGCATTTCATGGATACAGACATGAGTGATACGGGTCGGTTGTCATTTAGGCAGGTTACCTTAGTGTTCTTGGGCACAGGGTCTATGGTGGTCTGCTTGGTATTACCAACTCAGACAGGGAGCCAGTTGGTCAGCGCATGCTCGAAGTACACGTCCTGGTAATCCGTCTGGCCCTGCGACCTTGTGAATGTTGACTTGTTTAAAGGTCTTACTCACATCGGCTGCAGAGAGTGTGATCACACAGTCACCTGGAACAGCTGATGCTCTCATGCATGTTTCAGTGTTACTTGCCTCGAAGCGAGCATAGAAGTCATTTAGCTCATCTGGTAGGCTTGTGTCCCTGGGCAGCTCTCAACTGTGCTTCCCTTTGTAGTCTGTAATAGTTTGCAAGCCCTGCCACATCCGACGAGCGTCGGAGCCGGTGTAGTACGATTCAATCTTCGTCATGTATTGATGTTTTGCCTGTTTGATGGTTCGTCGGAGGGCATAGCGGGATTTCTTGTAAGCTTCTGTGTGTCCCTTCTTGAAAGCAGCAGCTCTATCTTTTAGCTCAGTGCAAATGTTGCCTGTAATCCATGGCTTCTGATTGGGGTATGTACGTACAGTCACTGTGGGGATGACGTCCTCAATTAACTTATTGATAAAGCGAGTGACTGATGTGGTGTACTCCTCAAGAATCCCAGAACATATTCCAGTCTGTGCCAGCAAAGCAGTCCTGTAGTTTAGCATCTGCTTCAACTGGCCACTTTTTTATAGACCGAGTCATTGGTGCATCCTGCTTTCATTTTTGCTTGTAAGCAGGAATCAGGAGGATATAATTATTGTCAGATTTGCCAAATGGAGGGCGAGGGACAGCTCTGCACGCATCTCTGTGTGTGGAGTACAGGTGGTCTAGATTTGTTTTTCCTCTGGTCTCACATTTAACATCAACATCATAGCTCAGGCAGTAGGACGCTCTCTCATCCATTTATATGCAGATGATACAGTCTTATACTCCGCTGGACCCTCCCCAGATTTTGTGTTAAATGCTCTACAACAAAGCTTTCTTAGTGTCCAACAAGCTTTCTCTACCCTTAACCTCGTTCTGATCACCCCCAAAACAAAGGTCATGTGGTTTGGTAAGAAGAATGCCCCTCTTCCCACAGGTGTTATTACTGCCTCTGAGGGTTTAGAGTTTGAGGTAGTCACCTCATACAAGTACTTCGGAGTATGGCTAGATGGTGCACTGTCCTTCTCTCAGCACATATCAAAGCTGCAGGCTAAAGTGAAATCTAGACTTGGTTTTCTCTATCGTTCCTCTTTTGCCCCAGCTGCCAAACTAACCATGATTCAGATGACCATCCATGCTAGATCACGGAGACATAATTTATCGATCGGCAGGTAAGGGTGCCCTTGAGCGGCTAGATGTTCTTTACCATTTGGCCATCAGATTTGCCACCAATGCTCCTTATAGGACACATCACTGCACTTTATACTCCTCTGTAAACTGGTCATGTCTGTACACCCGTCACAAGACCCACTTTTTGATGCTTATTTATAAAACCCTCTTAGGCCTCACTCCCCCCTATCTGAGGTATCTACTGCAGCCCTCATCCTCCACATACAACACCTGTTCTGCCAGTCACATTCTGTTGAAGGTCTCCAAAGCACACACATCCCTGGGTCGCTCTTTTCAGTTCGCTGCAGCTTGTGGCTGGAACGAGCTGCAACAAACACTCAAACTGGACAGTTTTATCTCAATCTCTTTATTCAAAGACTCAATCATTGACACTCTTACTGACAGTTGTGGCTGCTTTGTGTGATGTATTGTTGTCTCTACCTTCTTGCGCTTTGTGCTGTTGTCTGTGCCCAATAATATTTGTACCATGTTTTTTTCTGCTACCATATTGTGTTGCTACCATGTTGTTGTTATGTTGTGTTGCTACAATGCTGTTTTGTCATGTGTTGCTGCCTTGCTATGTTGTTGTCTTAGGTCTCTCTTTATGTAGTGTTGTGTTGTCTCTCTTGTTGTGATATGTTTTTTGTCCTACATTTATATTGTATTTATTTATTTATTTTAATCCCAGGCCCCCATCCCCGCAGGAGGCCTTTTGCCTTTTGGTAGGTCATCATTGTAAATAAGAATTTGTTATTAACTGACTTGCCTAGTTAAATAAAAGTTAAATAAAAAATAAAAACATGCTGATAGAAATGAGGTAAAACTGATTTAAGTTTCCCTGCATTAAAGTTCCCGGCCACTAGGAGCGCCGCCTCTGGATGAGCATTTTCCTGTTTGCTTATGGCAATATACAGCTCATTGAGCGTGGTTTTAGTTCCAGCATCGGTCTGTGGTGGTATGTAGACAAATACAGATAAAAACTCTCTAGGTAGATAGTGTGGTCTACAGCTTATCATGAGATACTCTACCTCAGGTGAGCAAAACTTCGAGACTTCCTTAGATATCGTGCACCAGCTGTTGTTCACATATATGCATAGGCCCCCGCCCCATGTCTTACCAGAGGCGGATGTTCTGTCCTGCTGATGGAGTGCATAACCCTCCAGCTATATGTTCTTAATGTAGTTGTTCAGCCACATAAGATATTACAGTTTTTAAGGTCCCGTTGGTAAGATATACGTGCTTTCAGCTCGTCCCATTTATTTTCCAGCGATTGAACATTAGCTAGCAGGACTGAAGGCAAGGACAGATTAGCCACTCGTCGCCAGACCTCACAAGGCACCCAGATCTTTTCCCACTAAATCTCAGTTTCCTTCTCCAGCAAATCACAGAGATCTGGGCCTGGTTGGGTGTCTGTAGTTGTATATCCCTCCCGTCCGACTCATTGAAGAATAACTCTTTGTCCAGTTTGAGGTGAGCAATCGCAGTTCTGATGTCCAGAAGCTCTTTTCAGTCATAAGAGACTGTAGCAGCATCATTATGTACAAACCAAGTTATGAACAACGCGAACAAACAAACAAAATAGCATGGTTGGTTGAGAGCCGATAAGACGGCAGCCCCCCCCTCCGGCGCCATTGTATTATGTCTATATACAGTGTTGTAAAGATGTACAAATAGTTAAAGTACAAAAGGGAAAATAAATAAACATAAATATGGTGTCACATCCTGACCTTAGTTCCTTTTTTATGTCTCTATTTTAGTTTGGTCAGGGCGCGAGTTGGGGTGGGCATTCTATGTGTTGTTCTATGTTTTTGTATTTCTGTGTTTGGCCTGGTATGGTTCCCAATCAGAGGCAGCTGTTTATCGCTGTCTCTGATTGAGAACCATACTTAGGCAGCCTATTTTCCCACTTTGATTTGTGGGTAGTTGTTTTCTGTTTTGAGTTGCTGCACCTTACAGGACTGTTTAGTTTTCGTTTACTCTCTTTGTTATTTTGTTTAGTGTTTCTGTTCTAATAAATATAACATGAACACTTACCACGCTGCGCATTGGTCCGATCCATCCTATTCCTCATCAGAAGAGGAAGAAAACCGTTACATATGGGTTGTATTTACAATGGTGTTTGTTCTTCACTGTTTGCCCTTATCTTGTGTCTCTCTCTTGCTGTGTGTTTCTCTCTCAACTCTCTCTCTCCCCCAAAACATAGCTGTCAGTAGTCTACATGTGACAGTCCCTTTTCAGGAAGGACCCCGCATGCAGGCTCACACCGTAAATCCCTGTGATGTTCTAATAACACCTTTATGCCTAGGTTGGCTGATGTAACAAGCACTGAATTATTTACATGGGGTTCGGCTGCAGAGCGAGCTGGAAGGAGATGTTTTTTTTTCTGGAACTTTGTTCTCTCTCTTTATATATATATATATTTTACTTTCATTTGTTCATCCCTTTGCAGTAGGCCTACAAACCTAATCGCCATCTGCCCTCTCCATAGTAATGGAGTGATATTGTTTTAAATACATCTGTGTTTCTTTCCACTGTATTGTGGGGTATTCCAATAATATGTATTGGTACAGTAAGGGGATGCCCAAGCCTGTCCCATGCACCACTCAGTCCCATGTGACTGTTCAGTGTCACCTGCTGCCCATCAAAGTGAAACAATGGTGAACACATGTATTATTTGGCAGCCTGGTATCAACCATTTGGACATAGCGTGTACGTGGTGCGATTTTTAGCACGGAACTCCCATTCAGATGGTACAGAAGTAATGTAATTTGAGACATGAAAGCAAACTGTAGCCTGTAAGCAACACAGCCATGGGCCTAACCATTACTTTTCTTACATAACCATTCATAACCACTCCCTTTGATCATGTTACATTTTTTTTATTTTGGAAAAGTTGTATAATTACATTTCCTTTAAAACAGCTCATATATTTTTTTGTACATCATTTTATACACATAAAAACGTCATAAAAGCATAAAACACAGCATACGAATATTACATTTAAATGTGTTAAAAAGTACATGTTTAAACCAATAGAAACAACCGTAAATAAAATTAATTTTCTTTATAAATACATCAAATCTGTAAAAGCCATTTAAAATGTGTACAAATGATTTAACAAAAGTAAAACATTTTTAAGACACGAAAACATCTAAAAAAAGTAACTTTGTTAAAAAGCTGTCTTCGGTCCTTTGTAACGTAACAGGGTCCTTAACAAACTCGCCTCCTCCTGCTCTTCCGAATCAATCACTGTCCCGTCCTTCGGGGCCCAGAGGATATCCCTCCCCTAGATGCATCGTCCTAGGCGCCGCGGCACTGTCTGGACGTGAACGCCGTGTTGTGAGGGACTCTGGGGGGTTTGATCATGTTAATACTTAACTTCAACGGTTAGTTTTGAGTAACATTTGGTTGAGATGTCAAATGACGTTAAATCAACGTGTCACCATGTCATCAGATATATATTTGTTGTTTAAATGACGCGGAAACAACGCTGATGTAACCACGTGTTGCCCACTGGGAGGCGACACAGGCAATTTCTATTTCCGTGGGTTTCTCGGCTGGGGAACTCAGTCAAAAAGAAACAAACGGTAGTGTGTTTGGTGAAACTGCATTGTCAAATACCCCCTTGTCAAATACCCCCTGTGCTCCCATGTTCTCTATTTGCAAACAATATGTGCCCGCGAGTTGGCTACAGCTTCCGCGCTACCCACTAACGTTAATTACAGCGACACACACTCTCCCTTCCTCAATATCTCACCCCCCCCCCTGCTCATGAAAACTTGTTGCAATTCTGAATGTACTTTTTCTCACTGACACCAGGGCACATTTTGGGATAGGATTTAGGAGAGTTCTCATTTGTCATAAAAAGGATTATCAAAGAAGTCTTCGAATTGGATTCTTGGGAGTGTTTCACAATGGGTCGCAGTGGAGTTGGAGCTAAACTTCACTGGACAGTTGGTTTTACTTGGTGAGACGCCAGCGATGGAGCGAGGACAGCGGCGAGGCGCCGGGACACTCTACGGACATTATTACCGGGAAGTTAGCTACTCCGTCAGGTTCGTCTGCATACGTTATCTTTCTGTTTCGTCTTCTCTCTGTTAATAAATTGATCCTTTATTATCGAGAGACGGAATCATAGACCATAACACCGAAACTAGTTGCTAATATGTGTGATTGTGCTATTGCAAAAATACCCACCCGATGTATCTATTTTTTTATCAAATAAAGTTTGAAGATGTGCGTTAGAATCATAGCTTTTGAAATGGAATGTGATTTTAAATGAGATTTTCATGAAAACCTATATGATAAACCAGTGCAGGAAAGTATGCCATTCATTGAGTTGGTGGTAGACTTTTGAGGTTGAAAATTAGGATTTGAACCCTGTACGTTTTTTTAAAAATTAAAGGCCCAGTGCAGTAAAAACGTGAAATTCTGTGTTTTATATATATTTCCACTCTATTCGGGTTGGAATAATACTGTGAAATTCCAGTAATGCCTGTCCTACTAGATTCATTCATTTATATTAATTCAATTTTAAAAATGTATCAGCAAATTAAAAGAGAACAAATATCCAGGGAATGATGGCCTTGTTAGTGAATTCTATAAATATTTTCAGGAGGATATTGTTTAATTTGTATTTAATGTTTTTAAGGAGGCAATTGATTTTTATGACACAAGGACTCATTTCTGTAATACCCAAACCAAACAAAGATCCTATGATAGAAAATTGGAGACCAATCACATTAATGAACAATGATGGAAAGCTACTTGCATCCATCTTTACAGAAAGACTTAAAAAGGTCTTGGCCAAATCATTGATGATACCCAGTCTGGTTTTATGAAGGGGAGACATATATGTAATAATATTCAACTAGTACAGGACTTGATAGACTACAATGGAAGATAGCTTTATTTTATTTGTAGACTTTTGATACAGTTGAACATTATTTTATTTTTGAGACTCTTCAATTTTTTTGGTTTTGGTCAATATTGTAATTAAGACATTTTACAATAATAGTAACAGCTCTGTTAAATTATCCCATGGAACTTCGCATTAGACACGGAATTAAAGAAGGATGCCCAATTTCTCCTTTCTTATTTCTATTGTTTACACAAGTTATGGCACTTCATATAAATAAGGATTGTTTTAGGGGTAATCAGATACAAGATAAAGAGAGAAAATGTTCACAATTGTTTTTGAAAGATCATAATGAAGTCAGGAAAGCTATTGAGGGTATTACAATTTTTCTCAGTCGCTTTGGTGCATTTTTCACATCATCACTAACAAAATAATAAGTGCATTTCTCAGAACAATTTATACAAACTGCAATATACAATAGATATGCTTCTAAAGCTAGTCAGTCACTAAAAATCCTTAGTACATCTCTCAAAAGTAAATATTCATGCCAATGATCATGTCAGTGTCATCAGAATGATAAGTCATTGAGTCATTGTTCACTAACAAGGTCGTCAAAATGTTTAGGCATGTTGTCAATGTAACTGTACTTTGACAGTATTACCTGATGTAAACTTAGGCTACAGTTTGGATGACAGTCACTGTATTGAAAATGCACAAGGCTGCACTTCTATGGGCTACATGTGGGTGATTGGAAAGAGATGACAGTCACTGCTATTGAAAATGCACAAGGCTGCACTTCTATGGCATATATCAATTTCAACAGTACTATTTACATATGACTGTATGTGGGTTATTGATTGAAAGAGACTGGACAACCCAAGGGGCACAAAGGAAATAAAACAAAATTAGAAAGAAACACAGGAAACCACCCCCAAGGCACAACTTTGCCCGCTGCACTGTTGTGCTGTCTCTACACATCCAGACGTTCCTGTCTGTCGACCCACACATTCTCATCCATATCACACCAGATATTTTCCGTTCCAATGCAATGTGGAAAGAATATTTTGGAATCCCTTATCCATCCTCTGCATGCTCCATGCTGCATCCATTGCAGCCAGCAGGGTCATCTGTGTGTGTGGCTGACGATCGTACACCTTCCACCTCCATGCTGAAAATAACTCCTCAATTGGGTTAAGGAATGGTGAATAAGGTGGGAGGAATTCTATGAGCATCCTCGGGTGGGTCACAAACCATTGCCTTATGATGTTTGATCAATGGAAACTCACATTATCACAAATGAACACATACTTTGGCAAATCCTCTCTAAACAGACCCCTCTCATCATCAGGGATGAGAGTCTCTAAAAAGTTGAGTAGATGCTGGGTGTTGTATGGCCCTATAAGGGGGATATGAGTTAGGACACCATGCTCCGAAATAGCAGCACACATGGTGATATTTCCTCCCCGTTGGCCTGGCAAATCCACAGTAGCTCTGTGACCGATGATATTCCGACCCCGCCTTCTGCATTTGTTCAGGTTGAAGCCAGCCTCATCCACGTATACAAAGTTGTGAGAGGGTTAACTTGATTCCAACTCCATTATACGCTATATCCCAGAACACAGTTGAATTTGTTTTGGTAAGGAAGAGTGACATAAAATGTACATATATTACATGTTCCTTCCACAGCAATGGAAATGTGTGCAGTTTATGCTTACTGTACTATGTATCACTATAAAATGTTGCTGTAAAGTAGTTACATAGATATATGTTTTACCTGTACATACTGGTACCGTAGCTCCTTAACTCTGTCCTCATTCCTTTGGAATGGTACACGGTACAGCTGTTTCATACTCATCTGGTTTCTATGCAGCACCCTGTCGATGGTTGAGATGCTAACCGTATGGATGTTTTCAAAGACATCGTTGTCTTCTATAATGGTCCTTTGTATTTCCCTGAGTCTCATGGCATTGTTTGCTCGGACCATGGTGCAAATAGCCTCCTCCTGTTGAGGTGTGAAAAGGCGTCCTCTGCCACTGGTTTGAGGTAATCTTGCAGTCCTATGTGGGGAAAAATGCAGTGATGCATCGCACACTTTCACATAGACAAAAACTATGCAAACACACATTTTACTGTAAAACATACAGGTGGGTGCATGTAAGGTGCAGTATGTATCTGTATAGAGTATATTTCTGTATGCTGTGAAATACAAGTGGACTACTGTAATATGAAGCATTGTAGGAAGTATACAGTATACTGCTTATATACAGTAACAGTGCACTGTACATTGGTGGACATACCTGTTCTCTCTTCGAAACGTTTGAACTATTGAGGACACGGTTGATCTCCCAATATTCGGCTGCACCCTTCAACCCGCCTCAGCCATTGTAAGGCCAAGATTGATAACATGGTCTACAATAGTGGCCCTTATGTCCTCTTCTGCCTCTTCCTCTGTTTTGCTTTCCACCACACATCCTTGCTCCTCTTCTTCCTCCTCTTGGCTGTTGACCCTGTTCGTTTCCTGGTCCATCCATTATTGGAAAATTGCAACTCTGTGTTGTGGTCTGTCTATATATGCTTGCCAATTGATTATTCATGAGATGCACCTTTGAGCAATTTAGACAACTGGTTGATTGTTGGTTGAACTAACACTTTACATTCCTTCATGAGTGAGGGTCAATTTCACCTGCACGATTCATCAATTCACGTTTTTGTACAAAAGGTCTAATAGAAATGTGTAAAACTATGCTTGACACTTTATGACAAATAGTTCAACAATTTTGCATGTAATGGCTTATGCAAGGAACTAATGCCTAGATGTTTTGAGGGGTAAGACTATTCAACAGAGAACCATCTACTATATTTGGATCAACATGACATAAGCAATTGATAATGTGGAAAAAAGCTGACACTTGTACATTATCAATTGCAATTTGTTCAAAGGAATAAGAAATTGCTTTAATGATGTGCACAAGTGACTAGATGATTTGGAATTTGTACAAGTAGTATCAAGAATTGCACTTTTGATCTAAGAAATGCACCAAAGCGACTGAGAAAAACTGTAATGCCTCTTCATGTGTCTTGTTTATCTCTGTATATTAGGAAATGTGACTTAAACTCAGTATGTAATATCCCTGTAAAAAATGTGATCACATATCTTGCTATTAATGTACGCAAAGATCAGAAAGAAAGGGCCAACTTAAATGTCTCTCCTATTGTAGAGAAAATTGTAAAGAGATTTAACTCCTGGTTATTAAGAGATCTTCATCTGGACGTGTACTTATCACAATCTGAAGGTCCAGATTAGTTTTATACCTCCCTTGCCTTGGATGTTCCTCTGTCAGTAACTAAAATGGTTGATACCAAACCTCATTATTTAATAAAAGTGGTAATATGTAGCACCCAAAGTGAGGGAGGGTTGAATGCTCTGGATTTTAAAACCTCTAATATAATCTTTAAGATCAAATGGATAAAACACTATTTAAGAAATAAGGATTACATTTGGCATATAATCCCTAATTTAATATTCCAACAGTTTTGGGGTCTAGAATTCTTACTCAAATGCAACTTTGATGTGGGTAAAATCCCTATTAATCTTGCTAACTTTCATAAACAAGTACTTCTAACTTGGAACCTCATGTACAAACATAATTTTTTATCCACATAGATATACAATTTGGAATAATAAAGACATAAAATATAAAAACAAGTCTTTTTTTCCAGAACTGGTTTGACAACAGCATTATCTCGGTTAAACAATTATTGAATAATGGACAACTATATGATTATCCAGAATTCAGGAGAACACACAATGTTACATTCTCTCCTGAGGAGTATCAAGTTGTTGTTAGAGCTGTCCCTAAAGGTGCTATTCTTCTTTTAGGAGAATATAACATTACTCCAAGTGCAACTGTTGAGGATTTTGTAGCCTCAATACAGCTAGAAGGAATTGACATTTTAAACTATAAATGTAATAACATGTATATAAGAAACTATGTCAAGATTTTACTATTCCCTCTGCTAGAATATACTGGAATGCAGCCCTAGGATAAGTGAATTGGAACAAAGTGTCGTTGTTGTCTAGCAAATATTGTATATCTAATAACTTGAAAGAAGTATCATACAAACTCATTCATAGAATCCAATCCACCCTGTGAAGACCTTTATTATAAACAGATTCAAAATAGCTTTTGATAATAAATGTGTATTTTGTGGTTGTGACCCAGAAACTCTTGACCATTTATTTTGGGATTGTTATGTCATAAGATTTTGGAGTGAGTTAAACTATTTTATCTTAAAAGAAACAACTATTAATGTTAATCTGAGAGACTCTGATATTCTGTTTTATTTTGAACCAAATGATATGGACTCTGATTTAGCTTTTATAAATACAAAAATGATACAATTATACAATTATCTGCTGCAAAGGATACGTTAATTAGAGTTACCAGCCTCAGAAATTTCAACCAAAACAAATCCTTCACGGAGTTCAAGTAACAGACACATCTCAACATCAACTGTTCAGAGGAGACCTTCATGGTTAAATTGCTGCAAGGAAACCACTACTAAAGGACACCAATAATAAGAAAAAAATTGCTTTGGCCAAGAAACATGAGCAATGGACATTAAACTGGTGGAAATATGTCCTTTTGTCTGATAAGTCCAAATTTGAGATTTTTGGTTCACACCCCTATGTCTTTGTGAGACGCAGAGTAGGTGAACAGATGATTTCTGAATGTGTGGTTCCCACCGTGAAGCATGGAGGAGGAGGTGTGATGGTGTGGGGTTGCTTTGCTGGTGACATTGTCAGTGATTTATTTATTCAAGGCACACTTAACCAGCATGGCTACCACAGCATTCTGCAGCGATATGACACCCCATCTGGTTTGCGCTATATGGGACTATCTTTTGTTTTTCAACAGGACAATGACCCAAAACACACCTCCAGGCTGTGTAAGGGCTATTTGACCAAAGAGAGTGATGGAGTGCTGCATCAGATGACCTGGCTTCCATAATCACTTGACCTCAACCCAATTGAGATGGTTTGGGATGAGTTGGACCGCAGAGTAAAGGAAAAGCAGCCAACAAGTGCTCATCATATGTGGGAACTCCTTCAATACTGTTTGAAAAGCATTCCTCATGAAGCTGATTGAGAGATTGCCATGAGTGTGCAAAGCTGTCATCAAGGCAAAGGTTGGCTACTTTGAAGAATCTCAAATATAATTCTTATTTTTTTGGTTACTACATGATTCCATATGTGTTATTTCATAGTTTTAAAGTCTTCAATATTATTTTAGAATGTAGAAAATAGTAAAAATAAAGAAATACCCATGAATGAGTAGGTGTGTCCTAACTTTTGACTGGTACTACTGTACATATTATTCAATATTTTCATCCAAACTGCTCGCGGGGTCTGCATAGCTGTCACGCCTGCTGCCTCTCTCCCTCTCAGGTGCTTGAGGGCGCCAGGTTGCATTTCATTACGCACACCTGTCACCATCATTACGCACTTCTGCGCTCATTGGACTCAGCTGGACTCCTTCACGTTTTAATTGCCTTCCCTATCTGTCTGTTTCCTCTGTTTCATCCCCGTGTCAGCATTATTGTCGTTTCTGTTTCCCCTACCAGACACTGTCTATATTCTGTTCCTGTCCGTGGTGATTACATGTTCACTCCCTGTACCTGCTTCTCGTCTCCAGCGTCCATCCTTACAACAGCCAGGCGCTAAAATAGAACTTGGTTCTAGTTTAGATACTTAACTTGCTGAAAGTCTCATCCTCCCTTCTACTCATTGATTTTTACAAGCATATACCCACGTGGGTGATTACAAGATGTGAGAGCTGAGCGAGGTTAAAGTTGGTTGCCAACCACCATAGAAATCCACAGAAGAGAAGAAGAAGAAAGAAAGATGATTGAGGAGAGATTCATCAAGTTTATCATGTTTATCTCACAGGACAAATTAGCTAGCAACAGCAAGCTAGCTAAATGTCCAAGAATGCTTCATGTGTGTTTCGACCTGTCCCCAAATGAATATAGTTGGTTTTGGTATTTTAACCTGTGTGTCATGAACGCGTCTGGTGGGGATAAACTAAATCTAAATGCGCACAATGGCAGATTCATGCGCGGAGACTGTTCGATCAGCATGTAAGAGCTGTTTGAAAAGACTGCCTGTAATTTCAGCCTGTTTTGGTGACATCACCAGGCAGTAAATTAGTTAATAAACCAATAAGAGAGTTCCAAACCTCTCTGCCAATAACAGCTATTTTTCATTTTTCCCCTCCCAACTCAGACCACTCCCAGAGAGTTCTGCCAACATTTTTGCTTGCGAAATTGCTCTTTATTAAGAAGCCATTTGTGTTTATTTTTGACCATTTTATCACAGTAAGGTTACCCAGAAATGATTTTATATTGAGATAAAAAAAAAGGCTGCATTGAACATTTAATTGTTTTAATTTGAGATTTTCATATTATTCACTCATTTTATTTTCTCAAATATTTTTTATCAGAGGATTATAAGACAAAGCAGACTGTTTGAAACATGCTTATTTTCAAGCTGTTTAAAGTAAAACACATTCTGGAATTAATTTAATGTTTATGGGTATGGGAGACCAGGGATGAAGTTAACACTTTCAATATCTACAAGCAGAGATAAGCTAGACTAACTCTGCACCAGCTATGATCTAAGCCCACATCATGTAGAGAAGGTGCTAAACCAAGGTAGGATGATTTTATTAGAAAAAATGTGTTTTCGAAGAGGGAAAGCAGAAAACCTAAACAAAAATTATCATATCTATACATTTTCACCCCGTTGGCTTTAAGCAAGGGCAAGCAATGCCAATAACTGCATTCTTACACTTGATCATCTTTAGAATAAATTGCTAAATGGATTACAGCGGGAGGTGGATGGTTTCAATATTGCCCCTCAGAACACTGGTTGCGCTTTGTCCAGCCGTGCTGACCGCATGAAGTTCACCCGCTGCTCCCGCGCCACCCGTCTTAAATGGAGAGAGGGGATTGGGTCAGGCAAACTGACAGGGACAATAAATGGATTAAACATAATTTCTCTATTTAAAGGGTGGACAATAGTAGAAACATAGCCACCTATCACTGACAGTCCTACTGGCCATTGATCTCTGACTATACATCATCTAACAGGTGAACATAATGGATGTAGCCGAGTGAGGTGACTAGTGAAAGTTTTCACGAGGCTAACTATAAGCTCTTACAGTAAAGTTGTCTTCTCCGCCCGAGACCAGGACAAATGTAGACAGAAACACACCTTATAACCATTATGCAGTGTACTGTCAAAACATGTCCGTCACCTTGCAGCCGGGGCTGGAATCGGGTTTCATGTGCGTTGCTCATGCTGAACTCCGTGTTAGGTGTTAACTGACCTTTGTTGACCTCGTCAAGGTGGCATACTTTTCAACGTGGTTGAAACTGATGGAGAGGATTTTGAAAAACTGGTGGAAAGCCTCTTTGGCCCGGTTGTGTCTGCAGGAATGTCCAACGCTGTGATCTAAACTGGGAAAATTATGAAAGAATACAAGGAAGGAAACTACAGGCAATTCCCAGACCCCCAGAAAAGAAACGGAAGAAGTCATTATTCATTGGACAAGACAACTACAATTCATGTCATCTTAATCGGCCTAATTACGACTTATACCATATGCTGTCTGATATATGGCATGGTTGTTTGTATGCTTACAGGCTTTGGTGGCATTATAGTAACTTGTGTCTTTTAACTGGTAGTTGTTGAGGGTTGTTGGCCAGAGAGGAATCATGTACATTCTGATGATCCTTGTTTTAGTCGATAACTTATTTACCCACTGAAATTGAAAAACAATCCTGGCACTAGACCTCTGATTAGGCACTGAGCAGGCACTGAGCAGGCACTTTTAAAAAACCTCAATTTTAAATCATTTCTGAGTAACAATGAAGTACCTTATTGTGATTGTTTAGAATTAAAATGGTCAAAAATTAACAAAAATAGCTTCTTAGCAAAGAGCAATTTCTCAATCAAGAATTTTGCTAGGACTGTTTGGGAGGGGTCTGAGTGGGGGGAACTGAAAAGTAGCTGTTATTGGCAGAGAGGTTTGGAACTCTCTTTTGTATTGGTCTAGTAACCCCTATACTCGTGGGAATTGGCCTATATGGATCGGGATAAGTTGAAATGTTTTTTACAGAAGAAATATGGAAAGTATACAGTATGCATAACCATGGAAGCAATTAAAGGGAACAGTTTGGAGATTATGGGAATTTTTTAAAACTAAAGGTGAGAACACAACAGTTTACCTGACACACGACTGAATCCAAACGTTACACTGTTCATGTTATGTGCATTTTACATTTACTGTACTTTTTGACACATTTGTTGATAACGCAGTCTGAAAATACTCTGGAGACATTCACTAACATGAGAATATTCCTGGAGAATGTGGGGTAGGTACAACATAAGACAAACAAATAACAAAGGTTTGAGTAAGAGGCCTAGTTTCACGCTTTTAATGTCACATGCACAAAGTACAGTGAAATGCCTTTCTTGTAAACTCAAAATCCAACCATGCAGTAATCAATAACAATGTAATACTAAAAATAACAAGGTAGAACAAAAACACGAGAAATAAAAATAAGAAGAACATGATAAAGTAAGTAAGCATACTATCTATATACAGGGTCAGTCAGTTTCAGTATTTACAATGGTCAGGGATACTGGAGTGGTAGAGGTAGATATGTATATGGGAAACGTGACTAGGCATCAGGATATATAATAAACAGAGTAGCAGCAGCGTATATGATGATTGTATGTGAGTGGGCGTATAAATGTATGTGTAAGGAAATGATGTGAGTGAGTGTTTGTGTGTGTGTTGGATTGTCAGTGTGCTTGAGTGTATACAGCCCTCTGAGTGTGCATAGAGACCGTGCAAAAATGTATTACAAGGGTCAACTCAGATAGTCTGTGTAGCCATTTTGTTATCTATTTAGCAGTCTTATGGCTTGGGGGTAGAAGCTGTTCATGAGCCTGTTGGTGTCAGACTTGGTGCACCGGTACCGCTTTCCATGCAGAACGAGAGAGAACGGTCTATGTCTTGGGTGGCTGGAGTCTTTAATGATTTTTCCGGGCCGTCCTTTCACACCGCCTGATATAATGGGCTGCTTGCACCACCCTCTGTAGCGCCATGCGATAGAGGGCGGTGCTATTGCCATACCAAGCAGTGATGCAGCCAGTCAAGATGCTCTCATTGGTACAGTTGTAGAACTTTTTGAGGATTTCAGGGCCCATGTCAGATCTTCTCAACCTCCTGAGGGGGAAGAGGTGCAGTTCCACCTTCTTCATGACTGTTGATGTGTGTGGACCTTTAAGTCCTTTGTGATTTGGACACCGAGGAACTTGAAGCTCTCTACCCGCTCTACTGCAACACCGTTGATGTGGATGGGGGACTGGCCCGCCCCCCCGTTTCCTGTAGTCCACGAACAGCTACTTGGTCTCACTGACATTGAGGGAGAGGTTGTTGTTCCGGCATCACACTGCCGTCCTCCCTGTAGGCTGTCTCATAGTCGCCGGTGTCCAGGCCTACCTCCGTCGTGTCATCAGAGAACTTGATGATGGTGTTGGAGTCGTACGTGGCCATGCAGTCGTAGGTGAACAGGGAGTACAGGGGAGGACTAAGCACACCAGTCCAATGGGTCAGTGGCGGCCCTCACACCCATTATGATGTTGTTATTGTCGAAGCCTGCATAAAATGCATTGAGTTTCATCTGGTAGAGAGGCGTTGTTGGGCAGATCGTGTCTGGGTTTTCCTTTGTAATCCGTATTGGACTGTAGCCCCTGCCACATGCGGCGGGCGTATGATATGGGAATCTGAAGTGCACATTTGGACACACAGGTGTTTGGCTTGCTTGTATGAGATCAAAGCAGTATTTATTATAATCCTCAATGGCTTGTCTTTCAAAATACATAGAGTGCTCGTAATTTACAGCATTTCCCTCACTCAGACACCAAACATTTAGTAAAAGTTGCCCAGTGATGGGGACAACTTCTTGTCACACGCAATGCTCAAGTTCAGAACGGCTGTCAGTCAAAACCCATACAGAGCTATGAAGCGCAAACTCCATCACACCTAGACAGGCATAAATGTCATGCATCTTTTCAAACAGCTTTAAACTTAAAGGACATTATCATAATTTTCACAATTTCACAGTATTATTGCAACCTCATAATGTGGAAATGTACACTCAGTCGCCAGTTTATTAGTTACACCATCCTGTTCACGAAAATGGTTTGCTCCTACAGACAGTGAGTCACGTGGCCGTGAGCAGACTCACTGTCTGCTCAGTGCTCACTGTCTGCTCAGCTGGCTCGTCGGGCTCCTACACCTCAGCCGGCTCATCGGGCTCCCAGGCTCCCATGCCTCAGCTGGTTAGCCAGGCTCTCATGCCTCAACTGGTTAGCCAGGCTCCCATGCCTCACCAGGATTGTCAGGCTCCCATGCCTCAGCTGGTTAGCCAGGCTCCCATGCCTCAGCTTGTTAGCCAGGCTCCCATGCCTCACCAGGATCGTCAGGCTCTCATGCCTCAGCTGGTTAGCCAGGCTCCCATGCCTCAGCTGGTTAGCCAGGCTCCCATGCCTCAGCTGGTTAGCCAGGCTCCCATGCCTCACCATGATCATCAGGCTCCCATGCCTCAGCTGGTTAGCCAGGCTCCCATGCCTCAGCAGGTTAGCCAGGCTCCCATGCCTCAGCTGTTTAGCCAGGCTCCCATGCCTCAGCTGGTTAGCCAAGCTCCCATGCCTCAGCTGGTTAGCCAGGCTCCCACGTCTCTGCCGGTTCGTCGGGCTTCTACGCCTCAGCTAGCTTGTCCTGCGCCCATGCCTCAGCTAGCTTGTCCGGCGCCCATGCCTCAGCTAGCTTGTCCAGTGCCCATGCCTCAGCTAGCTTGTTCTGCGCCCATGCCTCAGCTAGCTTGTCCAGCGCCCATGCCTCAGCTAGCTTGTCCGGCACCCATGCCTCAGCTAGCTTGTCCAGTGCCCATGCCTCAGCTAGCTTGTCTAGCGCCCATGCCTCAGCTATCTTGTCCAGCGCCCATGCCTCAGCTAGCTTGTCCAGCGCCCATGCCTCAGCTAGCTTGTCCTGCGCCCATGCCTCGGCCGGCACGTCAGGCTTGCCCAGGTGGCATGCCAGGTGGCGCCCCTAGAGGGTGTGGTACTATCACGCCTGCTCCCGCTCCCCCTCCCCCTCTCTGGCGATCGAGGGTGCCAGGCTGCCCTTCATTACGCACACCTGTCTCCGTCATTACGCACAGCTGCGTAATATTGGTCTCACCGGGACTCGATTACTTTGTTAATTGCCCTTCTTTATCTGTCTGTTCCTCAGTTGGTTCCCCCGTGTCAGCATTATTTTTGTATTGTCGTTATATTCCCCGTCCAGACGCTGTTCTTGTTTTGGTTTGATGTCCGTTTTCCCAGTAAATGTTCACTCCCTGTACTTACTTCTTGTCTCCAGCGTTGATCCTTACAGCTTGCTGTATAAAAAGGCATTATTACTCTTCGACTGAACATTAGAATAGGCAAAACGAGTGACCTACTCTGCTTTGCGCATGGTATGATCGTCGGTGCCAGGCACGCCGGTTCCATTATCTCAGAAACAGCCAGCCTCCTGGGCTTTTCACGCACAACAGTCTCTAGGATTTGCCAAAATTGGTGCCAAAAACAAAAAACATCCAGTCAGCGGCAGTCCTGTGGGTGAAAACAACTCGTTGATGAGAGGTCGAAGGAGAAGGGCAAGAATCGTGCAAGTTAACAGGCAGACCACAAACAGGCATATAACAGCGCAGTACAACAGTGGTGTGCAGAAAGGCATCTCGGAAAGCACAATTTGTTGGTCCTTGTCACAAATGGGCTATTGCAGCAGACGACCACACCGGGTTCCACTCCTATCAGCTAAAAACAAGAAGAAGTGGCTCCAGTGGGCACGCGATCACCAACACTGGACAATTCAGGAGTGGAAAAACATTGCCTGGTCCGACAAATCACTTTTCCTGTTGCGTCATGCTGATAGCAGGCAGAATTTGGCATAAGCAGCATGAGTCAATGATCCCATCCTGCCTGGTGTCAATGGTACAGGCTGGTGGCGGTGGTGTAATGGTGTGGGGAATGCTTTCCTGTCACACGTTAGGTCCCTTGATACCAATTGAGCAACATTTGAACGCTACAGCATCTCTAAACATTGTTGCTGACCAGGTGCATCCCTTCAAGTCTACAAGGGGATCTGACCCGGTACTAGATGGGTGTACCTAAAAAAAACGGGCCACTGAGTGTATCTCATTTTTTGACTGCACTAGACCTGTGAGTAAAACAATGTAAGTCACACAGCATAGTGAGAGTAGCCTACCCTGTCATCAGCCTGCGACTCTATCGATACTGAGAGACAGTTACAGCCCTGGGGATGTCTTAGTCAGCACACAGACAGTGACACATAAAGCACACACACACAATTGTCAGTTAGGACACACATAAACACATTAATCTAGACTCAGTTACAGACAGATACACACACACACACACTCACGCATATATGCACATACACACAACTATAAACTATAAACATAAAGATAGATGTACACAAACGACATGTGGCCCATGAGTCAGTGTGGTTGTTGAAGGGGTACTGTAGAAGACAGATCGAAACATTGTATGATGTCATGTTCCATTGTACATAATTATATCAGTGACATGTCAGTGTAACCCAGGTGTAACCTCATAAAACACCTAAGATAATCCTATGGTTCTTCTAGCTGCTGCTTGTTCTGGTTTATGGATGGATCTGTTGTTTATTTGTCATGGACCAGAACACTCACTTATATGCGGGACCACTGTCTTGCATTGTAAGTTACCTGTCAAGCTCAATAACATCTGTGGTTTTTGGGTAATCACATAGAACAGTATGATATTACAGTGAAACTAGTGCACAATAAATACACTCTCACATACATGCATCTAACTGTGGTCATATATTATGTCATTCAGCTCTGTGTTGTTTTGTGGAGACTAAGGACAAGCAGAAGCATGCAATCTTCCTCTCCAATTGGCCAAATCCTGTGCTCTTAGTCGGGTTTGGTCAGACCTCGCTGTGGCCTTTTAAGCATTGCCTTTCCCAGTAGCTTTCCTGAAGTTTCTGTGGTAATTGTCTGTCCAATCTACCCTTATTCACAAAGCTGTGTAATTTTTACTGTCACATTAATTTAACATTTACATTTGAGTAATTTAGTAGACACTCTTATCCAGAGTGACAGGAGCAATTAGGGTTAAGTGCCTTGCTCAAGGGGCAGAGGCAGATTTTTAATCTAGTCGGCTCAGGGATTCAACCAGAGACCTTTCAGTTACTAGCTCAATGCCCTTAACCGCTAGGCTACCTTCCGCACACTCCATTCTGCCTACCTACCACACACTCCTATATGAATCTAGTGTTTCAAAGTTCACTGTCAGTGTGTTTCCCCTTAGACTACTCTACACTTCCCATGAGCAGTGTGACTGGCTGCTGCTAACACCATTCCTGTCCTGTTAGATTGGGACCTTTGTAATGGCTCCATTCCTGTCCTGTTAGATTGGGACCTTTGTAATGGCTCCATTCCTGTCCTGTTAGATTGGGACCTTTGTAATGGCTCCATTCCTGTCCTGTTAGATTGGGACCTTTGTAAGGGCTCCACCCTGTGGTGAGCATTGAGCAGTGCGCTTCATTTATTTATGTATTTATTTAACCTTTATTTAACTAGGCAAGTCAGTTAAGACAAATTCTTATTTACTATGACGGCCTACCAAAAGGCAAAAGGCCTCCTGCAGGGACGGGGGCTGGGATTAAAGATCTAAATAAACAAAATAAAATAAATCTTAATCAAAATAAATAGTAGTAGGAGACTTGGGTATAGTTTTTTTTAAATCTAGCATTACTTCTGCACTCTTGTGTTTTGTGAAACTCAATATTTCTACCCTGGTGGGAGACTGGGAAGAGAGAATAGGAGTTTGTGTGTTATTAAACACACGTAAGAACGGTATTAAATATGTGTTTGTGTCTCTCCTCTCAGTTTACCTGTGTCTGTATGTAGTATTGTAGTGTGTTGAAACAGTTAATGACAGCTGTGTGTTGTTCTTCAGGATGTGTGTGTGAGGGCTGCCAGACTGGGTCCAGCCATGGAATCAGAGCAGAACTGCAGCTCTTACTGTGACTCCAGACTCTGCCTCATCCACCCTGGAGTCAATACACAAAAGGGCCTGGAGATACTGCAGAGACTATGTACCCTCAGCACGGTAAACACACGCACATGCACACACACACACAAACACTTGCCTTTGTATTGACCTCTGTGCCCATTGCCCAAAGTGTCCACCCTTCTAAATGATCTCTTTTCAATTTAATGAGCTAAACTAATAAAATATAATGTGAACATTGTGATATTTTTCTGGAATAATTGTATTACAACAGTGAAAAAGTATGTATGTAGAGAGTTCACCCATATAAAAAGTTATCTGCTCCTTTAAGAGATGGAAAAGGAAGCTCAATGTATTTCAATGTGGTGTCAGGAGGAGCCTGGTGCTGAAATGGAACTGAACAGCAGAGCTGAATGTTGAGTGTCCGAACACACTTTCTCCTTATACATTTCTTTGAGCACTTGCACTAAGTCTCCTGCACTCAGAGTCCTCAGGATTCAAGAGAAAAAAAAGATCCGCCAACAACACCCATCATCTCAGGTAAGAACCCACTGGGCACTGACTTCAATTCAACGTCTCTTCCACGTTGGTTCAACCTAACCAGTGTGTGCCCATTGGGAAGAGAAAGAACAAATCTTCTCATTTTCTCATGTATCATAGCTTCTTTTGTTTGCTCTGTGTTTAAAATTCCAGCTTTATTGTTCATTTAATTAATTAAATAAGTGAGAAGGAAATACATACAGTAAGTGTACTTATTTTGTAAATGGCAAAATAACACAGATTGCTGACTCGTTCAGGAAAATTGATTTCACTTTGTGTTTATTCACAGGCATGGCATCATTTAGCACTGTACTGTCTGAAGATCAGTTCCATTCTGTCTGTCGGAATGTTTTCAAGAATCCAGTCACAACCCCATGCGATCACAACTTCTGCGTGGCTTGTATCAACGAATACTGGAGAACCAATGTCATGTGCCAGTGTCCACTGTGTAAGCACACATTCCCCAAAAGACCTGAGCCAAAGGGCAATACTTTCATTTCTGAACTGGTTGATCGCTTCTGGGCACCAGGTCAAGGGAATGACACCAACCACTTGGAGCAAGCGGCAGCCAAACCTGGAGCTGGAGAACTGAACTGCGACTTCTGCATTGGAGGGAAGGTCAAGGCCTTGAAGTCTTGTCTAAATTGTCAGGCTTCACACTGTGAGACTCACCTGGAGACTCATAAGAATGTCCCAGCTTTAAAGAAACACAAGCTGATCAACCCTGTGGGGAATCTTGAAGAACGATTGTGTAAGAGGCATGATAGACCTCTGGAGCAGTTCTGTAAGACTGACCAGACATATGTGTGTCAGTTCTGCACAGAGACTTGACCACAATGCCCACAACATCGTCTCTCTAGTGGACGAAAGCAGGGACATGAAAGCTCAGCTGGAAAAGATGGACGTTGATGTGAAGCAAATAATTCAGGGTCGACTGCAGAAAGTTAAGGAGATTAAAGGAACAGCACAGTCCAATAAAATAAATGCAGAGAAAGAGATAAAGCAAAGTTTGCAGATCTTTACAGAATGAATGCGCTCTATAGAGAGTAGCCAGGCTGAGCTTATTGAGGCGGTTGAGGAGAAGCAGAAAGCAGCAGAGAGGCAGGCTGAGCTTATTGAGGCGGTTGAGGAGAAGCAGAAAGCAGCGGAGAGGCAGGCTGAGCTTATTGGGGCGGTTGAGGAGAAGCAGAAAGCAGCAGAGAGCCAGGCTGAGCTTATTGGGGCGGTTGAGGAGAAGCAGAAAGCAGCAGAGAGCCAGGCTGAGCTTATTGAGGCGGTTGAGGAGAAGCAGAAAGCAGCAGAGAGCCAGGCTGAGCTTATTGAGGCGGTTGAGGAGAAGCAGAAAGCAGCAGAGAGCCAGGCTGAGCTTATTGAGGCGGTTGAGGAGAAGCAGAAAGCAGCGGAGAGGCAGGCTGAGCTTATTGAGGCGGTTGAGGAGAAGCAGAAAGCAGCGGAGAGCCAGGCTGAGCTTATTGGGGCGGTTGAGGAGAAGCAGAAAGCAGCGGAGAGGCAGGCTGAGCTTATTGAGGCGGTTGAGGAGAAGCAGAAAGCAGCAGAGAGCCAGGCTGAGCTTATTGAGGCGGTTGAGGAGAAGCAGAAAGCAGCGGAGAGGCAGGCTGAGCTTATTGGGGCGGTTGAGGAGAAGCAGAAAGCAGCAGAGAGCCAGGCTGAGCTTATTGGGGCGGTTGAGGAGAAGCAGAAAGCAGCAGAGAGCCAGGCTGAGCTTATTGAGGCGGTTGAGGAGAAGCAGAAAGCAGCGGAGAGGCAGGCTGAGCTTATTGAGGCGGTTGAGGAGAAGCAGAAAGCAGCAGAGAGCCAGGCTGAGCTTATTGAGGCGGTTGAGGAGAAGCAGAAAGCAGCAGAGAGCCAGGCTGAGCTTATTGAGGCGGTTGAGGAGAAGCAGAAAGCAGCGGAGAGGCAGGCTGAGCTTATTGGGGCGGTTGAGGAGAAGCAGAAAGCAGCGGAGAGCCAGGCTGAGCTTATTGAGGCGGTTGAGGAGAAGCAGAAAGCAGCAGAGAGGCAGGCTGAGCTTATTGGGGCGGTTGAGGAGAAGCAGAAAGCAGCAGAGAGCCAGGCTGAGCTTATTGAGGCGGTTGAGGAGAAGCAGAAAGCAGCAGAGAGCCAGGCTGAGCTTATTGAGGCGGTTGAGGAGAAGCAGAAAGCAGCGGAGAGCCAGGCTGAGCTTATTGAGGCGGTTGAGGAGAAGCAGAAAGCAGCAGAGAGCCAGGCTGAGCTTATTGAGGCGGTTGAGGAGAAGCAGAAAGCAGCAGAGAGCCAGGCTGAGCTTATTGGGGCGGTTGAGGAGAAGCAGAAAGCAGCGGAGAGCCAGGCTGAGCTTATTGAGGCGGTTGAGGAGAAGCAGAAAGCAGCGGAGAGGCAGGCTGAGCTTATTGGGGCGGTTGAGGAGAAGCAGAAAGCAGCAGAGAGCCAGGCTGAGCTTATTGAGGCGGTTGAGGAGAAGCAGAAAGCAGCGGAGAGGCAGGCTGAGCTTATTGAGGCGGTTGAGGAGAAGCAGAAAGCAGCGGAGAGGCAGGCTGAGCTTATTGGGGCGGTTGAGGAGAAGCAGAAAGCAGCAGAGAGCCAGGCTGAGCTTATTGAGGCGGTTGAGGAGAAGCAGAAAGCAGCAGAGAGCCAGGCTGAGCTTATTGAGGCGGTTGAGGAGAAGCAGAAAGCAGCGGAGAGGCAGGCTGAGCTTATTGGGGCGGTTGAGGAGAAGCAGAAAGCAGCGGAGAGCCAGGCTGAGCTTATTGAGGCGGTTGAGGAGAAGCAGAAAGCAGCGGAGAGGCAGGCTGAGCTTATTGGGGCGGTTGAGGAGAAGCAGAAAGCGGCGGAGAGGCAGGCTGAAGGGCTCATTAAAGAGCTGGAGACGGAAATCACTGAGCTCTAAGATAGAGCATCTCTCACACACCAGGGACTACTTTCACCCCCTCCAGAGCTTCCCATCCCTGAGCAACACTAACCACCAAGGACTGATCGGAGATCAGGAGTCAAGAGTGTTGAGTATATTGGGACGGTGAAGAACGCTGTGAGGAGAGCTGGCTCTCAGTTTGAAGAGACACCGAACAAGGAAGTGAAGAGGTTATGTGATTCTGAGCTGAAGATGATACAGCAGTGGTCAGTAGATGTAACTCTGGACCTTGATACTGCCCACCCAAATCTTCTCCTCTCTGAAGATATGAAACAAGCAAGACATGCGGGTAGAAGACAAAACCTCCCTGGCAACCCAGAAATGTTTTCCACATTTCCAGCATCCTGGGAAAGGAGGGCTTCTCCTCAGGGAGATTCTACTACGAGGTGCAGGTGAAGGGAAATACTCTCTGGAGTGAAGGAGTGGCCAGAGTGTCCATCAACATAAAGGTTATTGCAGAAAAGCCTGAGAATGGACTCTGGACTATCCAGCTGGGAAAAGGGAATGTCTACCAGGCCTGCACCACAGACTCTACCCCCCTCTCCCTGAGTAAGAAGCCCCAGACGATAGGGTCTATGTGGATTATGAAGAGGGTGAGGTCTCCTTGTACGATGCTCATACCAGTTCTCGTATCAACTTGTTTACTGGTTGTACCTTCACTGACACACTTTACCCATACTTCAACCTTGGGTTTTGTGGCATTGATAAAATGTCAGCACCATTGATCATCTCTCTGGGAGACAATCTGATTGAGATTTCACTCATGTGTCGTTGACATCCTAAAGAACAGGACTTTCCATACATTGATTTATTTTCAATCACTAGAGAGGTATATATTTTGTTGTTGTTGAGGGGTTACAGGTATAATATTTAAATTCAAATCAATTCATTTTCTCAATTCATTATTTCACACCCCCAACCTCTCATCTCATCCCATTTCCCCAACCACACCCAGCCAACATGTATCCATCCAACCCCGGTTGTACGTACTGCCAAATCCTCTAAAACAACGTTGGGAGGAAGCTTATGATAGAGAAATGAACATTCAATTCTCTGGCAACAGCTCAGGTGGACATTCCTGCAGTTAGCATGCCAATTGCATGCTCCCTCAAAACATGAGACATCTGTGGAATTGTGTTGTGTGACAAAACTGCACATTTAGAGTGGCCTTTTATTGTCCCCAGCACAAGGTGCACCTGTGTAATGATCATACTGTTTAATGAACTTAATATGCCACCCCTGTCAGGTGGATGGATCATCTTGGCAAAGTAGAAATGCTCACTAACAGGGATGTAAAATTTAGTGCACAAAATTTGAGAGAAATAAGCATTTTATGCGTATGGAACATTTCTGGGATCTTTTCTTTCAGCCAATGAAATATGGGACCAACAATTCACATGTTGCGTTAATATGTTTGTTCAGTGTAGATATATAGATTGTATCTTGCTCAGAAATCTGGAATCGCATTTTCTGGAGTCTATTGTGATGTCTTTTACGATTGTATGATGACAAAGTGAACATGTAGCTCCTTACTAATCCTGCCCCCTGTATCTGAAAAATGGTGTGTGAAAATATTACATTTAATCATCTTTGCATGAATAAAATTATCTGCAATGGGCACACTGCTTTTCGATATCTTTGTTATTTGGTCAAATCCTCAGTAAATCTTCTGTGGCTACAACAAAAACAGCGTTATGAACTCCTACATAATATGAACAGAAAGTGTGAAGGTATTGGATAAATGGCAACCATAAAGATACATGGTTCAGCTGACAGTCATGTTAAGGGTTAATTCATCCATGTACTTTACCTTTGAGAGAAGCTGCAGTGCAGCCTAGCAGTAAGAGACAGGGACAAGCCATGGTAAATGGCACTCTAAAATGAGAACTTTATGCTTAGGCATAGCAAAATTCCCTCACAGATCGCTCTACAAGATTGAGTACAAAATATACTGACTTTGACATGGCTGCACTTTCTGAATACACACACAGAGGTGAGTAGAAGTTTGTGAAAACAGCTAGCTGGAGCTTGTCTGAGCAGTCAGCTGTGAATGCCCTCACCCGCTAGTAAATATTTCTGTTTGTTAAGATTCTGACTCGCTACAGGCAGATATGTCCATATCTAGAGTTTTATTGGCTCTTGTTCACCAGCACACACAAACACATAGAAGTTGTCTTTGTGATACATATGAAGGAATGGACTTGTGGTTTTAATGGATGCACGCAAATCTTCCTCAAGAATACAAATCTTTGTATTCTTGACTTCAGAACGTTCCCGTGAATAAACATTTAACTGTGGTAGACTGGGCCTCTGTCTGTTTTCATTTCAATCAGTATCTTACAAATCCTGACATAGCATACTGAGTAATCACAATTAAATTGGGTTATGAACCCGAAGAACAAAATTCTCTTATCAATTTCCTTGTCCCATCACACTCTAGTGACTCCTTGTGGCAGGGCGGGCACATGCAAGCTGACACTGGTTGCCAGCTGGACGGTGTTTCCTCTGACACATTGGCGTGTCTAGAAGCAGTGCGGCTTGGCAGGGTCATGTTTCGGGGGACGCAGGGCTCTTGACCTTCGCCTCTTATGAGTCCGTAGGGGAGTTGCAGCGATGGGACAAGACTGTAACTACTAATTGGATGTCACGAAATTGGGGAGAAAAAAGGGGTAAAGGTACAAACAAACAAAAATATGTCCCAAGCACAATCGAGCAAACACCCCCTCTTCCTTCTTAATCTAACCTCTGAATCTTGGTCCACCGATCTTTCTTTGGAGGGCATATAAATGCAGGCCCTTGGGAACTTGCGTCTTCATCTGCCGACAGCGATGGCCACTCTGACCTGGAGTGGGAGGGGTCACAGTCCAAATGTGCATTTGGGCACTCTGATTAGTGGAAACCAGAAGGTTGTGATAGACAGCTGAGAAGGGGAGAAATCACCCTAATGAGTCTGTGGGGAAAGTCACGTGCAAAGGCATGGGCTTTTTTACAGGTTATTTAATTTGTGCTGCATTGCGTCTGTAGTATGTTATGTTTAGGGCCTTGTGTCTTGCACAATCATGTGACATGCCTGGATTTTAACCTATGTTCAAAGATTTTTCATCAAACTGTCCCCATTTCGTTTTATATCAGATGGTCAAGCACCATCCTCAGAGAATTGCTTAAATATTTGTTGTAATTCTCATTTATGGATAACTCTTTTAAATGCAGGATAAAAGCTTGCTATGTCACGTGATTGCTCAGAACACAGGGCCTTAGTTATGTTGCGGTTTAATCAAGCTTCAACACCTGTCACAGCCCAGTTCTAAATATGGTGAAGGGGATAAATACAGTTCAATTGAGTTTTGTATTACATTACACTTCACTGTGTTATGCTGATTGACACATTGAACAAGTGTCAATCAGTGCCCTTTCTTGTTTTTATCTCTTAATACATATTTGTTCCTGAACACCATAATTCTGAATAAAATCTAAAACCATAATGATACGTTAGTACCACTGTTTACATGTATTGCGAAAGCTAGTTGGGCATAACTGCGTAAAGTGGTTGTCTACAACCGTACACTAGAGAAAAAATGACAGTAAAAATCCTGGTGTCAAGAGCCAAGAGATTTCATAAAGTCCCATGTGGTTTTGTTGGATGTCTTCCCAGACCCAGACATGGCTTCCACCAGCAGCCTGCTGTCTCAGGAACAGTTCCTGTGCCCCATCTGTCTATACGTGTTCACTATCCCAACCCCATGTGGACACAACAAGGACTGCATACATGGGTCCTGGCATACCACCAGCCCGTGTCAGTGTCCCATGTGTAAGCAGAAATTCAGCAGAGCACCTGATCTCAAAGTCAATACTTCCATATCTGAAATGGCCAATCAGGTCAGTTGAAACGAGTGCGACTGCTACTTTTTACCCAGGACCAACCGCTGGACCAAGACCAACCCTAAGCTGCCCAATGTGGAGAAGTACCCTGTCTGCACTGGGAGGAAATGCAAGGCCTTGAAGTCCTGCCTGGAGTGTCGGGCCTCTTACTGTGAGATTCACTTCGTACTCACCACCTACTGACCAACTTCAAGAAACACAACCTGATCAAGCCTGTGATGAACATGGAGGACAGAGTGTGTAAGAGGTAGCAGAAGCTTCTTGAGCTGTTCTGTAGAAGTAACCAGACATACATGTGTCAGGTATGCACTGAGAAAAGACACAAGAAACACAACACTGTCCCATTGGGAGAAAAAAAGGAGGCTTCATCTAGCGAACATGGAAGATGTCATGCAGCAGATGATTCAAGGTCGACTGCAGAAAGTGAAGGACATCAAAGACACAGTACAATCAGGCAGAATAAATTCAGAGAGAGATATTAAGGAGAGCTTGGAGGTCTTTACTGCTCTGGTGCGCTCCATTCAGAGAAGCCAGGCTGAGCTCATTGAGGTGATTGGGGAGGAGCAGAAAGGAGCAGAGGCAGGCTGAAGGAGAGACACTGAGCTGGAGCAGCTCAGGACCACCTTCACCTCATCCATAGCTTCCCATCCCTGTGCACCCCTCCTCTCACCAAGAACTGGTCTGAGATCATTGGTCAAAGTGTTGTGTACGTAAGAACAGTAAGGAGAGCTGTGAGTAGAGCTCGGTCACAGTTTGAGAAGTCCATGAAGGTGAAGTGAAAAGATTGTGTGACACAGAACTTACAAGAATTAAGCAGTGTGCCGTGGATGTGACCCTTGACCTTGATACAGCTCCCCCAAAGTTATCCTCTCTGACAACGGTAAGCAAGTGGCCCACGGCAAAACAGCGCTGAACCTCCCTGACAACCCTGAGAGGTTTTACCCTGGTATCAGTGTTCTGAGGAAGGAGGGCTTTTCCTCAGGGAGGTTCTACTACGAGGTGCAGGTGAAGGGGAAGACCGAGTGGGACATAGGAGTAGGGAGAGAGTCTGTCAACAAGAAAGGAGGGAATAGCCTAAACCCTGAGCGTGGCTACTGGACAGTCAGCCTGAGGAACAGGACTAAGTACTGGGCTCTGCAGACCCCCCTGTCCCACTGCCACTGGTCGAGAAGCACCAGAGGGTGGGCGTGTATGTAGACTGGGAAGGGGGGCATGATGTGGAGTCCAGGTCTCATATCTACTCATTCACAGTTACATCTTCGCAGAGAGACTCTGTCCATACTTCAACCCCTGAAAGAGTAACGGTGGGGTCAGCGCCATTGGTGATCTCTCCCGTCAGTGACCTCATCTCCTCACCTTAAACTTCCACCTCTACTTAGAAGAGGACACTGAGGCCTTTTCTCATTTGCATTTGCGCAACTCCTGCATCCTCTGTACTCTCTCTCCTCTGTCCTCTCTCTCCTCTGTACTCTCTCTCCTCTGTCCTCTCTCTCCTCTGTCCTCTCTCTCCTCTGTCCTCTCTCTCCTCTGTCCTCTCTCCTCTGTACTCTCTCTCCTCTGTCCTCTCTCCTCTGTACTCTCTCTCCTCTGTCCTCTCTCTGTCCTCTGTCCTCTCTCCTCTGTCCTCTCTCTCCTCTGTGCTCTCTCTCCTCTGTCCTCTCTCCTCTGTCCTCTCTCCTCTGTCCTCTCTCCTCTGTCCTCTCTCCTCTGTCCTCTCTCCCCTGTCCTCTCTCCCCTGTCCTCTCTCCCCTGTCCTCTCTCCCCTGTCCTCTCTCCTCTGTTCTCTCTCCCCTGTCCTCTCTCCCCTGTCCTCTCTCCTCTGTCCTCTCTCCTCTGTACTCTCTCTCCTCTGTACTCTCTCTCCTCTGTACTCTCTCTCCTCTGTACTCTCTCCTCTGTACTCTCTCTCCTCTGTCCTATCTCCTCTGTCCTCTGTCCTCTCTCCTCTGTCCTCTCTCTCCTCTGTCCTCTCTCCTCTGTCCTCTCTTCTCTGTCCTCTCTTCTCTGTCCTCTCCTCTGTCCTCTCTCCTCTGTCCTCTCTCCTCTGTCCTCTCTCCTCTGTCCTCTCTCCTCTGTCCTCTCTCCTCTGTCCTCTCTCATCTGTCCTCTCTCATCTGTCCTCTCTCCCCTGTCCTCTCTCCTCTGTTCTCTCTCCCCTGTCTCTTTTTGAAAAATGTCAAAGGTAATGAAGGAGAGGCGGCGAGGAGAGGGAAAGTGGACAAAAATGAGCTTGCATGAAATCGCTCATCATCAGGCAAATTATTTTATTCCAAGCCTATGGAATAAAAGTGGCTCATCTAATTTATGCTGATACATTTTTTTAAATAATCCATAGGCCTAATGGACACAAGCTCAAACTCGCACACTTTTGATAGACTTAAAGGGGCAATCTGTAGTTGATACATCCATTTTTGGACATTAATAAATGTAATTTAAAGATAACATTTAATCGTATTATTATATGTAGTAAAAAGCGATGGGTTAGAAGAAGCCAACATAACCAACCCATAAAGTCAAATGAATCATCCATATATGGCCAGCTATATGAAGTTTAACATTGATTTATCCTGCAATAATGTCATTCAATTGGTAACATACATTTTATTCTTCTTCTAATGCCCCTTAAGGGGAAAGTAATCTAAAAGTAACTGAATGTAATCAGATTACGTTACTAAGTTTGGGTAATCCCAAAATTACGTTACTTATTACAATTTTGGACAGGTAACTGTAACGGATTACATTTAGAAAGTAACCTACCCAACCTTGCCAACCACTTGGTTTCCAGGTCACGGAGGAGAGAGGAGGGAGGGTGGAGGATGGCCTTTTGCCCAATTGAGAAAAGGCCTGAGTGTTGTGTCAGTTTTATTTGTTATAGAAGCTTTTGCAGTATGATATATTTTCTCGACCTTATGTAATGTGTAGTTGATTTAAAAAATATATTTTGAAAGTAGTCTTTTTTCTGTGCATTCGGCTTGCAAAGTTCTATGCAATAAATGTTTTAGGTGATGAAAATAAACACTATACAGGTTGAAGGTTTTGGGCATACTCCAATCATTCCAAAAAGCAAATAATAGCATCAAAAACACATATAATACTTTTAACACATTAAAAACATACACAAACACACACACATACCAAAGGTTTTGGTAATTACTCATGTTTCTTATTTGCGACGAACTCCTAATTGAAATGTGATTGATATCTACTGTAGATGGAAGGGGAGCTGCAGAGGCGGTCTCTCTCCCCAGTGCTCTGTGCAGTTGTCTGGACCATGCTCTTCTGTGGCATTTTGCTGGCTTTCTGCTTCCTGCTCTTCACCCTGCGCTTCAAGAACAACAGGTACATGCACACACACATACACAAACCCACGTTTAAAAGCATATGCACTTGCTCAAATCGATAGACAGGCGTGAACAGTTTTACCTTTATTTTGTTGATATGTGTGTGTATTTCTCTCTGTCTCAGGATAGTGAAGATGTCCAGTCCTAACCTTAATGTGTTGACTCTGTGTGGAAGTATCCTCACCTACAGCAGTGGCTTCCTATTTGCTTTTGAGGAACGCACCCACCTACAAGGGGGAGGAGCCAGAGCAATGCTCCAGGTAAGACACACCCACTACCCTGCTACACTCTTCCCCTCCGCCCCTCTCCACTCTCAAAACGACACATTCTGTGTAGCGGGTAGAACGTCACATTGACGCAACGCTGATGGCAAAGCAACACAACACTTATAGTGGAGCTGAAGTATCACACAGACACACACAGACATACACATTATTCTGATGATGCCATATTGGGTGATATTATGGGGTGTTACTGTGTTGTATCCTAGGCCAGGATCTGGACATTGTGTATTGGCAGCACTCTGGTATTTGTGCCCATCCTGGGGAAAACATGGCGGCTCTACAGATTATTCACCCAACGTGTTCCTGACAAGAGAGTGGTAAGCAGGCTGCTCCTCTCACTCTGTCTCTCTGGTCGAAGTGTGTGTTGTGGTGTTGTAACTCGTCACTCCTCCTTTGTGTACGTGTGTTTAGAGGGGGAGGGTGGAGGGTAAAGGCTTGTACTTCTTAGGGCTGCAATCCCGTTAACGGGATCGATATGACAACAGCCAGTGAAAGTGCAGGGCGCCAAATTCAAAACAACAGAAATCTCATAATTCAAATTCCTCAAACATACATGTATTTTATACCGTTTTAAAGGTAATCTTGTTGTTAATCCCACCACAGTGTCCGATTTCAAATAGGCTTTACAGCGAAAGCACCACAAACGATTATGTTAGGTGACCACCAATTCACAGAAAAACAGCCATTTTTCCAGCCAAAGAGAGTCACAAAAAGCACAAATAGAGATAAAATGAATCACTAACCTTTGATGATCTTCATCAGATGACACTCATAGGACTTCATGTTACATGTATTGTGTATGTTTTGTTTGATAAAGTTCATATTTATATAAAAAAAATCTCAGTATAGATTTTTACGTTCACTAGTTCCAAAAACATCCGGTGATATTGCAAAGAGCCACATAATTTTACAGAAATACTCATTATAAATGTCGATAAATACAATTCTTAGACATGGAAATATAGACATACCTCTCCTTAATGCAACCGCTGTGTCAGATTTTTTTTTTACTTGACGGAAAAAGCAAACCATGCAATAATCTGAGACGGCGCTCAGAAAATAAATACAATTATCCACCATGTTGGAATCAACAGAAATCAGAAATCACATTATACATTTTCCCTTACCTTTGATGATCTTCATCAGAATGCACTCCCAGTTCCTAGTTCCACAATAAATGCTTGATTTGTCCATTATTTATGTCCAAGTAGCTACTTTTGTTAGCGCGTTTAGTACACAAATCCAAACGCATGTGCAGGTCCATCCGAATGTCGGACGAAAACTTCAAAAAGTTATATTACAGGTCGAAGAAACTTGTCAAACTAAGTATAGAATCAATCTTTAGGATGTTATCATAAATTGTCAATAAAGTTCCAACCGGAGAATTCCTCTGTCTGTAGAGAAGCCATGGAACGCAGGTTGCTATCATGTGAAATGCGTGTGACCAGGACCTGGCTCTCTGCCAGACCACTGACTCAAGCTCCCATCTGGCTCCACAACACAGTAGAAGCCTCATTCAAGTTTCTAAAGACAGTTGACATCTAGTGGAAGCTCTAGGAAGTGCAACTTTATCCATATCCCACTGTGTATTCAATAGGGGCTGGGTTGAAAATCGACCAACCTCAGATTTCCCACTTCCAGTTTGGATTTCTTCTCAGGTTTTTGCCTGCCATATGAGTTCTGTTATACTCACAGACATCATTCAAACAGTTTTAGAAACTTCAGAGTGTTTTCTATCCAATACTAATAATAATATGCATATATTAGCAACTGGGACTGAGGAGCAGGCAGTTGACTCTGGGCACCTTTCATCCAAGCTACTCAATACTGCCCCCCAGCCATAAGAAGTTTAATGATCTGTGTGTCACAGAGTGTATGTGTTGCATGGTGTATTACTGAACTCTGTGTTTCAGATCATCAGAGACATCCAGTTGATGGGCTTGGTATCTCTGTTGATTCTGCTGGACCTGCTGGTTCTCACCGCCTGGAGTCTAACCGACCCGGTCAAATGTGCTCGGTCCATTGGGGCTGTGGTCAAGGTGGTGGAGAGGGACATGTCCTACTCTCTGTCTCAGCTGGACTCCTGCTCCTCTCTCTACTCAGACCTGTGGCATATCCTCCTCGCCGTGATGAAGGTAAAGCATACAACTGGGAGAAATACTCAGATAAACATAAGAGAGCAAATAGTTTGTGTTGGTTTGTCATGGTAAACATGTCATGAACATAATGTGGTTGTGTTGCGGTCCCTCCAGGGTAGCCTGCTCCTATATGGGACCTACCTGGCTGGTCTCACCAGCAACGTCAGCCTCCCTCCGGTCAACCAGTCCCCCACCATCATGACTGCGGTCAGCCTGGTCACCCTGTCTACGGCAGTGGGGGTCCCGGTGTCACGGTTCCTGCAGGCCTGGCCCAATGTGGTCTATAGTATGGTGGCTGGGGCCATCTTCATCTGTACCCTCGCCACCAACTGTATGCTGTTTGTACCTCAGGTGAGAGAGACAGTTAGCGCACATCACTAGGGGTATGCCGAGTACTCTGACAAAACGAGTATTGTAACGGATATGGAGAATATTCTGAATATCTAATGATCCGTGATCGGAAAACAGTTATTTTCAGCTGCCAGCACACATTTCTCTTTCACTAAAATAGTGTGAAGCGCTGTGTGCTCTAAACAACTATTGTCTATTTTTTCTGTCTGTAAAGTACCGGTTGAGCCTGCGACAACAATTGGATTAGAACAAGCCGTATAACAAGCCCATGCTTTCTTGCTATTATTATTTATTCTGGACCAGACATGTTTACAGAGTGACGGATTATTAGAAAATAAAATGACAAGTGTAGATTGTTTATTTTGATTGTACAAATGTTGTGGCATAAGTGTCAGGGGAGAAGTTTTGCTCCTCTGTAAAGTTAAACAGTACATGGGGCAAGTGAATTAGCCTATCTTAGAATAAATGCAGGCAGTAGTAGCCAGCCATGTATTAGGCATGTTTTTTTGCCTATTTTGTTTATAATTGAATAGGACTAAGTAAGAAAATCGTGCATTTTCATCTGTCGGGGTCGTATAACAATGTGTGTGAATGAGTGAAGGAACATAACAAAGCACTCTGAGTGATAGCACAGTAATGAAGGAACATAACAATGTACTCTGAGTGATAGCACAGTAATGAAGGAACTGAGTGATAGCACAGTAATGAAGGAACATAACAATGTACTCTGAGTGATAGCACAGTAATGAAGGAACATAACAATGTACTCTGAGTGATAGCACAGTAATGAAGGAACTGAGTGATAGCACAGTAATGAAGGAACATAACAATGTACTCAGTGATAGCACAGTAATGAAGGAACATAACAATGTACTCTGAGTGATAGCACAGTAATGAAGGAACATAACAAAGCACTCTGAGTGATAGCACAGTAATGAAAGAACATAACAATGTACTCTGAGTGATAGCACAGTAATGAAGGAACATAACAATGTACTCTGAGTGATAGGACAGTAATGAAGGAACATAACAATGTACTCTGAGTGATAGCACAGTAATGAAGGAACATAACAATGTACTCTGAGTGATAGCACAGTAATGAAGGAACATAACAATGTACTCTGAGTGATAGCACAGTAATGTGCACTTGATGTATAGGCTTTACCGGCATTTAAACAACTAGCTCTCAGTCTCACTTCAGAATTAGACATCCATGTTTCTCAAACGTCACATTTCGAAATGTTCAAGGTTAAGTTTAGGCATTAACTCTGAATGGTTAAGGTAAGGGTTAAGGTTCTGGATAGTCTTAAAACAAACATTTAAAAAACACAACTTTCTATCACTGGATTTGAACTTGCAACCTTTGGCATCAGAGGCAGATGCTTGTGCCCATCCACCATCCCCGTCCACAATACCCTGAAACCTATTTGAAGGTAACAGTGCCCACGGTTGCCCCTAGTGGTCAGTTTCCACGTCATCTCCCAACGTCCTCAGACATGGATGGACGTTCAATTCTGACTTGTATCATGGGTGACCTGGCTGCATTTGAAGTGTACTTCCGGTTTTCCAATCATGAGGAAAATCAAGTGTGAAAAAACAGTTAATATTACAAATACGAGTATGACGCGATCGACGTGCCCCTACACATCACAGACAGACAGACAGACAGAAACCCCCAGGCCCAATTTGAGTGGCAATGTGAGTGTTTCCCATACCTTGTCATAGTGTGTGTGTCCCTCTGTGTGTGTGCGTGTGCGTGTGTGTGTGTCTGTGTGTGTGTCTGTGTGTTAACACTGGAGTGTGACTCATGCAAACACACATTGGATCTCCATGAGTCAACATGGTGCAGCCTGCCCCAACACATTAATGACTCCCCAAGTAGCTGGTGGTCAGCTGATGCAATGATACAGGAATGCATCCTGGACGGAAAGTAAGTGCCCCACCCCTGGAGATTCCAAGGGTGTGGCACACTTGTCTGACAGTTATCCGACTATCCATCATAATCCCCCTCTTTCTCTACCTTGGCATCCCTTTCTTCCCTCCCTCTTTCTCCCCTCTTTCCAGTTGACCCAGTGGCGTCGGTTTGAGGAGGAGCACAACAATCCTAGTCAAATGGCGAAGTACTTCAGCAGCCCCAGTAAGAGTGTCCAGTCTGTCTACAGCCAGGATGAGATCTACTACCTCCTGGGGGATAACAACTCCATGAAGAGGCTCCTCAATGAGGTAGTCAGTGTGTAGGCGATGTAGTATTTTATCCCTCACTTGCCCTCTAATATAGAAGGTGGTGAATAAAAAGGTCCCTACATGGTCCTGTATTCAACATAATCTCTGTGACTCCTCAACACTAGAATACATACCTACCTAAACTCATTTGCTTTGTATTCTGAGTACTCTTCTATTCATCACTAACTTCCCATATAACCTTTAATCTTTAACTTTTCACCCAACTCTTTAGGTCCCAGATTGTTGTTGATAATGTTTTTTGTATTGAAGGGGATTTTAAAGCTTGTTGTTGTCATTTTGCAGAAGAATGCTGTGATTGACAGTCTGCAGGAGCAGGTGAACAATGCCAAAGACAAGCTACTGTGCCTCATGTCCAGTAGCCACCCCCACGAGGACCAGGAAATTGACTCTTCCACCACCAACCTCCACTCCTCATTCACCCAGACCATAGTTGTGCAGTCCGACTGCCTTCCAACTCCCCTGCCACACAGGGACATAGCAGAACCTCCCCTCTCTTCTCCTACCTTTTCTGCACCTCCTATGTCTGCTCCTCCCACTACTTCTGCTATCTATACACCTTCTTCTGATTCTCCCTCTGCTCCTCTCTCTACTCCTCCACCTGACCTCTATCCTCCCCCAGGGGATGGTGTGAATGTTAAACAGTGGAGTGTAGAATTTGGTCAAGACATCCAGGGTGCAGGGATGGAGACTGAGACAGGGTGGTGTAAGGTTGAGGGGACTGGGTCCCAGCAGCAGTGTGGAGGGGTGAGGTCTAACCTCCCAGTCTCCCCTAAGCCCTCTGTCTTCTCCAGGACAGGAGTCAGGACACCAGGGAAGAGGGCAGGGACAAAAACCACACCCTCCTGTCAGTCAAACTATGTCACTACTTCTTCCCATCTCTTTCCGGTGGGAAAGTCAGAACCCTCAGATTGCCATGGCCATCCCGTGTTGCCAAGGGTGACAAGCGTCAGGCCGGCAGGGTTTGTGAGCAGTGAGCATCTGCAGGAGATCCTCCAGGAACTGAGTGTGGTCCCTGTCATGGAAACAGCCCTCCGCTCACCCAATCACAGCAGGGGGATCAGGAGACCCACTCTGCCCTCCTCGACCGACCGCTCAGTCCGCTCTCCTCTCTCCCTCCATGCCCCTCGCACCCATCATCCACCTCTCTTCTTCCGCTACCCCAGTATCTCCCCCTACGTGATGAGGAAACGCAGACCTCCATTCCATCAACCCAGAGGGGGGCCTCCGCCCTGTTACTACCCAGGGTCAGAGACTCCTCGCTGGGGAAGGAGGAGGGATGCTGGATCCTTACAACTAGATAAGCACCCCTCAAAAATACAACCCCAGCTTGAGCCTGTTGGCCCAGAGACCAGTCCCCTCCGCCCTGAAGACAGTGATTCAGAAGAATGGGAAGAGGCAGGGCATAGAGCAACAAATAGGTGTGGGAGGCATGGCTCGAGGTGGGAGCACCGGCTACCACCCCCTCAAAAATGCTCCATCACCCCCTTCTCAGGACACACCCACCCAGGCCCTTCAAACGGGGAGGGGGGCGGTGAGGGAGGGCTAGACCGAGACCGTGGCAGGGACTCTTATGGTTACTGGGACTCAGACTCCAGCAGCTCGGCTGACTACTGCTACTACCACCGACCCTACTGCGATGCCTGCCTGCCACACGGCTACCACCCCTCCAGCGACAGCTCCTCCTCATACTCCTCGGACAGTGAGTACGGCGGCGTCGCCGGCCTCTGCCGCTCCACACACCCTGTGGTCAACTTCAAGGAAGACCTCAATCCCACCTTCGTATGAGCCTGTCTGGAGCCTCATTTGAATGGGTGCTGCGGAAGAATCATTCAAGTCAAATTGTGTTGTAATTTACTTTCAATAGCCATTTCACGGCAGAACAATTGAGTTTACGCACTGTTGTAACGCTATTGAGAAGTAGTAAATTGAGTGTGAACTGATGTAAATGCTTTCCTTGTAGGCCTACCCATCCAACATGGCTATTTAGAAGGCAAAACATCTGACTTTGCATTCATGGTAATGTTCTTCCTTATCTACATGAGGAGTATCCTTGCAACACATTACCTCACAACAATCACCTTAGAAACTCTTTCATTTGGTTGCAAGTGTTTTAGAAATGGGACCAAGTTGGGGTGTGTTGTTCAATGGATTGAGATTGCTGTATGATGTCTGGGATCTGCTTTTAATTGATTGACTTTGTCTTTCATTTATTGCTCTAACTGCCAATGTCTCTAGGTGATGTTATAGAAAATGTATATTTGTAGCTAAATATGATACAGTATTTATAGTAGATCATATAGATTGTTACATGTTACAAAAAAATGACTTTTATTTATCTGTTACCACATACAGTGAACTCCAAAAGTATTGGGACAGAGACACATGTTTAGTTCTTTTGGATATATACTCCAGCACTTTTAAATTGAAATTATATAATGACTAGGATGTTAAAGTGCAGAATGTCAGTTTTAATTTCAGGGGATTTTCATCCATATCGAGTAAACCATTTAGAAATTACAGCAATTTTGTACATAGTCCCCATATTTTAGGGGACCAAAGGTATAGAGACATTCCAGGTGAAGCTGGTTGAGAGAATGCCAAGAGTTTGCAACCCTGTCATCAAGGCAAAGGCCTTGCTGCTTTGAAGAATCTCAAATATAAAATATATTTTAATTTGTTTAATACTCTTTTTGGTTACTACATGATTCCATATGTGTTATGTCATAGATTTTATATCTTCACTATTATTCTACAATGTAGAAAATAGTAAAAATAAAGAAATACCCTTGAATTAGTAGGTGTGTCCAAACGTTTGACTGGTATTGTATGTATTAAAGTAGTCCAATGATTACAGCAAGCTTGTGACTCTACAAACTTTTGCTTTTTGTTTTTCTTGTGTTTCAGATTATTTTGTGCCCAATAGAAATGAATGGTAAATAATGTATTGTGTCATTTTGGAGTCACTTGTAAATATGAGTAGAATGCGTCTAAACACTTCTACATTAATGTGGATGCTACCATGATTGTGGATAGTCCTGAATAAATCATGAGTGAGAAAGTTATAGACACACACATATCATACCCCCAAGACATTCTAACCTCTCACCATTACAATGACATGGTAGGGTAGCATTTTTTGTGGGGTTTGATATTCATGCAACTGTAACGTTCTCATTCATCATTCTTCACGACACATTCAGGACTGTCTGTAATCATGGTAGTATCCACATTAATGTGGAAGTGTTTAGAAACCTATTCTATTCTTATTTACAATAAAAGTGACTCCAAATGACACAATATATTATTTACCATTTATTTATATTGGGAACAAAATAATCTGAAACACGACCAAAATAAACAGCAAATGCATCCACCAAGTTTGTAGAGTCACAACCTTGATGTAATCATTGCATGCTAGGAATGTGGGACCAACACTAAACTTTTGAGTACTTTAATACACATAAGTTAATTTGTCCCAGTACATTTGGTGTCCTAAAATGGGGGGGACTATGTACAAAAAGTGCTGTAATTTCCCAACGGTTCACCCAATATGGATGAAAATACACTCATTGTATCATTTCAAATCCAAAGTGCTGGAGTACAGAGGCAAAACAACAACAAAAATTGTCACGGCCCCAATACTTTTGGAGCTCATTGTACATACCACAGGTGGCCTGTATCACATTAATTGGGGAGGAGGGGACCATAATAATGGCTGGAACAGAATTCATGGAATGGTATCAAACACATTAAACACATAGTTTCCATGTGTTTGATAGCATTCCATTAACTCCATTCCAGACATTATTATGAGCCATTCTCCCCTCAGAAGCCTCCTGTCAATACATATGGTAAATAATATGTAGGCCCATTGTAACCATTTTGACTGAGTTGTAATGACTTTTACGCTTTTGTTTACCTTTTCAAACATCAAAATCCCTCAATGAAGTACTGTATGTTGGTATTTTTATTGATTTGACTGTTTGTGTGCATGCGTGCAAGTGCACAATGTACTGAATGTATTGCATTTTAATTGGAGGCTCTGCCTCCAAAAACAATCAATTGTAATTCTCCGTGAGCTGATTGATTATCTGTATAACCTATTGGCCTGCCCCCTTCACCCAGTATGCCTGAGGTTTGCTTCTCTTTCCCACAACCGGCTGCCAATGCTTCTCAATAAGAGGATGCAACTTCATTGATGTTCAGAATGAATGAGTTTATGTAAATTGGTTATTTTGCTGCCGTTAATGATACAGAAACTGCACAGTATTTAAAGCTGATATGATGCTACTGTGTGTGCTGTGCCTTATAGACTTTGATAAATTCTCTAAACTCAAAGTCTACTACTAAACACGGAAAATGACGCCATAAAACTGTTCCCTGTTGGATTAATTGTAACTGAACTAGTTAATTAGACCATTAAGAATACATGAATAACATACTTCATGTTTCATAATTCCCTCATAGCACAAAAATAGACATAATTCCCTCATAGACAAAAGAAGAGCAAGACATTGAGAAGCACTTCCCTTTTAATCAGTCAACTTCGGTACAAGACTGTTTTACGTTGCGCTGTTCTCATAAGTTTTCTACTCACAAATAATTTGTTATTCTTCAATTTGCTGGTGCAATGAGTAAGATGACTAAGAAAACGACTGAGACAAAGATGGCTAAACCGGGTTCGGGGTCAAGATCATCCCCTCAGTCATACGGTTATAAAATTTCTCTGAAAGATACTCACCATCTCCATCTGTATTTAGTTTGTCTCGGAGCACGTTAAGGCAGCCCTCGCTCAAACCATGTACTGCATACAAACTCCCTGGAAAGACGTGTAGCATGTTTGAGGAATCTTGAAATTGCGATGGCGATTTTCCTTTCTTGGATGCCGGTACCTCGGCTGGGACCGTGGTGCAGGAAGCAGAGATGGATTGGGTGGTCAAATATCTTGTTTGTCTGGGCATGGGGTATGCGGTGGCTGCCTGCGCCCAACCCGGCTCCTGTGTGCTCTGTCACCTGTTACGGGAGATCAGCCAGGTACCCCCAGCTGCATGTGTCTGCCTCAGTCAAGCACTGCTTGCCTCTCTTCCCAGACTTGTTGATAAAGGGTCCAGTCCCACTTCGGTGATCCGGTCCTATGTGGATTTTCAAGACCGGACTAGCTAAACGAGCGCTGCATAGTGTGCTAGCCAGGTTGGCTAACTCACTGAGGCGAGCTAACTATTACTAGCTATTCCTGCCTCCCCACTGTAGAGTTGCTGGGGTAGCTCTCTTGTTTAGTATATGTAGTGTTAAGTCTCTTGGTTATTCTAAATGGACTGTCCTGCTGTCAAAGAGGCTGCTAGCATAGCTTATGCTAAAAAAGCTTCCTGGCTAACGTTGGCTAGCATGATTAACTTCTGGCGAGTAAAACTTACTAGCGTTCCCTCGGCGTTATGGCAACCCCATTCGTATTTTCAGTTCCTGGATTTGGAGGGAGAAGGTTACAGGTTTTGCGTGCACCTCCAATGAAGAAGGAGCCCCCCGGAGCAAGGGGACTTTAAACGGGTCTGAGTGACCAGTGCGCCCCTCACCAAAAGCATTACTGTGACAACAGTAATGTTTGGCAAACTTGGTATTACGTCAGCCATTGCCAGAGCCCCCTGTTCCCGTAAAGGGGCCGGGCTTCATGAAGGCTATAAAGTCTCACGTAAGTACAACATATGTTGGAAGTTTATCTATGTTTAATCCTGCTCCCTCTGCTACCCCGCGTTCCACAGTGTTCACAGGGTTCAAGGGTTATATCAATCTCCCCAGGGTGAGAGTGACAAGTTGGGTCACTGTCCACAAAAGGGCACCCCTCCCCCAAAGATGGCTCATTACTGGGATTCATTGCTGATTCCTACCTGTAGCTCACTAGTCCCAATGAGATTTCTAGTGATACAGGTTATATGCTTTGTAGGCGATTAGTTATTGGTAATGGGGTCGAGGAAACGGCCATGGTTGGACACAACCACGCAACTATCCCACACTCAGTCTCTGTGGTTCATTTGAGCCCCCAAATTAGCAGTCTGTTTTTCATAGCTGTTCCATTCCCAGCTAGGTTTCAAGGCACTTGGTCACCAGTACCTATGACTGGTCGATAGGGTATCCTCCATGATAAAGTTTTTATTTTTAATGTGTGCAGTCCAATGCTGGGTGCTAGCCAGTTACCGGAATTCATCTTACCGCCTAAACCGAGTGTAGTTGTGACAACTGTACCCCCAAGTTCATAGCTGAAATTCCAAAGATCTGGAAATCAGCATTTGTCCTACCACTTTTAAAAGGGGGAGATCGAACTCTTTTAAATAATTATAGGCCAATCTCAAAGCTGTCACCCCTGGTGAAAATACTTGAAACCCTTGTAAGTGAACAACTAAAAGAGTTTTTATTTACTAACTCTATTTTATCAATGTACCCATCGGGCTTCAGGAAATAGCATAGCACAGTTACAGCAGCCATGAAGGTTTTAAATTATATCACTGAAGCCCTTGACAAAAAACAGCACGGTGTCTCACTTTTTATTGATATCTCTAAGGCTTTTGATACAGTTGATCATGCTATACTAAGGCAGAGATTGTCAAGTGTAGGTCTTTCGGAGCATGCAGTTGCATGGTTTGCTAACTATCTGTCTGATAGAACTCAGTGCACTCAATTTTATGGGCTTATATCTGTTGAATTGTCTGTCTTGAATGGTGTGCCCCAGGCTCTGCCCCAGGCTCTGTACTTGGTCCTCTCTTATTCACTATATATATATATATATATATATATATATATATATATATATATATATATATATATAAATTATTTAGACAAAAATGTCCAAAATGCACAACTTCATTTTTATGCTGATGATACTGTTATTTACTGTTGTGCCTCGTCTCTTACAAAAGCTTTCCAGAACATGCAAACTGCTTTTTATTTTCATACCTTGTGTCAATTGAAGCTTATCCTCAATACTGACAAGACTAAACTAATGCTGCTCCCAGTACAGCACACAATGTAATACCCAGACACATATTTTATATATGAATGCTTCCGCTCAGTGTTTGAGATCAATTGACACCCTTTACCATGGCACTTTGAGATTATTTTAAAATGCAAAACCTTTACGCACCACTGCACTTTGTATACCAGGGTTGGCTGGCCTTCTCTAGTCACTCGTAGGCTCAGTCACTGGTATACTTTTATTTACAAAGCCATTTTGGGTTTACTACCTTTTTATTGTTCAGAAATGTGGTGGATACTCTCTTCGTTCACTGGACTTTATCCTGCTAACTGTTCCAAATGTCCGAACTGAATTTGGTAAAAGGGCTTTTATGTACTCTGCGCCATCGTCTTGGAACACCTTACAAAATACTTTTAAACTGGAAGAACTTGTCCCGATTGGTGTTTTTAAATCACTGATGAAGGATTTTAAGGCTGATTCCCTGACCTGTCAATGTTTATAATTTGCTGTTTTATAATTCAATGGTTTTTACTAGATTACTTGTAGTTTCATGTCTGTCTGTAATTTTTTTGTAATGACTTGGTGCTGCCTATATTGGCCAGGGCGCTCTTGAAAAAGAGATTTTAATCTCAATGAGCCCTTCCTGGTTAAATAAAGGTTAAATAAAATAAATAAAAGTGGCAAGGCCAATCGGGGTACGTCACTATCACTAGAGCCCAGGTACCCAGTGTGGGCTGAGCTTTAGGCAAACCTTGGCACATAAACATCGTTTTTTCAACTGAGTTTCACGGTGTTCACGGGTGTTAAAAGTGACACAGGTTGTCAAGAGTGTTGGAAATGGAAGAAGAACCAATCTCTCCCAGTCCAAAAGGTGGTGTTCAGATGGCACTTCACGGGAGCCTCACTGTGACGCCACGATACAGGCTACAATTTGATGAACATCCCCCATGTGCTTGTTTTGAGGGAGGAAATATTCTCCGTCTCCAGAAGCAGGCAATCCGAGTGGTTCCAATGTCAAAGATCCTGTCACGAATCGTCAATAGGAACTGACCAAGGCGCATAGTGAGTTGAGTTCCACAATCTTCATTACACCGTGAAACTACCAAAAACAACAAACGCCGTAGTGCACAAAACACTAACATAAACAATATCCCACAAAACAGGTGGGAACAAAGGACAATTTAAGTATGATCCCCAATTAGAGACAACGATAATCAGCTGCCTCTAATTGGGAACCACACTAAAACACCAACATAGAAATATAAGGACTAGAACACCCCTGAGTCACGCCCTGACCTAAAGCACCATAGAGAACCCCGGGGACTCTCTATGGACAGGGCGTGACAGATCCGGGACTGCTGGTGCAGCCGGTGTTCCTGGTTACAAAAAAGGGACGGGACTTTGCGCCCCATTCTAGACATACGTGCCCTCAGAAATAGCCGCGATTGGCTGGTGGGGGGCAAGCACTGTTACACACATCCATGCTGATGGAGTCGAGGGGGCAAGCACTGTTACACACATCCATGCTAATGGAGTCGAGGGGGCGAGGACTGTTACACACATCCATGCTAATGGAGTCGAGGGGGCGACTGGGGGCAAGCACTGTTACACACATCCATGCTAATGGAGTCGAGGGGGCAAGCACTGGGGGCAAGCACTGTTACACACATCCATGCTAATGAAGTCGAGGGAGCAAGCACTGTTACACACATCCATGCTAATGGAGTCGAGGGAGCAAGCACTGTTACATACAACCATGCTCATGGAGTCGAGGGGGCAAGCACTGTTACACACATCCATGCTAATGGAGTCGGGGGGGCAAGCACTGTTACACACATCCATGCTAATGGAGTCGAGGGGGCAAGCACTGTTATACACATCCATGCTAATGGAGTCGAGGGGGCAAGCACTGTTACACACATTCCATGCTAATGGAGTCGAGGGGGCAAGCACTGGGGGCAAGCACTGTTACACACATCCATGCTAATGGAGTCGAGGGGGCAAGCACTGTTACACACATTCCATGCTAATGGAGTCGAGGGGGCAAGCACTGGGGGCAAGCACTGTTACACACATCCATGCTAATGGAGTCGAGGGGGCAAGCACTGTTACACACATTCCATGCTAATGGAGTCGAGGGGGCAAGCACTGGGGGCAAGCACTGTTACACATCCATGCTAATGGAGTCGAGGGGCAAGCACTGTTACACACATCCATGCTAATGGAGTCGAGGGGGCAAGCACTGTTACACACATTCCATGCTAATGGAGTCGAGGGGGCAAGCACTGGGGGCAAGCACTGTTACACACATCCATGCTAATGGAGTTGAGGGGGCAAGCACTGTTACACACATCCATGCTAATGGAGTCGAGGGGGCAAGCACTGTTACACACATCCATGCTAATGGAGTCGAGGGGGCAAGCACTGTTACACACATCCATGCTACTGTCCCGTATTCAGTCTCTAGGCTTCATAAGAAACCAGAAAATTAGCTGACTGACTCCATCTCAGCACATTCTGTTTCTGGGTCTCACGCTAGACTCCAGTATCATGCTTTTCTATCCCCATGTAGGTGTCCAGGTTCCGGCTCTGCTTAGCCACATTTCGGATTGTGTCACACATTGCGTTTTTACCCATGCCTATTCCTACCTGGGATGATGGCTTCTGTGATGGAAGTCTATCCCGTGGGGCTAGCCACTCACCTGGACACATCTCACAACCAAATCCGGTTGCTTCGGGTGTCCCTGTCAGGCCTATGGGCCTCTATCCAGTGTAAGGACCCTCTGCTATTATCAGGGGGCTCCCATGGGCTGAGTTGTGTCCCGCAAGGTGATCACGACAGATGTATCCCTCCAAGGGTGGGGTGTGCTATATGAAGGCAACTCAATTTGGAAGGTATGGAATGTGTTGCAGAGCGCACTGCATGTCAATTAGCCAGAGTATCTGGCGCTCAAGCGCCTTTCCCTGTTTTTAATGGGCCGGCTTGTACTGGACAGAAACAACAATATGTCAGTGGTGGCATGCATCAACAGATGGGGAGAGACTCTTTTATCCAGGTGGGACACTCTCTCAATGTTACTTCGGCAGGGCTGATGTAGATCTTTACGCATTGCAAGAAAACGTGCAGTGTCGTCTATTTTTCTCGATGATGGACCCAAGTGCTGCTCTGGCACACCAGTGTTCTCGGGTCCTCCTTTACGTGTTTCCTGCCAGCGGTTCTTATTCAGCACACATTGGAGTGGGTGTGGTGCGAGGGCTTACCATGGATTCTTGTGGCTCCTCGTTGGCCCAGGCAGCCTTGGTCCACCGAGATCATTTGCCTTTAAGCTGGGACCCATGGAAACTGCTGTTGCACAGGGACCTGTTATCTCAGGCTCAGGTGTAGGCCAGAGATTTGGTAAATAATGCCAATTTAATAATGTTTACATATCTTACATTACTCATATCATATGTACATACTGTATTCTATACCATCTATTGCACCTTGCCTATGACGCTCGGCCATCGCTCATCCATATATTTATATGTCCATATTCTCATTCACCCATTTTAGTTTTGTGTGTATTAGGTAGTTGTTGGGGTTTGTTAGATTACTTGTTAGATATTACTGCACTGTCGGAACTAGAAGCACAAGCATTTCGCTACACTCGCATTAACATCTGCTAACCATGTGTATGTGACCAATATAATTTGATTTGATTTGATGGACCTGGCCCCTAAGAGGGCTAATCTGATGGATAGAGGTTTACCTACAAAGTTATTACTACCATTCAGTCTGCAAGGGTGCCCTCCACGAGAGGGCTGTATGCGTATAAGTGGCAAGCGTTTGAGCTCTGATGCCAAGATTATGTTCCTACAGGAGCTTTTAAAGCATAATCCACTTTAAAAGTGTACATGGCCGCTGTCTCGTCGTGTGGGAATTGACGGAACCTCACCCGGGGCTCACCCCCTGGTGGTGCGGTTCCTGAAAGGTGTACGTCGTCACATACCAGTCTCTAAACCCATTGTGTGTGGCCCCCTTTGAGCCTCTGGAATTGGTGGATCTGAAGATCCTCTCCTACAAAACCTTCCTGGACATGGCTTTATCTCCCTGGCATATAGCAGCAAAGGGCAAGGGTTACATAGAGGTGTATGCGCCCACTCCACCAGGAGTCTGGCAGCATCTTGGCCTTTGTTTAATGGGTTGACTATAGGAGATATTTGTGCTGCGGAGAGTTGGTAATCACCACACATTTTTGTGAGGTTTTATCACTTGGATGTCACTGCTCCCAGTACAGCACACAATGTAATACCCAGACTGCAGCATCTGGCAGGGCCAGGTCTGGGTGGTCTGCCACATGCTGTTTCATTTCGTATCTGTTGGGGTTGGCTTGAGCGTGATTATATTTCCCCATAGTATGGTGTACAGAAGTTGACTGATTGAAGGGAATTTAACATTATGACTATAACTACTGTTCTCTGAAGGAGGGAAACAAGATCTCTCGCTGTGTGTGTGTGTGTGTTTGTGTGTGTGTGTGTGTGTGTGTGTGTCTGTGTGTGTGTGTGTGTGTGTGTCTGTGTGTCTGTGTGTGTGTGTGTGTGTGTGTGTGTGTCTGTGTGTCTGTGTGTGTGTGTGTGTGTGTGTGTGTGTGTGTGTGTGTGTGTGTACAGTGGGAAGTGTTAAGTGCTTAAAGAGAAAACAGCAACTCCTTTTTATCCTGCATCCGTCATCACCACTGAAAGACCACTTTGATACGGCATCCTCAGATCAACATAAAATACAGAAAAGAGTCAAAATAAACAGCATAAAAGAACCATTAACTTCTTAGACTGCAGATGACTTGAGTAGAGCAACCAGCATGGTTGACTCATTTCTATTCTTTAAGATGGTTTTATTTTTAAGATCATTAATGCACATTGTGTGTGATAGTGGTGTCAGTCTTTAGTGGTGTCAGTCTTTTCCCCACATATACAGTATGAATAACATTGTGTTTATTCACCTGGCATGAATGTGTTAATATTGTTTTGTATGCACACACACACACACACTACATTCTGGAATCTTTACTCATCCTTCTGCCAGGCTGCCATTTTGGCAGTGAAAGTGTCAGTGTCTGCATCCTCCCCAATCAATAATCTCCAATGTGGCCAACTCAGACCAGAGAGAGGCTGATTATTACAGAGCTGACGGCAGGGAGGGGAGAGGGAGAGGTAAAAGAAAGAGAGGGGTGGAAAAGTGGTAGAGAAAGGAAATCTTTAAAATCAGTTCAAGTCCGGCTATTACAAATTCACATTTCTGACATCTGGATAATTTGTGAAATTACCCATTTTACCCAACTTCTACCATCATCAAAAAACACAAAAACACAACTTTTGTCCTCAATTTACCCTTACAAATCTGTGTAGGAAATTGAATGTTAATATCAATGCATTCAGAGTGTTTGAACACAATAAGCATGATGTGGCTTTAAACAGAAGCTTTGGAGAGCATTTGGGTCTATTGTGTAGGCCTATAATAGTGTACCAACCAATCACGGTGAACTGGGCTCTGCTGCCTTAGTAATGAGCATAAGCATAATGACTTGGGTGTGTGTGTATGTGAGGTTGTGGCTTCTCATACTGTAGGCCTACAAATGTAACGTCATTGTAGTGACATAAGAATAGGCAATGATCATTAGGCCTACCCTCCAACCACAGCCTGAGTGAGATTTGGTTGGGGGGTCATCGTGGGCAAAACATTTGAATGGCCCCCCTCTTGACTGTGGAGAGAGAAATGTACATTTATAAGTTAATTTACTGCAATTTTACACCTTTTGCCATGGGGCAGAGAGAACATTTAGCAATGGTGTAACAAATGTCATGCAATTCTACTAATTTTGCCATGTGCAGGGAGAAATGTTTTTAAGTTTTACAGCTAATTTCCTGCAAGTCTACACATTTGCCATCAGTGGCAACTCCTCAGAGGAGGAAGGGGAGGACCATCCTCCTCAGAAATGTATATATATATTTTTTATAAAACTATACTAAATATATCCACCTCACCGAATAATAATTGATTGAAACACATTGTTTTGCAATGAAGATCTACAGTAGCCTCAACAGCGCTCTGTAGGGTAGCACCATGGAGTAGCTGGAGGACAGCTAGTTTCCATCCTCCTCTGGGTACATTGACTTCAATACAAAACCTTGGAGGCTCGTGGTTCTCACCCGCTTCCATAGACTTACACAGTAATTATGACATCTTCTGGAGGACGTCCTCCAACCCATAAGAGCTTTTGCAGCATGAACATATTGTATCCACCCAATCAAAGGAATCCGAGAATGGACCTAGTAATGAAGGCATGAGCTACAGCTAGCTAGCACTGCAGTGCATAAAATGTGGTGAGCAGTTGAAGTGAGTAGATAAAATGTGGTGAGTAGACTCAAGGAGAGAGACAGACAATAGTTGAATAACTTTTAACAAATGAATTTCTTCAAAAATGAAGGAAAAGCAAGAGAGAGAAAGAGCTAGCTATATTTAATATTTTTCTTCACTTTCCTTTTCACTTAATTAGCTAGCGAATGCAGCTAGCTAGTTTAGCCTACTCAAACAACCAGCTCAAACAGGGAGGGATGCTATGTTACCTAGCTGGCTTTGGCTATCCAACACTGGAACTCTTCCAAGTCAAGGTAAGCGTTTGGTTTTATTAATTTATTGGCACCCGGGCCCGCCGGTGTAACTGCTAAACTTCTTGCTAACTGTACACTGTACTGTATGATTGTAGTGGGCTCACTAACATGTTAGTTTTAGTAGCTATTTTGTTGACTTGACGTTAGCTAATTGGGTAACAACAATGTAGGCTGTGTGTAGCGGTTAGCGGTTATGATATGAAGGTTTGGCTTAGAAAGGTTTTTTCGCCTGGTCGCAGACAGCTGATGTGTTGTGCACTGAAGTCCGCAAGCGAAGGGAAAAGGTGAGAGGAGGAGAGTGCGTAGATGTGAGAAGGAATTGTGCAAGGAGTATTGAATGTGTCAATGTCTGTCACCTTGATAACAAAAATGTATCTCGACCTGTGCACCTACTTTGTACATTTTAATTCATGATGTGTATAAGGAAAATGTGAGTATCATGTAGTAAGTAGCCTACGCCTATCGATGTTACATTGAGCCGGGTGAATGGAATATGAATGACAGTCATCCAATATGCTGTAATAGAAGTAAAGCCATGCTAATAAATAAATACATTGTCCTCCCTCATTTTAAATGGCACCGACTGCTGTTATCTGAGTGAGAGTGACAAACAAAAGCAATGGGGGCCCCTGCATCCATAATTGCATTTGCATATTGGCATACAGTTGAGCAGGGGTGTTTTCAGGATTTCTACACATGGGGAAAAACATTTAGCAGGAAATGTGCCTTTTATTCATTTTTACATTTATTTTCACCCCAATTTTGTGATATCCAATTGGTAGTCTCGTCCCATCGCTGCAACTCCCCTACAGACTCAGGAAAGGGGAAGGTCAAGAGCCATGTGTCCCACGAAACACGACCCTGCCAAACCACACTGCTCGCTTAACCCAGAAGCCAGCCGCACCAATGTGTCTGATCAGTTGGTGACCAAAGTCAGCTTGTAGGCACCCAGCCTGCCACAAGGAGTCGCTAGAGTGCGATGGGACAAGGAAATCCCAGCCGGCCAAACCCTCCCCTAACCCGGACGACGCTGGGCCAATTGTGCACCGCCTCATGGGTCTCCATGTGCACCGCCTCCTGGGTTTGAACCCAGTTCTGTAGTGACACCTAAAGCACCTAAAGCACAAATGACCGAAATGAGTTGTTACTCTGACAAACTGAAAGCAATAAAAACAACCTGGTCTTGAATGCAAACAATAGCCCAGGCTATGAAGAGAGACACAGATTGTACACTATTAGGAGGAATATACAACGAGTGTACAAAACATTAAGAACACCTTCTCCCTTTTGCCCCCAGAACAGCTTTAATTTGTCGGGCACGGACTCTACAAGGTGTTGAAAGCGTTGCACGGGGATGCTGGCCCATGTAGACTCCAATGCTTCCCACAGTTGTGTAAAGTTGGCTGGATGTTCTTTGGGTGGTGTACCATTCTTGATACACACGCAAAACTGTTGAGTGTGAAAAGCCCAACAATGTTGCAGTTCTTGACAGAAAATGGTGCATCTGGCACACATACACAACCCATGTCTCAATTGTCTCAGGGCTTAAAAATCCTACTTTAACCTGTCTCCTCCCCTTCATCTACACTGATTTAAGTGTATTTAACAAGTGACATCAATAAGGGATCATAGCTTTCACCTGGATTCACTTGGTCAGTCTATGTCATGGTAAGTGCTGGTGTTCTTAATGTTTTGTACACTCAGTGTGTATATATACTGAACAAATATATAAACGCACATGGGCCTATTCCCCCACGGCACCACTCACTGCCCAGTCATTAGGACCTATTTTATTTCAACTGACTGATTTCTTATATGAATGCTAACTCAGTCAAATCTTAGAAATTGTTGCATGTTGCGTTTATATTTTTGTTCAGTAATATTTAGGCTACAATTTGAGAGTGTGTGATAAAGGGGTTGGAGATATGTTCATTTCGACATTACAAAGAATAAAAAGAATACAAACATGGCAACACTGCCATGTTGCACTGAGCTTTGCTGTTGGAAAACAACATAAATGTACGAATTTCAGGTGTCCCAGTTTGCACCTCCCCAACTTCACTCCTCGACTTTCGTCTGCAGTCGGTTGCTTCAGCCTTACTACTCAAACAAGCCCATTGATCTGTTAATTTGACTGTCACGGGTCGCCAGTAAAAAGTAGCATTAATTGCGCGCCTAATGCTATTGGGTAGATTACCGGTTGCAGCTTTTCAGCCATTGGTGCAAGTACCATTTTTCTCAGTTGGATTGGCTGAGACTGCTATCAATCTTTCTGACCCCCCCCCCCCCCCCCCCCCCCCCCCCGGTTAACGCCCATTGCCCCAGTCGCAATAACGCACGGACACGAGCTTCCGAACACCAGGGGCGGTGTCAAGCAAACTATGCCATGTGTTCTACAAGAACAGCGTCCTTATTGGTCTACAGTACGGGGCTCTCGGCCCATCGCCAAGGGATACGCTTCGGATTGGTTGAATCGGCTACCCCCCCAGATACCATTGCGCGTGCACTTTTCTCCGATTCTCGACAGTGGTTTATTGGCGTAACCCCGTCTCCACGCGCATCTGCCCATACAACCAAGCCTCACCATTTACGCAAATAGCGTTACAAAGGTTCGTAGTGAATAAAACAGCGAGCCCGAAACCGATTGTGAAGGAATAAAAAATAATACAAGAATCGTCGGGTCTGACTGGAACTGCCCTTTCCAGAGGAACGAAGTGCACAAGACCCGATAGCCAACTGGAATAACCGGATTTGACGGTCGCCGTGTGTGGAGTTGGGACGAGTTTGCAGGGCCGTGGAAATCGTTAATGTACAAATTGGGCAACTGACAGATTTTTCCGTTTGAATCGTCGGTAGGGTAGAAGAGCGAGGGAGCCGGCATGGCGGACGGATCGTTGAGTCTCCATCGGAATATAAAGAGGATCTGCATGGTCCTGGATCTATAGGAATACACAGCAACCATTCCCCATTAACGCATTATCTGATAGTTTCACTTGTGTAATTTTGTGCTCAACTGTGACCAAATTAAGGAAATCAAACCAGCAGTGGGTTCATTTAGGGGCCACAGGGCCAGATTCATGACTATTTAGTCGAAGACGCGTCTCCAAGGCCTATTATCAACTGAAGGAAAACGAGGAACCAAAGGAAGAAAGGATGCTTTGAACGAATATTGGGGGACGAGAAAGGGTAGATTGATAGGTCAAAATATCGACTGTGAAGGCTCGTGGAGAGGAGTTGATAGAAAAAAATCATATTGTAAATAATCTAACATTCAGATCAAGGAACTGTCATTCTTTGAATGCAAAGGTTTAGAAAGAAATCTACCAAGCCAGTCACGTAGCATACAGTATTTGATTCGAGGATTGGATCATGTCGGGGCGGCCCAGAACCACCTCCTTCGCGGAGAGCTGCAAACCAGTGCCGCAGCCCTCGGCTTTTGGCTCTATGAAAGTCAGCAGTAAGTCTACCATTTTTTTTATAATCAAACTAAGTTTGCCCAATTACCTGCCTTGCAAATGAAATCAATTAAACTAGTTTTGTCCTTGTTAAGCACGTTGACTCGACGCCAGGTCTGATAGCACAGGCAGGCTTGTCATTCTGTGTCACTGGCTGAGATTCTCAGGCGTAGTGTCACCCTGGTTTCTGCGGGAGGGACCGTTGTGACGTCCGACTCTAGGCTGGTCAGCGGACAGAGGTAGAGGGCCGCGCCGGGGGAGAGAGGGGCAGGGCTGGCAGCCACCCAAACCAACATCGTGGCGAGTGCCACGATCTGATTTGCCTTATCATTTACAGATTCTTCTAGGTGTCCATTCCATTAGATCACAACATGTATTTCAACCCATTACTGATCTCTAGTCGAATGGAGCGCCTGGTTTAGGGTCATGACTAGGCATACACTGTTATATTATTATTTCATGGGGATATTTTGTATATATTACTTATTTCTATGTAATTTTGCTAGCTTTGCGAGCAGTTTTCTCAGATAGTATTAATTTCTTACCAGCCAGATGCAGCAAGTGACAGGATCGGTCTATTACACAACTGTCAACAAGAAGGTGCGCCCATGCAGAATTTGACTGGGGGGGGACTTGATCTTTCAGGATAAAGGGCGGGTTTCTCGTTCGTGTAAACTGAGTTGTCGTGGAATTTGGGGTGTGTTCAGTTCGCATGAACGTTTGCTACATTGCGGAACGGTTTGTACCGAATGACACGTTTTCCTTAAACGTTATTGAACAGACTTTGAGATAGGTTTGTTCCATTGGGTGGGTGTGCCAGGATGTGGCTTGAAGCAATGAGTGACGTATTTAAAGTGCATCGGTGCATTTTGAACACACAACCCAACCCCTCCCTGTTTTTCAACTGATCGTTCAATACAGCAACGTTTCTGTTCAACTGAATGTTCCAAAATGTAAAAACGAGCACCAGCACACAAGCCAGATCGCCTACTCCACTGTCAAGACATCTATGTGCCACAACTAGAAGCACAAGCACTTCACTACACCTGCAATAACATCTGCTAAACACCTGTATGTGACCAATAACATTTGATTTGATTTGACAATGTATCAGACTGAAGTTGCTACAATATTGCCATCCTCAAGGCGCTCCTGGGCCAGGATATATGCTCCTGACAACTTTAATGGTGTTTTAAACGGTTGTGAAAATAAAATAATAAAGCCTATCCTTCTGATGCCTCAGCCTATAGTATATAAATAGCCTGTAATTGTATTTAGCCTATTCCTATGACACGTAGACAGTGGTGCAACTTTGGTTTTAGAAGTAGGGGTGAACATACATTTTCTTTTGTATATATATATTTTTCAAATCCAGCCGGATAAACACTCCAAATAGCATACCCGACCTCTCGGATGCGTCTGCATGGTCCTAAAGCACACCGTTGCCTCGTTTTGTATCACATTCCAATGATAAAACTTGGTGGGGACAAAAACGCTATGTCATAATGTGGTGGTGGTGGGGGGGACATGTCCCCCCCGTCCTCAGTGAAAGTTGCATCCCTGCACATACACATGCATCAGACATTTATACACCTGCTCCTCAGAGTTCAGATGTTGACATACTTCAACCCCAGCCTTGCTTTACATACAGTACCATTAGGCCTATCACCTTCTGCATTACTGTAAGTCTCTGTGTGGGCTACAGAGAGCAAGAGAGAGAGAGAGTTGTGGTAATGAATCTCAGATACTCTTTCACAATGCAATTGTCCCTTTCACTGACTAGACCTAAGCATACTGAAATGGACACTAAACAGTGTATGGAGATTGTATAGTTGAGTGTGTGTGTCTGTGTAGTATGTGTGTGCAGATGGGAGTTAGGAGTAGGAAGCAGTATGGCAATGGTGCATTTAGTACTTCGAGCATTGCAGTAGAATGCCTTTCTCTCCCACACCCTCATCTCTCTAGTAGCTATAATACAACAACAATTCATATATATATACAGTACCAGTCAAAGGTTTGGACACACCTACTCATTCAAAAGCTGTCATCAAGACAAAGGGTGGCTACTTTGAAAAATCTCAAATATAAAATATGTTTGATTTGTTTAACACTTTTTTGGTTATTACATGATTCCATATGTGTTATTTTATAGTTTTGATGTCTTCACTATTATTCTACAATGTAGAAAACAGTAATAACCAAGAAAAACCCTTGAATGAATAGGTGTGTCCAAACTTTTGACTGGTACTGTATATAAAACAAATAAATATCTAATACAAAAATGTAATAATGGTCAACGTTCAGAATCTAATCCATAACTACAAAAATATTATATTGGTGGTATTTATATTGTCTATATGCAATCATTATAATAAAATAGTACAATATAATTATATATATACTTTCTTCTACAATATAACTTTTTGTAACATTTTATGTTTCCTCCCTTAACTTTTAACAAGCTGTGACTTATTATGAGGCCAAATCTATCACAACATACCTTTCCCCCCCCCAAATATACACATTTTATCTTTGTTTGATTGTTTTGTAAAATGTGTAGACATTTTCATTGTGAATTTTGGGAAGGACTCGCTAAGTAATATATGTTTGTGGTAAACGATTAGAAAGTGTTCTTCACTTTCTATCTCTCCTGACCCAGAGTTATGACATAGTCTGTCTTCTCTAGCCAGCCATTTTTTTCAATGGCATCTTGTTTCAATTGCCAGACTATAATCGCCAGGCAATAGCCAGGCTCTCACACAGCCAGACACCAGGCCTCTCTCTCTCTCTCATAATTTGTTTGGGTCTAATTGTTTTCTTGTCCTGGGGCTCTGTGGGGTCTGATTGTGTTCGTGAACAGAACCCAAGGACCAGTCTGCTTAGGGGACACTTATCCAGGTTCGTCTCTCTGTAGGTGATGGCTTTGATATGGAAAGTTTAGTTTAACGCCTCTTTTCTGGATGTTGATAATTAGTGGGTATCGGCCTAATTTTGCTCTGAATGCATTATTTGGTGTTTTACGTTGTACACAGAGGATATTTTTGCAGAATTCTGCATGCAGAGTCACATTTTGTGAATTCTTGGTTGGTGAGTGGACCCCAGACCTCACAACCATAAATGGGAAATTGGTTCTATAACCGATTCAAGTATTTTTTAGCCAGATCCTAATTGTGTACATAGATTTTATAATGTTGTATGTTTTTTCCCCCCAACACCATTTTCCATCAATTTGTATAGCAGACCCTCATGCCAAATTGAGTCGATAGCGTTTTTGAAATCTACAAAGCACAAGAAGACTTTGCATTTGTTTTGATTTGTTTCTTTGTCAATTATGGTGTGCAGGATGAATACCTTTTCTTTCGTACGGTAATTTGGGAAAAAGCCAATTTGACATTTGCTCAGTACATTGTTTTCACTGAGGAAATGTACAAGTCTTCTGTTAATGATAATGCAGAGGATTTTCCCAAGGTGGCTGTTGACAAATATCCCACGGTAGTTATTGGGGTCAAATTTGTCTCTACTTTTGGGGATTTGGGTGATCAGTCCTTGGTTCCAAATATTGAGGAAGATGCCAGAGCTAAGGATGATGTTAAAGAGTTTAAGTATATCCAATTAGAATTTATGGTCTGTGTATTTTATTATTTCATTTAGGATGACATCAACACCACATGCCTTTTTGGGTTGGAGGGTTTGTATTTTGTTCTGTAGTTCATTCAAGGTATTTGGAGAATCCACTGGGTTCTGGTAGTCTTTAATAGTTGATTCTAAGATTTGTATTTGATTATGTATTTTTTTTTTGTTGCTGTTTTGTTCTTTGTTATAGAGACAAAAAGATTGGAGAAGTGGTTTATCCATACATTTCCATTTTGGATAGATAACTCTTTGTGTTGTTTGTTTAGTGTGATTCAATTTTCCCAGAAGTGTTTAGAGTCTATGGATTCTTCAATTACATTGAGCTGATTTCTGACTTGCTGTTCCTTCTTTTTCCGTAGTGTATTTTTCTGTATTTATTTAGTGATTCACCATAGTGAAGGCTCAGGTTTTCTGGGTCTCTATGTTTTTGGTTGGATAGAAATTGAGAAACCTTTCTTAGGTTTTTTAATTCTTCATCAAACCATATGTCATTGTTGTTAATTTTCTGAGGTTTTCTGCTTGACATTTGTAGATTTGATAGGGAAAGGTCAAATATACTGTTTAGGTTTTCTACTACCAAGTTTACACCTTCACTATTACAGTGAAACATTTTGTCCAGGAAGTTGTCTAGAAGGGATTGAATTTGTTGTTGCCTAATTGTTTTTGGTAGATTTCCACACCACTTTCCTTCCATCTATAGCATTTCTTATATTATTTAGTTCATTTGGCTTTGATGCCTCATGTTTGAGTATTGCTCTGTTCTAGTAGACTGTGATTTTGCTGTGGTCTGATAGGGGTGTCAGTGGGCTGACTGTGAACGCTCTGAGAGAGGTCAGTGAGGAAGTAGTCTACAGTACTACTGCCAAGAGATGAGCTATAGGTGTACCGACCCTAGGAGTTCCCTCGATGCCTACCTTTGACAATGTACATACCCAGCGTGCGACAGAGCATTTCCTTTTGAATTTCTAACCAAATGTACATTTTTCCTGTTTTGATTAATTTAATAGATTGACTTAGGTCTGCTCTATACCAAATTAGCATACCCCCTGAGTCCCTTCCCTGTTGCACACCTGGTAGTTTGGTGGGTGAGACTCCAGCTCTCTGTAATCTAGAGGGCAACCAGTGGGTCCATCTCCTCTATACCATGTTTCTTGTAGGATGACAATGTCTGTATTTCTGATTTCTTTGGTGAAGTCCAGGTTCCTTCTCTCTCTGTGTCTGTGTCTGTGTCTCTCTCGCACTCACCCACGCACGCACACGCACGCACGCACGCACACACACACACACACACACACACACACACACACACACACACACACACACACACACACACACACTAGTTTTGTTCTGGGCAGAGGCAGCTGGCCAAGAACAATCTTGTTTAGCATTTCAAAGCTCCCACTGTGTCTTTTTTCCCTCTATTTCCCTCGCCCTCAATGGAGATGGGAACAAAATTAACAAATTGAACATGATGTTAAATTTAAATTGCCGCTTTACGATTGAAAAAAAAGATACGAGCGAGCTGAACAAATTGAAGAACAAACAGAAAGAAACAGAGAGAGACAGACTGAGCGTCAGAGAGAGACAGAGTGAGAGACAGAGAGAGAGACGTCAGATATTGGGTCCAAGTTATTACTCTGTAATGTGGTAGTTATTACCTTATCTGCATGAACCCTAGTTTCCATAATTAATTTCCATAATTTTCATAATTTCCATAATGAATCAGCAATATACAAATTGGCTTAATTATTTATTTACTAACTAAATAATCACAGAAATACATCACAAACAGTAGATATGGGTTACTAACAATGATAGAAAAGTCTCTACTGGGCTAAACAGATATGACAAAAGGACAAAAGGAAACGGGTGAGGACTGAGAAAGAGCAGGAAAACAACATGGATTCACCTACATAGTCTAGAATTATGTTCATTGAAATGGTAATACTTTGCACATGAACGGCCGCTCATTCTGAAAGAAATTGGAATGTACATATTTACACCTGGATGTCGTTGTTGTCTCTCTGTTGAAAACACTCAATCGTCCAATAAAGTTCATCAGAGTCTCTAGTTAACTTTCCCAGAAGTCACAATATCTTTTGTGGTTGTCGGTGGTTAGAATGAATCCTTCAGAGTACCATTCGGAAATGTTTTCATAGAATAGATGATGCGGCGGTTGTCTTTATTCTCGTTCTAGGTTTACATAATTTCTAGCTGCAGACTAGTAATTTGTGTAATCTAGAATTGGCTCCTTCTGTAGTGATTGATAGTCTCAGAGTTGAACCATTTCCAGCTGTGTAGCCAAACTACAGCTATATTGTCTAATGGTCTATAGAATTGTAGCCATCCCAACGTGGGGACCTGTCCTGGCGTTCTCTGACTTCGTAACCATGCGAGACGTCCGGCTTACCGTGGGTCTCTTTGGCATGAAATGTACATTTTGTCACTGGTGATTTTATACACTTCAGAGAAAAGGCCGGTCCATGATGCCAAATGTGATGTCTGGGCTCACAGGGGTGTGTACACTGACTAGTTACTCTTTATATGAAAATCCATACACTCATTTAGAAGGTTAACATCACATTACATCTTTTCACAAATAGTTTCATGTTTAATCGCATATGTTTCACAATATTTAGATGTAAACCAGGCAGCTGGGAAATATACACTTTAACCTCTCTGGGATATGTGGGACGGTAGCGTCCCACCTCGCTAACAGCCAGTGAAAGTGCAGGGTGCCAAATTCAAAACAACAAAAATCTCATAATTAAAATTCCTCAAGCATACAAGTATTTTACACCATTTTAAAGATACAATTCTCATTAATCCAGCCACAGTGACTGATTTTAAAAATGCTTTACTGTGAAAGCACCACAAACGATTATGTTAGGTCACCACCAAGTCACAGAAAAACCTAGCCATTTTTCCAGCCACAGAGAGGAGTCACAAAAAGCACAAATAGAGATAAAATGAATCACTAACCTTTGATGATCTTCATCAGATGACACTCATAGGACTTCATGTTACACAATACATGTATGTTTTGTTCGCTAAAGTGCGTATTTATATAAAAAACATCTCATTTTACATTGGCGTGTTACGTTCAGTAGTTCTAAAACATGCGGTGATTGTGTAGAGAGCCACATCAATTTAGAGAAATACTCATCATAAATGTTGATGAAAATACAAGTGTTATACATGGAATTAGAGATATACTTCTCCTTAATGCAACCGCTGTGTCAGATTTCAAAAAAAGTTACGGAAAAAGCAAACCATGCAATAATCTGAGTACAGCGTTCAGACAGCAAAGCAGCCAAAAAGATATCCGCCATATTGTGTAGTTAACATTAGTCAGAAATAGCATTATAAATATTCACTTACCTTTGATGATCTTCATCAGAATGCACTCCCAGGAATCCCAGTTCCACAATAAATGTTTGATTTGTTCGATAAAGTTAATAATTTATGTCCAAATAGCTTATTTTGTTAGGGCGTTTGGTAAACAAATCCAAACGCGTGTTCAGTTCCAGCCAAACGTCGGACGAAAAGTTAAATAAGTTATATTCCTTGTCATAGAAACTTGTCAAACTAAGTATAGAATCAATCTTTAGGATGTTTTTATCATAAATCTTCAATAATGTTCCAACCGGAGAATTCCATTGTCTGTAGAAAAGCAATGGAACGAGAGCTAACTCTCTCGTGACCACGCCACACGAGCCTGTGGCACCGATTATGATTTTTTCAACACCGATACCGATTATTGGATGACCAAAAAAAGCCAATACCGATTAATCGGCCGATTTTTTAAAAATTAAAAAAAAAAAATTGTAATAATGACAATTACAACAATACTGAATGAACACTTATTTTAACTTAATATAATACATAAATAAAAATCAATTTAGCCTCAAGTAGATAATGAAACATGTTCAATTTGGTTTAAATAATGCAAAAACAAAGTGTTGGAGAAGTAAAAGTGCAATATGTGCCATGTAAATAAGCTAACGTTTGAGTTCCTTGCTATGAACATGAGAACATATGAAAGTTGGTGGTTCCTTTTAACATGAGACTTCAATAGGTAAGAGGTTTTAGGTTGTAGTTAATATAGTATTTGACTATTTCTCTCTATACCATTTGTATTTCATTAACCTTTGACTATTGGATGTTCTTATAGGCACTTTAGTATTGCCAGTGTAACAGTATAGCTTCCATCCCTCTCCTCGCCCCTACCTGGGCTCGAACCAGGAACACATCGACAACAGCCACACTCGAAGCAGCGTTACCCATCACTCCACAAAAGCCACGGCCCTTGCAGAGCAAGGAGCAATAACTACTCCAAGTCTCAGAGCGAGTGACGTTTGAAACGCTATTAGCGCGCACCCCATTAACTAGCTAGCCATTTCACTACGGTTAAACCAGTCATTAGGCTGATAGGCTTGAAGTCATAAACAGCGCTGTGCTTGCAAAGAGCTGCTGGCAAAACGCATGAAAGTGCTGTTTGAATGAATGCTTACGAGCCTGCTGCTGCCTACCATCGCTCAGTCAGACTGCTCTATCACATCATAGACTTAATTATAATATAATAACACACAAAAATACGAGCCTTAGGTCATTAATATGGTTGAATCCGGAAACTATCATCTCATAAAAACAAGACGTTTATTCTTTCAGTGAAATACGGAACCGTTCTGTATTTTATCTAACGGGTGGCATCCCTAAGTCTAAATATTCTTGTTACATTGTACAACCTTCAATGTTATGTCATAATTACGTAAAATTCTGGCAAATTAGTTCGCAATGAGCCAGGCGGCCCAAACTGTTGCATATACCTTGACTCTGCGTGCAATGAACGCAAGAGAAGTGACACAATTTCACCTGGTTAATGTTGCCTGCTAACCTGGATTTATTTAGCTAAATATGCAGGTTTAAAAATATATACTTCTGTGTATTGATTTTAAGAAAGGCATTGGTGTTTATGGTTAGTTACAGTCGTGCAAAGATTGTGCTTTTTTCGCAAATGCACTTTTGTTAAATCATCCCCCAGTGTTACATCGATTATATGCAACCCAGGACACACTAGATAAACTAGTAATATCATCAACTATGTGTAGTTAACTCATGATTATGATTGATTGATTGTTTTCTATAAGATAAGTTTAATGCTAGCTAGCAACTTACCTTGGCTTCTACTGCATTTGCGTAACAGGCAGGCTCCTCGTGGAGTGCAATGAGAGGCAGGTGGTTAGAGCATTGGACTAGTTAACCGTAAGGTTGCAAGATTGAATCCCAGAGCTGACAAGGTAAAAATCTGTCATTCTGCCCCTGAACAAGGAAGTTAACCCACCGTTTCTAATCCGTCATTGAAAATAAGTATGTGTTCTTAACTGACTTGCCTAGTTAAATAAAGGTGTAAAACAATTTGGGGGGCAAAATCAGCGTCCAAAAATACCAATTTCCGATTGTTATAAAAACTTGAAATCGCCCCTAATTAATCAGCCATTCCAATTAATCGGTCGACTTCTACTCACTACCCTCTGGAGAGCCTTACGGTTGTGGGCGGAGCAGTTGCCGTACCAGGTGGTGATACAGCCCGACAGGATGCTCTCGATTGTGCATCTGTAAATGTTTGTGAGTGTTTTTGGTTACAAGCCACATTTCTTGAGCCTCCTGAGGTTGAAGAGGCACTGTTGCGCCTTGTTCACCACGCTGTCTGTGTGGGTGGACCATTTCATTTTGTCTGTGATGTGTATGCCAAGGAACTTAAAACTTTCCACCTTCTCCACTACTGTCCTGTTGATGTGGATAGGGGTGTGCTCCCTCTGCTTTTTCCTGAAGTCCACGATCATCTCCTTTGTTTTGTTGACGTTGAGTGTGAGGTTATTTTCCTGACACCACACTCCGAGGGCCCTCACCTCCTCCCTGTAGGCCGTCTCGTTGTTGTTGGTAATCAAGCCTACCACTGTAGTGTCGTCTGCAAACTTGATGATTGAGTTGGAGGCATGCATGGCCACGCAGTCATGGGTGAACAGGGAGTACAGGAGAGGGCTGAGAACACACCCTTGTGGGGCCCCGATGTTGAGGATCAGCGGGGTGGAGATGTTGTTTCCTACCCTCACCACCTGGGGGCATCCCGTCAGGAAGTCCAGGACCCAGTTGCACAGGGCGGGGTCGAGACCCAGGGTCTTGAGCTTAATGACGAGTTTGGAGGGTACTATGGTGTTAAGCCCGCATGTTTTAGTAGCGGGTCCGTGACGGGGCTCGTTTTCTTTTTGAAGTGATTGACTTTAGACCCTGCCACATACCTCTCTTGTCTGAGCCGTTGAATTGCGACTGTACTTTGTCTCTATACTGATGCTTAGCTTGTTTGATTGCCTTGCGGAGGGAATAGCTACACTGTTTGTATTCGGTCATGTTTTCGGTCACCTTGCCATGATTAAAAGCAGTGGTTCGCACTAGATAACCTCCAACGAATGACAGAATATCTGCTATTTGACAAAATCTAGTTGATGATTATACAGATAGCAGATCAGCTCATGAATAGCGGGGAGATGTAGAGAAATTGTTTAAATATCAAGATATCGCAACGCGGACCAACTCTGTTACATCTTTCCTGTGTCTACTCTCATACCATTTGTTGATAACATATTCTTTACCGAAGCTCTCATATGGACAGCAATACGAGACAGCGCCGAAACAGGGGAAATGTTATAGCGGTATTTTGACGCATTGGCGAGACATGCTTTAAATATGCAACCTATGGATTAACAGTCAATTACCATGAGACCGGCAGTCTTTTGCATGACAATAACCTTTCATGACTGCCACAGCCCTAGTTGAAATGACTAGCACACAGCTAGAGGTCTCTTCACAGTCCCCAAGTCCAGAACAGACTATGGGAAACGTTTGATACTACATAGAGCTATGACTACATGGAACTCTATTCCATATCAAGTAATTCATGCAAGCAGAAAAATATGATTTGAAAAGCAGATAAACTACACCTTATGGACTGTGAAGAGACACAGGCACACATATGCATACACACACACATATGCTACCACACACACATATGCTACCACACACACTCTACACACACGTACATTGTAATATTGTTATATTGCTGTATTACGGATGTTGTATTGTAGATATGTTGTGGTAGCGTAGTGTGTAATAATGTGTTGTATTGTAGATATGTTGTGGTAGAGTAGTGTGTAATAATGTGTTGTATTGTAGATATGTTGTGGTAGCGTAGTGTGTAATAATGTGTTGTATTGTAGATATGTTGTGGTAGAGTAGTGTGTAATAATGTGTTGTATTGTAGATATGTTGTGGTAGTGTGTGATAATGTGTTGTATGTATGTTGGTAGTGTGTGATAATGTGTTGTATTGTAGATATGTTGTGGTAGTGTGTAATAATGTGTTATATTGTAGATATGTTGTGATACAGTAGTGTGTAATAATGTGTTGTATTGTAGATATGTTGTGGTAGTGTGTAATAATGTGTTGTATTGTAGATATGTTGGGGTAGAGTAGTGTGTAATAATGTGTTGTATTGTAGATATGTTGTGGTAGAGTAGTGTGTAATAATGTGTTGTGTGATGTACTGTTTTATTTTGAATTGATTGGATCCCAGGAAGAGTAGCCTTGGCAGCAGCTAATGGGGATCCCTAATAAAATACAAATACAATAGAGCATGCTGGGAAATATTATAATGATGGACATGGTTTTTGAGAGTGTGTGATGATTGTACCTTTTTAGATTCAAAATATCGGGAACAAAAATGTTGACTGGCGAACACCTAACTCTCGAAGTCCTCCTGACAGAGTCTGGAATGGCTCTTTGATGTTGTCTGCAAAATGTGTCTTATGAAGGGGGCTGTGCTTTTAGATGGTTGGCTCTCCTCTGTGTCTTTCTCAGTCAAACACCCACTTGAACAGCTACACACAACCCCCAAGGGCCACCCACTTCCATTACAACTTCTGGTTTCAATTTTCAAAAAACCCTCAAAAAAAACAAAAACATTCCCCTTGCACAATTTCTGAGGTACCGTACAGTACCATGTGAGATTATATGTGTACCTTTGAAGGTACATTATGTGTATTTTTATATTTTTGTACTCCTGGGAACAGTACTGTACCCTAAGCGTACCCTTTTTTCTGAAAGTGTAGATGATGACTTTGATTGACAAGGTGTTGTAATATCCAGATGTCAGGTGTCTCTGCCTCAGGCCACACCCATTGGACAGTACTGCTCCAGGGGTCCTCGATTGGCCCTCAACTCTAAGAGACAGAGGGAAGGAGGAGAGAGAAAAGGAGGGGGGAGAGAGGGATGGAGGGGGGAGAGAGAGGGAGGGGGAGAGAGAAGGAGGGGGTAGAGAGGGAGGGGGAGAGAGGGAGGAGGGGGGAGAGAGAGGGAGGGGAGAGAGGGAGGGGGAGAGAGGGAGGGGGAGAGAGAGAGGAAGGGGGAGAGAGAGAGGTGGGAGAGGGAAGGAGAGAGAGAGAGAGAGGGGGAGAGCGAGAGAGAGAGGGGGAGAGAGAGGGAGGGGAGAGAGAGGGAGGAGAGAGAGAGAGAGACGGAGGGGAGAGAGAGAGGGGGGAAAGAGAAAGGGAGGGGAGAGAGAGGGGGAGGGAGAGAGAGGGGGAGAGAGAGAGAGAGGGAGGGGAGAGAGAGAAAGGGGGAGAGAGATAACTGGTGGATAGATGTCTCGCTGTACATTCCAAAAACTACCCTGCTCCCCAACGTCAGCCATACACTGTAGACACTTGACCCGCTCACCCAGTTGTGTGTCTGTGAATGTGACTGTGTCTGTGACTTCATTTGTGTCTGCATGTACAGTCGTGGCAAAAGGTTTTGAGAATGATACAAATATTAATTTTCACAAAGTTTGCTGCTTCAGTGTCTTTAGATATTTTTGTCAAATGTTACTATGGAATACTGAAGTATAATTACAAGCATTTCATAAGTGTCAAAGGCTTTTATTGACAATTACATGAAGTTGATGCAAAGAGTCAATATTTGCATTGTTGACCCTTCTTTTTCAAGACCTCTGCAATCCACCCTTGTCACGACTTCCGCCGAAGTCGGTCCCTCTCCTTGTTCAGGCGGCATTCGGCGGTCGACGTCACCGGCCTTCTAGCCATCACCGATCCACTTTTCATTTTCCATTTGTTTTGTCTTTGTTTTCTACACAACTGGTTTCAATTCCCCCCATTACATGTTCATTATTTAACCCTCTGGTTTCCCCCATGTTTGTGTGCGTGTTTGTTTTATTGTAAGTCTGTATTAGACGGCTGGTATGATTGTTGCCGGGTTTTGTTGTTACGCCCGTTTTTATTGTGTTTGTACTTGTGTTTTCTTGAATTAAATACCTTGTCCACGCATCTCAGCTCTCCTGCACCTGACTCCTTTCACCAATTACCCACAGCCTTGACAACCCTGGCATGCTGTCAATTAACTTCTGGGCCACATCCTGACTGATGGCAGCCCATTCTTGCATAATCAATGCTTGGAGTTTGTCAGGATTTGTAGATTTTTGTTTGTCCACCCACCTCTTGATGATTGACTACACGTTCTCAATGGGATTAAGGTCTGGGGAGTTTCCTGGCCATGGACACAAAATATTGATGTTTTGTTCCCCGAGCCACTTAGTTATCACTTTTGCCTCATGGCAAGGTGCTCCATCATGTTAGAAAATACATTGTTCTTCACCAAACTGTTCCTGGATGCTTGGGAGAAGTTGCTCTTGGAGGATGTGTTGGTACCATACTTTATTCATGGCTGTGTTCTTAGGCAAAATTGTGAAAGTAAAGTAAGTAAACTCACAACAAGATAATTATTTTCCAGTTAATGGATAGCTAATGACAGAAAATAGCTTACGGTTGGTTATGAGTGTGATGAAATAAAAGCAGAGCATTCTACCGGAGAATTTAACTTTGGTGCAGGTCATGTTGTTCTTCACATTACCGTCTCTGGTAAACACACACTATATCAAATAGTGTGTATTTGTCACATGCACAGGTGTAAACGGTACAGGGAAATGGTTACTTGCATAGTGGAGTCTTTTGTTTAGATATGTTGCTAGCTAGCTAAACAACAATTAACCATAATCCCAACTCATAACGTTACTACCCTGCATAGCTAAAGCTAACCATCTAACTTCAAATGGGTTCAAAATAGGTTCAAATGTTAGCTAGCTAGCAAACTAACATTAGGCTATAACTAGCAATGCAAATGATTCTGAGATACAAATAATATTACTACACAGATTATACACGTAACGTTAGCTAGCGATCCAGCCAGCTAACATTAGCTAGCTAGCTTTTAACTTGCAATGACTTTCTTACAAAATTATAAAATATACAGTACCAGTCAAAAGTTTGGACACACCTACTCATTCAAGGGTTTTTCTTTATTTTTACTATTTTCTACATTGTGGAATAACAGTGAAGACATCAAACTATGAAATAACACATATGGAATCATGTAGTAACTAGAAAAGTGTTAAACAAATCAAAATATACTTGAGATTTGAGATTCTTCAAAGTAGCCACCCTTTGCCTTGATGACAGCTTTGCACACTTTTAGCAAGTAACAGACACATCTCAACATCAACTGTTCAGAGTAGACTGGTTGAATCAGGCCTTCATGGTCAAATTGCTGCAAATAAACCACTACTAAAGGACACCAATAAGAAGAAGAGACTTGGACATGGCCCAAGCAAGAGCAATGGACATTAGACCGGTGGAAATCTGTCCTTTGGTCTGATGAGTTAAAATTTGAGATTTTTGGTTCCAACTGCCGTGTCTTTGTGAGACAGAGAGTAGGGTAGGTGAACGGATGATCTCCGCATGTGGTTCCCACCCTGAAACATGGAGGAGGAGTTGTGATGGTGTAGGGGTGCTTTGTTATTAAGGCACATGCAAGTTCACATGTTACAGAAGGCTTTTCTGCCCCAAAAAATGCATTTTGATTAAAAAAAAAATGTTCACTTTCAAATGCCTCTCCTGTGAAGCAGTGACGTGCGACATACACCTAGTTTCCTGAAACAAGTCACATTTAGGGACAGGGTCAACAATGGACTAATGAAAGAAATACCAAAAAATTGTTTTCCTTTAACTTTAGGCTATTTACTATATTACAAACATAATATTGAATTGTGGTTGACAATGCAAACAAATATCAACATTTAAAGGTTATGTATTTACAGCTTAGGTAGTTCTATATGAGCCAGCGGCTTAATCCCATTCTTTAACAAAAAAAATCTGGGTTGAGTTGGAGACGCAAATCCAACAAATAATTTGTTGACTTTTCGACAAGTTAATAGGCTATTTATTGTATTTCAAAAGTGTTATTGAATTGTGTTTGGTGGTCAACGCAACCAACATTTGTAAGGAGATGTATCTTCTGCTTGGATAGTTCAATCTGTGCCACAGACTTAGTCTGGTTTTAATTCCAGTTTATCTACAATTCATAATTTAAATGTTGGATGGACGTCTCCATCTCAACCAAAAATGTAAGTAAAAAAATAGGACTAAATCAAATTAAACTTTAAATGCACTAAACATAAAGTTTTGATTTGATTTAGTCCTAATGTTTTAATTTAGATTTTTATTTGAGATGGAGATGTTAATTCTTATTTTGTAGACAAAATGGAATTAAAGCCAGACTAAGTTAGTGGCACCCTGTTAAATACTACTTGAGTAAAAGTCTAAAAGTATTTGGTTTTAAATATACAAAGAGGGCTGTGAAACAATTCATATTTTCTGGCAACAATTTTTTTACCTTTAATTTCAATTTTATAAAAGCTCGTAAACTCTGATTTTTTTTTCATATTGGCAAATGCTGTAGTTTAGATCTTATTTTACATAATAATTTTTTTGGGGTGTTGTGCTGCACGCCATAGGTTGAGACACAACATGCTTTTTAATTCATGACGCCATCACTTTTGGCAGAAATGCAGAAACAGGCGATGTGGAGGTAAGGGCTAAGGTTGTGTGTTTGCTTGTGTGTTTGCGTGTGGGTGTTTGTGGATGATGTGGAAGTTTGTTATGGTTTCAGGAAGTGAAGAGGCGTTCTTGAAACAATCCCGCTGGATGGTATAAGCAGAGGTCTATACCCGTCCAACCTCTCTCTCTCTCTCTCTCTCTCTCTCTCTTTCCCTCCCTCCTCTAGTTTCTTTCTTTTCTCCCTTTCTTGTTTGTGAAGTCTATTTTGGTCATTTTTGTGTCACAGAACCCCACTTCTTTTCCTGCACACCCAAGAGATTTTTATTTATTTTTTCACCTTTATTTAACCAGGTAAGCTAGTTGAGAACAACTTCTCATTTGCAACTGCGACCTGGCCAAGATAAAGCATAGCAGTTCGACACATACAACAACACAGAGTTACACATGGAATAAACAAAACATACAGTCAATAATACAGTAGAAAAAAAAGAAAACAAAGTCTATATACAGTCAGTGCAAATTAGGTCAAATAAGGGAGTTAAGGCAATAAATAGGCCATGGTGGCGAAGTAATTACAATACAGCAATTAAACACTGGAATGGTAGATGTGCAAAAGATGGATGTGCAAGTAGAGATACTGTGGTGCAAAGGGAGCAAAATAAATAAATACAGTATGGGGATGAGGTATATAGATGGGCTGTATACAGATGGACTATGAACAGGTGCAGTGATCTGTGAGCTGCTCTGACAGTTGCTTCTTAAAGCTAGTGAGGGAGATGGGAATCTCCAGCTTCAGTGATGCTGTGTGTGTGTGTGTGTGTGTGTGTGTGTGTGTGTGTGTGTGTGTGTGTGTGTGTGTGTGTGTGTGTGTGTGTGTGTGTGTGTGTGTGTGTGTGTGTGTGTGTGTGTGTGTGTGTGTGTGTGTGTGTGTGTGTGTGTGTGTGTGCGTGCGTGCGTTTCCGCAGGTGGCCCAGTCACATCCAGAGCAGGTCTAATTGCTGAGTGTGTGAGTGTTGTCTCTGATTGGGGTTAAAGACTGCACCACTGCAGGGCTGCTGGAGTAATACTGCTGCTTAACCTTTCCTCTGGCACACACACACACCATCAACCAAATGAATGTTTTCCTTTTCCGGTACAGCATTTATCCACTGTCTCATTTGGACAGGTTCAGAAGCTGTAAGTAGGCATTCAGTAGTAATATGTCTTGTTTCTTGGTGCTCAGTCAGTGTCAAGGCTTTAGCCCCAGTTCACTGTCTCCTCTGCATCGTGGCCATGGTGACTAGACTGGGTCAGGTTAGTGTTGACTCAGCAGCATTAATACACATCAGACTCATCCAGCTGAACTTCTCACTGCCTGCCCGCCTGTCAGCACTGCATCTACACTCACCACAGGAGCAGCTGCTACTGTGGTCTCACTGCAGTGCGTGTGTGTGCTGACAGTGGTCCATGTCCGTGATAGAACCACTCTGTGTACTATCTCAACACATTCAGGTTGGATGATATGGAATAAGGAAAGGAAGCCTTATATTGAAGATATTTATTTTATTTTTAGCTAATGTGAAATCTACTTTCCCTGGGTCTTGTGTAAGGGATGGATAATGTAAATGTGACTTGGCTGTCTGTGAGAACTTTAGACAGAGGTTTAGTATTTTAGCTGGCTAGGGAGAGTCTGAGTTTCTAGATTTGAGTGGGAGGGAGATCCAGTGTGTATAGATGTCAAGTGTGAGTGAGAGTTAGGCAGTATGGCCGCCAGAGCTGTCCATTTTTTTTTACATAGGCATTGACATTCATGGATGATTATAATATGAACAGATTTCATTCATAGCTTGATTTGCAGTTGGTGGTTGGGGTGGGTGCTGTGCAGTTTTGGGGTTGAGGTAGGTGTGGTAACAGGGCTGGGGCCTTGGCCCGGGGATGTATAGTGGTGGTATGGCTGCAGCATGCACCATGACATGCGACACACACGGTATGCTAGGCAGGTCTGGTTATCCTTTAACAAGAAGATAACAGAGACTTTAACCCTGACACACACGCACACGCACGCACACACACACACATGCACACACGCACGCACACACACACGCACACACGCACGCACGCACGCACGCACACACACTCTCTAGTGCACTTCAGTTTAAACCCACTTAAACAGGAGTAGGCGTTCTCATTAATCCTAAGGGAAAGGCATGCCGTGCAATTTACTGTAGAGGAAGGAACTAGAGGAGAGGGGGACATTTATAGGAGGAGGAGAAGAAAGCTTGTATGTGAAAATTATATTTCGTCTAGGTTGGCCAGGCTCTCAGATTTACATTTAACATTTTAGTAATTTAGCAGATGCTCTTATCCAGAGCAATTTACATGAGCAATTAGGGTTAAGTGCCTTGCTCATACTGCAGCATTATGGGTCTTGACTGAACTACAATCATGTGTTTAAAAATCTAAACCATGCAAGTTGCTGGCTGATATTCAAACCCAGTGCCATTAATGTTTAGTAAAGAATGACTGTTACAATGTGTATGATTGCGTAATATCATGCAAGTGTGTCAGGCTTCATAATATAACTCTAATTTTTTAAATTTTTATTTCACCTTTATTTAACCAGGTAAGCTAGTTGAGAACAAGTTCTCATTTACAACTGCGACCTGGCCAAGACAAAGCAAAGCAGTGCGACACAAACAACGATACAGAGTTATACATGGAATAAACAAGCGTACAGTCAATAACACAATAGAGAAAAAAATAAAGTATATATACAGTGTGTGCAAATGGCGTGAGGAGGTAAGGCAATAAATAGGCCATAGTAGCGAAGTAATTACAGTTTAGCAAATTAACACTGGAGTGATAGATGAGCAGATGGTGATGTGCAAGTAGAAATACTGGTGTTCAAAGAGGAGAAAAGTAAATAAAACAGTATGGGATGAGGTAGGTAGATTGGGTCGGCTATTTACAGATGGGCTATGTACTGCTGCAGCGATCGGTTAGCTGCTCTGATAGCTGAAGTTTAAAGTTAGTGAGGGAAATATAAGTCTCCAGCTCAGCGATTTTTGCAATTCGTTCCAGTCATTGGCAGCAGATAATTGGAAGGAAAGGCAGCCAAAGGAGGTGTTGGCTTTGGGGATGACCAGTGAGATATACCTGCTGGAGCGCGTGCTACGGGTGGGTGTTGTTATCATGACCATGAGCTGAGATAAGGCAGAGCTTTACCTAGCATAGACTTATAGATGACCTGGAGCCAGTGGGTCTGGCGACGAATATGTAGCGAGGTGCCAGCCGACTAGAGCATACAGGTCGCAGTGGTGGGTGGTATATGGGGCTTTGGTGACAAAACAGATGGCACTGTGATAAACTGCATCCAGTTTGCTGAGTAGAGTTTGGAAGCTATTTTGTAAATGACATCGCCGAAGTCAAGGATCGGTAGGATAGTCAGTTTTACGAGGTTATGTTTGGCGGCGTGAGTGAAGGATGCTTTGTTGCAAAAAAGGAAGCTGATTCTAGATGTAATTTTGGATGGGAGATGTTTAAAATGAATCTGGAAGGAGAGTTTACAGTCTAGCCAGACACCGGGGTATTTGTAGTTGTCCACATATTCTAAGTCAGAACCGTCCAGAGTTGTGATGCTAGTCGGGCGGGCGGGTGCGGGCAGTGAGCGGTTGAACAGCATGCATTTGGTTTTACTAGCGTTGAACCTTTCTAGCGCAGGCGTTCCGCTAGCGGAACCCCTCGACAATATTCAGCTGAAAAGGCAGCGAGCGAAATTCAAAAATATTTTTTAGAAATATGTAACTTTCACACATTAACAAGTCCAATACAGCAAATGAAAGATAAACGTCTTGTTAATTAATCTTCCCATCGTGTCCGATTTAAAAAATGCTTTACAGCGAAAGCACAACATATGATTATGTGAGCTCATAGCCAAGTAAAAAAATAAATAATAATTCCAGCCACAGATAGGAGTCACAAAAAGCAGAAATATAGATAAAATTAATCACTAACCTTTGATGATCTTCATCAGATGACACTCATAGGACATCATGTTACACAATACATGTATGTTTTGTTCGATAATGTCCATATTTATATCCAAAAATCTCAGTTTACATTGGCGCATTACGTGCAGTAATGTTTTGATTCCAAAACATCCAGTGATTTTGCAGAAATACTCATAATAAACATTGATAAAAGATACAACTGTTATTCACAGAATTAAAAATAGACTTCTCCTTAATGCAACCGCTGTGTCAGATTTCAAAAAAACTTTACGGAAAAAGCATTATCTGAGAACGGCGCTCAGAGCCCAATCCAGCTGGAGAAATATCCGCCATTTTGGAGTCAAAAGAAGTTAGAATTAACACTATAAATATTCACTTACCTTTGTTCAGTTCGACAATAAATGACTGATTTGTTCCATAAAGTTCCATAAAGTCCATAATTTATGTCCAAATAGCCACTTGTTGTTAGCGTGTTCAGCCCAGTAATCCATCTTCATGAGGCGCGAGCACTTCGTCCAGACAAAAACTCAAAATGTTCCGTTACAGGTCGTAGAAACAAGTCAAACGATGTATGGAATCAATCTTTAGGATGTTTTTAACATAAAATATCAATATTGTTCCAACCGGAGAATTCCTATGTCTGAAGAAAAGCACTGGAAGGAGGGGTAACTCTGTCGGGAGCGCGCGGCACGAGCCTGAGACACTCTGCCAGACCACTGACTCGAACAGGTCTCATGAGCCCCTCCTTTATAGTAGAATCCTCAAACCAGTTTCTAAAGACGGTTGACATCTAGTGGAAGCCGTAGGAAGTGCAACTTGACTCCATAGACACTGTGTATTCGGTAGGCCAAGCTTTGAAAAACTACAAACCTCAATATACCACTTACTGGTTGGATTTTTCTCAGGTTTTCGCCTGCCATATGAGTTCTGTTATACTCACAGACATCATTCAAACAGTTTTAGAAACGTCAGAGTGTTTTCTATCCAATACTAATCATAATATGCATATATTAGCATCTGGGACAGAGTAGGAGGCAGTTCACTCTGGGCACGCTATTCATCCAAATGTGAAATTGCTGCCCCCTATCCCAAAAAGGTTAAGAGCAGTTGGAGGTCACGGAAGGAGTGTTGTATGGCATTGAAGCTTGTTCGGATGTTAGTTAACACAGTGTCCAAATAAGGGCCAGATGTATACAGAATGGTGTTGTCTGCGTTGATGTGGATCAGGGAATCACCCACAGCAAGAGCGACATCGTTGCTATATACAGAGAAAAGAGTCGGCCTGAGAATTGAACCCTGTGGTACCCCCATAGAGACTGCCAGAGGTCCGGACAACAGGCCCTCCGATTTGACACACTGAACTCTGTCTAAGAAGTAGTTGGTGAACCAGGCGAGGCAGTCGTTTGAGAACCCAAGACTGTTGAGTCTGCCGAAAATAATATGGTGATTGACAGAGTCGAAAGCCTTGGCCAGGTCGATGAATACAACTGCACAGTACTGTCTTTTATCAATGGCGGTTATGATATCGTTTAGTACCTTCAGCGTGGCTGAGGTGCATCCGTGACCAGCTTGTAAACCAGATTGCACAGCGGAGAAGGTATGGTGGGATTCGAAATGGTCAGTGATCTGTTTATTACCTTGGCTTTAGAAAGGCATGGCAGGATGGATATAGGTCTATAACAGTTTGGATCTAGAGTGTCACCCACTTTGAAGAGGGGGATGACTGTGGCAGCTTTCCAATCTTTAGGGATCTCAGACAAAATGAAAGAGAGGTTGAACAGACTGGTAATAGGGGTTGCAACAATGGCAGCAGATAATTTTAGAAAGAGATTGTCTAGCCCAGCTGATTTGTACGGGTCCAGGTTTTGCAGCTCTTTCAGATCTCGATTTGGGTGAAGGACAGGCTGGGGAGGCATGGGCAAGTACAGTGAGGCAGAAAAGTATTTAGTCAGCCACCAATTGTGCAAGTTCTCCCACTTAAAAAGATGAGAGAGGCCTGTAATTTTCATCATAGGTACACTTCCACTATGACAGACAAAATGAGAAAAAAAATCCAGAAAATCACATTGTATGATTCTTAATGAATTTATTTGCAAATTATGGTGGAAAATAAGTATTTAGTCACCTACAAACAAGCAAGATTTCTGATTTCTGGCTCTCACAACTTCTTCTTTAAGAGGCTCCTCTGTCCTCCACTCGTTACCTGTATTAATGGCACCTGTTTGAACTTGTTATCAGTATAAAAGACACCTGTCCACAAACTCAAACAGTCACACTCCAAACTCCACTATGGCCAAGACCAAAGAGCTGTCAAAGGACACCAAAAACAAAATTGTAGACCTGCACCAGGCTGGGAAGACTGAATCTGCAATAGGTAAGCAACTTGGTTTGAAGAAATCAACTGTTGGAGCAATTCTTAGGAAATAGAAGACATACAAGACCACTGATAATCTCCCTCGATCTGGGGCTCCATGCAAGACCTCACCCTGTGGGGTCAAAATGATCACAAGAACGGTGAGCAAAAATCCCAGAACCACACGGGGGGACCTAGTGAATGACCTGCAGAGAGCAGGGACCAAAGTAACAAAGCCTACCATCAGTAACACACTACGCCGCCAGGGACTCAAATCCTGCAATGCCAGACGTGTCCACCTGCTTAAGCCAGTACATGTCCAGGCCCGTCTGAAGTTTGCTAGAGAGCAGTTGGATGATCCAGAAGAAGATTGGGAGAATGTCATATGGTCAGATGAAACCAAAATATAACTTTTTGGTAAAAACTCAACTCGTCGTGTTTGGAGGACAAAGAATGCTGAGTTGCATCCAAAGAACACCAAACCTACTGGGAAGCATGGGGGTGGAAACGTCATGCTTTGGGGCTGTTTTTCTGCAAAGGGACCAGGACGACTGATCCGTGTAAAGGAAAGAATGAATGGGGCCATGTATCGTGAGATTTTGAGTGAAAACCTCCTTCCATCAGCAAGGGCATTGAAGATGAAACGTGGCTGGGTCTTTCAGCATGACAATGATCCGAAACACTCCGCCCGGGCAACGAAGGAAAACCCTGTGAAGACTTACAGAAAACGTTTGACCTCTGTCATTGCTAACAAAGGGTATATAACAAAGTATTGAGATAAACTTTTGTTATTGACCAAATACTTATTTTCCACCATTATTTGCAAATAAATTCATTACAAATCCTACAATGTGATTTTCTGGATTTTTTTTCTCATTTTGTCTGTCATAGTTGAAGTGTACCTATGATGACAATTACAGGCCTCTCTCATCTTTTTAAGTGGGAGAACTTGCACAATTGGTGGTTGACTAAATACTGTTTTGCCCCACTGTAGCTGCGGGGGGTGCAGAGCTCTTGGCCGGGTTTGGGGCAGCCAGGAGGAAAGCATGGCCAGCTGTAGAGAAAGGCTTATTGAAATTCTCGATTATCGTGGAATTATCGGTGGAGACAGTGTTACAGAGCCTCAGTGCAGTGGGCAGCTGGGATGATGTTCTTTTATTCTCCATGGACTTTACAGTTTCCCAAAACTTTTTTGAGTTAGAGCTACAGGATGCAAATTTTTGTTTGAAATAGCTAGCCTTTGCTTTCCTGACTGACTGCCTGTATTGGTTTCTGACTTCCCTGAAAAGTTGCATATCGCATGGACTATTCGATGCTAGTGCAGTCCGCCACAGGATGTTTTTGTGCTGGTCAAGGGCAGTCAGGTCTGGGTGAACCAAGGGCTATATCTGTTCTTAGTTATACATTTTTTGAATGGGGCATGCTTATTTAAGATGGTGAGGAAATGTATTTTAAAGAACGACCAGGCATCCTCTACTGACGGGATGAGGTCAATATCCTTCCAGGATACCCGGGCCAGGTCGATTAGAAAGGCCTGCTCGCAGAAGTGTTTTAGGGAGAGTTTGACAGTGATGATTGGTGGTCGTTTGACCGCGGACCCATAGCGGATACAGGCAATGAGGCAGTGATTGCTGAGATCCTGATTGAATACAGCAGAGGCGTATTTGGAGGGCAAGTTGGTCAGGATAATATCTATGAGGGTGTCCATGTTTACGGATTTGTGGTTGTACCTGGTAGGTTCCTTGATCATTTGTGTGAGATTGAGGCCATCTAGCTTAGATTGTAGGACTGCTGGGGTGTCAAGCATATCCCAGTCACCTAACAGAACGAACTCTGAAGATAGATGGGGGGCAATCAATTCACATATGGTGTCCAGGGCACAGCTGGGAGCTGAGGGGGGTCTATAACAGGCGGCAAAAGTGAGAGACTTATTTCTGGAGAGATTAGAAGCTCGAACTGTTTGGGCATAGACCTGGATAGTAGGACATAACTTTGCAGGCTATCTCTGGTGTAGATTGCAACTCCTCCCCTTTGACAGTTCTATCTTGACGGAAAATGTTGCAGTTGGGTATGGACATTTTTGGTGGCCTTCCTAAGCCAGGATTCAGTCACGGGAAGGACATCAGGGTTTGCGGAGTGTGTTAAAGCAGTGAGTAAAACAAACTTAGGGAGGAGGTTTCTGATGTTAACATGCATGAAACCAAGGTCTTTTCGGTTACAGATGTCAACAATTGAGAGTGCCTGGGGACACGCAGGGCCTGGGTTAACCTACACATTACCCGAGGAACAGAGGAGAAGTAGGATGAGGGTACGGCTAAAGGCTATCAAAACTGGTCATCTAGTGCATTGGGGACAGAGAATAAAAGGAGCAGATTTCTGAGCGTGGTAGAATAGATTCAGGGCTTAATGTACAGACAGGGATATGGTGGGGTGTGGGTACAGTGGAGGTAAACCCAGGCACCGAGTGATGATAAGAGAGGTTGCATCTCTGGACCGGCTAGTTATGCTGGGTGAGGTCGCCGCATGTGTGGGAGGTCGGACAAAGGAGATATGAGGCATGTTGAGTGGGACTAGGGCCTCAGCAGTAAACTAAATCAGTGATAACTATCCTAAACAACGGTTTACAAGGCATATTGACATTTGAGAGAGACATAAAGCGAGGCATAAAGCAATCACAGGTGTTGATTGTGAGAGCTAGCTAAGACAACAAAGGGTAGGACAACAACAGCTAATCAGCTAAGACAACAACAACAGGTAAAATGCCGATGAATGGGCAGAGAGGGTTGGTTAACTACACACAGGGCCTGAGTTCGAGGCTGGGGCCAACAGATAAACAAAAAATAAACAAAATGGAGTACCGTGATTAATGAACAGTCCAGCTGTCACGCCCTGACCTTAGAGAACCTTTTTATTGATCTATTTGGTTAGGTCAGGGTGTGATTAGGGTGGGCATTCTAGTTTTTCGTTTTCTATGTTGGCCTGGTATGGTTCCCAATCAGAAGCAGCTGTCTATCGTTGTCTCTGATTGGGGATCATATTTAGGCAGCCTTTTCCCACCTGTTGTTTGTGGGATCTTGTTTGTGTGTAGCTGCCTGTGAGCAGCCCAGAACGTCAGGTTTAATTTTTCTTCTGTTTTGTTTGGTGAGTTTCATATTTATTAAACGTGTAATTCTACGCACACTGCACCTTGGTCCAATCATTCAGACGAGCATGACACCAGCAGGCATCCGCTATGAAGCCAAGTGCTCATAGAGTCCAGTGAACAGCAATAGATGGAACAGGGAAGCATCGGGGTAGTCGTTACTACTCTAGCACGCCGGAGACACGGCGCTAAAAGTTAACGTGTCAGTTAGCGAGTGTGTCAGGCTTCGTAATATAACTCTGACAGTGTGATCATGCGAGTGTGTCAGGCTTCGTAATATAACTCTGACAGTGTGATCCTGTGAGTGTGTCTGGCTTCGTAATATAACTCTGACAGTGTGATCATGTGAGTGTGTCTGTCATCTAGTCTCGCTTGTTTATTTGTCATTAGACACACTCTTCACTTAAGGTCACTGAAGACTATCTCACCCCTTCTCTACCCTCATCCTCTCTGTACCTCCTGTAGGGGACAAGGATGGCAGTAAGGTGACAACGGTGATGGCCACCCCAGGCCAAGGGCCCGACAGGCCCCAAGAGGTCAGCTATACAGACACCAAGGTGATTGGGAACGGCTCCTTCGGAGTGGTCTACCAGGCCAAGCTGTGTGACTCTGGAGAGCTGCTGGCCATCAAGAAGGTTCTGCAGGACAAGAGGTTTAAGGTGAGAGAGACTGCAGGGTGCTCCCAGACACACACACGCACACACATTTCTCTGATCTCATGAAACGATGACATCATTCTTGTCTTTTCAAAGATAACATCCTTCATTCATCTTTCTGTTGAAGTCTTTTTCTTCCATCCTTTCTTTGTAACGGATGACTTTCATTCAGAGTGGGTTCTACTATAAAGGATGACTCCTTCCATTCACACTACTGTTCTCTGGTCTTTTGTGAATGGATTACAGGCTCCACACTCTGTTAGTAGAACAAAGAGAGAGACAAACACACACACTATACAGGTGTCCCTCAGTTCCCTGCCACTCTCTAGTCTAGTTCCACTACTACAGAAACAAACTCCTATAACTACATCTGCTCAGTAGTAGCAGTGAATGCACAGATGGCTGTGCAATGTAGCATTGTGTTTTGCGTGTGTGTGCGTGTCAAGGTCCAGATTGTCGCCATGTTAACCCAATTTCTCCTAGGACTGACGATACCATCACTATCTCAATGTGGGGCTGTGAATAGGACTGACTGTTGTGTTGCTGTTGTCTTTGTTAGGTCACTAGCTTTGCCCTCAGAAGTCTTGGACTTATTATCCTAAGTGTTAGCTTTGGAGCAGCAGATGTACTGAAGCATTTGGTTTGACTACTTTGTGATAGAGTGCAGTGATGTGTGCTGAAACTATTGCCCATAATAAAGCGTAATGCACTTTGTAAAACTGTGTTCAGTGGCTTCAATACAGTGGTAACTGCATTCATATAGACCAGGGGTGTCAAATTCACTGCATGGAGTGCCTAGTGTCTTTTAGGTTTTTGTGTTTTCCTTTCATATAAGACCTAGACAACCAGGTGAGGAGAGGTGCAAAAATCGGCAGACACTCGGTCCTCAGTGGAATGAGTTTGACACATGATATAGATAATATCACCTTAGTCTAAGACCGGAAGGAATGTTGACTGAATGATTTGTTTTCTGCTATTTAACAAAAAGCATGACCAGTCCTATAAAATAAGCCCATTTTAATTCTTAAAGTTAGACTCAGCTAAATGTCGTTGCCACAAGCAGCAGCACAGATATTGAGATGAGTGAGATGCAAGGCTTCACTCTCACACAGTCTCACACAGTCACTGTATCGCCTGTCGTCGGAAGGAGTGGACCAAAGCGCAGCTTGAAAAGTGTTCATGATTTATTTTATTATCAAAAAAACACTTGAACAAAGCAACAAAACGAAAGCTAACAGTTCTGTCAGGTAACAGAGACTAAACAGAAAATAATTACCCACAAACACAGGTGGGAAAAAGGCTGCCTAAGTATGATTCCCAATCAGAGACACACTCAAAACAAAGAAATAGACAACAAAGAATGCCCACCCCAAATCACATCCTGACCTCACCAAATAGAGAGATAAAACGGCTCTCTAAGGTCAGGGCGTGACAGTCACACACAGTATGTGCACGGGTTCACTTCACACTGTTCACAGTGAGGTAGCCAGGGAAGTTTCAACGTGGAAATGATTTTCTGCATCTCCGTCATCGATGAGTCTACCTTTTTTAAGTTCTTGACTAATTCATTCAAATACTTTTTGAAGGAAAAGACTATCATCAATCCAGATGCCTATAAGCAGGAGCACGATCAATGAGCCATCCAATGTACGCATGCATAAATCATCAGATCATTTCTTACCTGATTTGGAAAATAACATATACTTCATTTTACCTGCATTAAGTACCAATTTCAGTTCTGCAAGGCAATAGCATACACAAGTATCATCTGCATACAGGTGAAATATATATTTTTTAAAGATAAACCAATATTCTTAATGTAAATAGTAAAAAGAACAGAACCAAGAATCAATCCTTATGGGACACCCTTTGTTATGTCCAGAAAACTGGATTCAACACCATCAGTAAATACACACTGCCTTCTGACCGTTTAATCATTTTCAAATCAGTTACTTGCAGATGGGTTCTTAGGCTGCGTTTAGACAGGCAGCCTAATTCTGATCTTTTTCAACTAATTGGTCTTTTGACCAATCACATTAGATCTTTTTCAGAATTGGGCAGCCTGTATAAAATCAGCCCGAGTCAGATGTAGAGGTTTGGGTGTTCTGTTTTTCCTTTATAGCAGCCAACCCCCCTCTTTTTCTTTTCTATTTCTCCCTCACTCCCTATGTGTGGACTGTTATGAAGAATGAACTCAATGAGTATTGAGCGCTAAGTCTCCTCACATGACTGCTGCACACACACGCAAACACATGCGAACAGTTCATAAACACCAACATCTTTGTCTCCTCCTCTGTTTCTCTCTCTTTCTGCAGTGTGCCTCACTGGGAGCTTTGTGACCAGTCGGCACATGTGCACACACACACACACACACACACACACACACACACACACACACACACACACACACACACACACACACACACACACGTGAGCAGGCTCTGTACCATAATGCAGCTGCCTAAAGTAACTGTGTGTGTTCTAGTGTCAGGCGCTGGGTGGGCTCAGGCTTCTCCCAGTGTATCTTGGGATATGTCCCTCTGGACTTTTTTGAGGGATCATATTTCAGCCCAGTGGAAGAATTACAGTGTAATACCCATAGTGTGTAAGTATAGAGTGTGTGTGCTTGTACTCTGCATAGTCAGGGCTATAAATGAAAAAGAATATTGCTCCCAGCTTTAAAACGTTAGGAGCACAACATAACATTTACTAACACCATAAAATAAGATATATAGCCTATATGAATTCTAGCTACTTCTGAAGCACATGTTGTGCCCTAGAAACTAATATTTAACACGGTAAATGAATTAGTTTAATATAAAAACTAAAATGTTCATACAAATACCTGTCATTGAAATTAAAAAGATTTGTCTCTTTAAGAGCAAGTTTGTGATGAGGACATGCAAGATATCTGTCATTCATTCATTGCTATGACCAGTGATCTCCTGAAGAAGCTATCCCCTTTCCTTTCTTTCTGTGCCCCCACATGTTAGGATATACTGGTTAAGTCACCAGGTTGTTAGCTAGCTAGCTAATGAGGTAACAAATATGACTGAACAAAGTGTAAAACAAATGTGGCCCGTGAATGGCCATGACATGGTTTATGAATGTAAAAAAGTAACTCAAATAAACTTACTCTGAATCCATTTTTTTCTCCTGTCTTGAATGAAGACATTCTATTTTGCGATCTCACAAAATAAATGTGAAATCTTTGAGGAGAAGTTCAATCAGTGAATCAGGTCATCTCCATGGTAACCAGAGACTTTCTGCCTTACATGCCTTCAAACTACCGTAAAACCCCTTAAGGTGCTTTGAGGGGCTCTCTGCAGCACCCTTAAACCATTTCCTCAGATAACAAGAAATGGTTCCTTAAGGTAAATCATTAAGGGAAACACTTAAGATGTTTTATGTGACCAGGCCTGATCTTTTGAACTGTTTGGGTTAGATACAAGCAGTTTTCGATGTATTAATGGTGCAAGCACGACGCTAACGAATCTGCGCTTGGGAAACAATGGCACATCAAAGCCTAATCATTACCATAATTATAATAAAAATATATATACAGTGGCAAGAAAAAGTATGTGAAGCCTTTGGAAATACCTGGATTTCTGCATAAATTGGACATAAAATTTGATCTGATCTTCGTCTAGATCACAACAGACAAACGCAGTCTGCTTAAACTAATAGCACCCAAACAATTATACGTTTTCATGTCTGTGTTGAACACACCATGTTAACATTCACAGTGCAGGGTGGGAAAAATATGTGAACCCTTGGATTTAATAACTGGTTGACCCTCCTTTGGCAGCAATAACCTCAACCAAATATGTTCTGTCGTTGCGGATCAGACCTGCACAACGGTCTGGAGTAATTTTGGGCCATTCCTCTTTACAAAATTGTTTCAGTTTAGCAATATTCTTGGGATGTCTGGTGTGAACTACTCTTTTGAGGTCATACCACAGCGTCTCAATCGGGTTGAGGTCAGGACTCTGACTGGGCCACTCCAGAAGGCGTATTTTCGTCTGTTGAAGCCATTCTGTTGTTGATTTACTTCTGTGTTTTTGGTCGTTGTCCTGTTGCATCACACAACTTCTGTTGAGCTTCAATTGGCGGACAGATGGCCTAACATTCTCCGGCAAAATGTCTTGATAAACTTGGGAATTAATTTTACCTTCGATGATAGCAAGTTGTCCAGACCCTGAGGCAGCAAAACAGCCCCAAACCATGATGCTCCCTCCACCATACTTTACAGTTGGGATGAGGTTTTGATGTTGTTGTGCTGTGCCTTTTTTGTCCACACAGTGTTATGTGTTCCTTCCAAACAACTCAATTGTAGTTTCATCTGTCCACAGAATATTTTGCCAGTAGTGCTGTGGAACATCCAGCTGCACTTTTGAAAACTTCAGAGAACTTTTTTTTGGACAGCAGTGGCCTTTTCCGTGGAGTCCTCCCATGAACACCATTCTTGTTTAGTGTTTTACGTATCGTAGACTCATCAACAGAGATGTTAGCATGTTCCAGAGATTTATGTAAGTCTTTAGCTGACACTAGGATTCTTCTTAACCTCATTGAACATTCTGCGCTGTGCTCTTGCAGTCATCTTTGCAGGACGGCCACTACTAAGGAGAGTAGCAACAGTGCTGAACTTCATCCTTTTATAGACTATTTGTCTTGCCGTGGACTGATGAACAGCAAGGCTTTTAGAGATACTTTTCCTTTCCAGCTTTATGCAAGTCAACAATTCTTAATCTTAGGTCTTCTGAGATCTCTTTTGTTCGAGGCATAGTTCACATCAGGCAATGCTTCTTGTGAATAGCAAACAAAAATGTTGTGAACGTTTTTTATAGGGCAAGGCAGCTCTAACCAATATCTCCAATCTTGTCTCATTGATTGGACTCCAGCTTAGCTGACTCCTGACTCCAATTAGCTTTTGGAGAAGTCATTAGCCTAGGGGTTCACATACTTTTTCCAGCCTACGCTGACAATTTTTAAATTATGTATTAAATATAGACAAGAAAAATACAATACTTTTTGTGTTATTAGTTTAAGCTATGTTTGTCTATTGTTGTGACTGAGATCATCAGATCAAGTTTGATGACCAAGTGTTTGTAAATTTCCCGGTAATGCCAAAGCGTTCACGTCCGTTTTCTTGCCACTGTATATACAGTACCAGTCAAAGGTTTGGACACACCTACTCATTCCCGAGTGGCGCTAGAGGCGTCACTACAGACCCTGGTTTGATTCCAGGCTGTATCACACCCGGACGTGATTGGGAGTCCCATAGGACTGCGCACAATTGGCCCAGCATTGCCCGGGTTAGGGTTTGGCCGGGGTAGGCCGTCTTTGTAAATAAGAATTTGTTCTTAACTGACTTGCCTAGTTAAATAAAGGTTCAATAAAAAAAGAAAGAATTTCTAGGATTTTTCTTAATTTCTTCCTGTTTTCTACATTGTAGAATAATAGTGAAGACATCAAAACTATGAAATAACACGTGGAATCATGTAGTAACCAAAAAAGTGTTGACCAATCGAAGTTCACTATAGTTTCCAGCCCCTACTGGATTAGTTGTTGATACCTAGCACTACCTAGCCTGCTTACTAGCATCAGCATGAGGGTGACGAAAGCGTGGCTGAATTTATGCGTTTAAAGGATCTCAGCCGCTGAACTCCAGGTCACACAGCAAAATATTTCGGCGCATAAGCCAAATTGGTCACACTTTAGAGCCTTGTAGCTTTTTCTTGGTCTGATAGCTCAGAGCGTCTGATCTTTTCCTTGTGGAGTGTGCTCTGCTCCACCATCCTGATAGGGCCGTTGTCTGTATGACACCATCCATGGTGATGGTGTCATGATGTCACTGTGGTTTACCAGTCTTTCATTTTCAATTTCTATTTAAGGGCTTTATTGGCATGGGAAACATATGTGTACATTGCCAAAGCAAGTGAAATAGATAATGAACCAAAGTCTCTCTCTCTCTCTCTCTCTCTCTCTCTCTCTCTCTCTCTCTCTCTCTCTCTCTCTCTCTCAATTCAATTCAATTCAATTCAATTCAAGGGGCTTTATTGTAAACATTACACATACAGAAGTTTCAAAACAATAAAGACAATCCAAATGTCATATTATATATATATATACAGTGTTTTAACAATGTACAAATGGTTAAAGGACACAAGATAAAATAAATAAGCATAAATATGGGTTGTATTTACAATGGTGTTTGTTCTTCACTGGTTGCCCTTTTCTCGTGGCAACAGGTCACAAATCTTGCTGCTGTGATGGTACACTGTGGAATTTCACCCAGTAGATATGGGAGTTTATCAAAATTGGAAATGTTTTCGAATTCTTTATGGATCTGTGTAATCTGAGGGAAATATGTGTGTCTAATATGGTCATACGTTGGGCAGGAGGTTAGGAAGTGCAGCTCAGTTTCCACCTCATTTTGTGGGCAGTGAGCACATAGCCTGTCTTCTCTTGAGAGCCATGTCTGCCTACGGCGACCTTTCTCAATAGCAAGGCTATGCTCACTGAGTCTGTACATAGTCAAAGCTTTCCTTAATTTTGGGTCAGTCACAGTGGTCAGGTATTCTGCGGGCTGTGTACTCTCTGTTTAGGGCCAAATT